>NC_077244.1:32052725-32370503 GCF_947179165.1 Solanum dulcamara | reverse complement strand
TATGTTGAACTAGCATAGTTAGGACGTAAATGTAAAAATAGAGTAGGGATTTATGGCATGAAGGCTAGGTTTTAAACGAAAACAAATAGGCCCTTCCAAAATTTTCTTGAATTGTTGTGACTATTTATTTGATAAATTGGCTATGTAAGATGTTTCTGTGACATGATGTAAACCGGTATGATAACACATGACTTAGACTAAAACATGAACCAAATATTGATGATTGACAATGTAACTCGTTGCCAAGTGTGTATGATGCATTTGTGTATTCGGACTGTTTGTGCCAATCTTGAACTTGCCACGTTTGTTGTACCATGATGATTAAACTGTTGACTAGGAAAGGATCATAGGCCATTTTTGACTTAGTCCTCTTAGCCTTATAAGGACCAACCAAACATTGTTTTACCATTTTGAACCAAAGATATACGCTTCTAGAAGACCCTTTTTGATCAAATAATAATGTGTTTCAAATACTCCTTATCCAAATGGTAATCCCCTATTTTGACCCCAGTCGCTCCTAGGAAAATGTGCACCTCAACTCAGGCTAAACGCCTAAGTTGAGGGTGGCTACTACGAGAGGAAAGCGAGAAGAGAAGGGGTGTGAGACAAGAAAAATAAAAGAGAAAAAAGGTTTGAAAAAGTGATGTGTGAAAAGGAAGAAAAAGGTGGTTGGCTAAAATGAATAAATGGTCTAGAAAGAGTTAGCAAAGAGAAGCACAAAGCATAAGAAAAATGTACAAACAAAAGCCACACCTAAGGCGAAAGCAACAAGCGAAGAGAAAGAGTGAAATGGGTTTGAAAAGGTGGACTCAAAGTTGATGTAGTGTTTGAGGAGGGCCAAAAGTCACTTAAATCTAAAAGCACCACACCTTCCCCCGAGCCTACGTTACAAGCCTCAAAAGTCCTAGTGATCCTAGTTCAATGGTTCAAGAGTCTAAGTATTAAAAATAAGGGAAAACCTATGTTATTGTGCATGAAAGTCTAAATTTCATTTGTGATCATGAGTGTTTTCCCTCGCCCCTAAAGTTTAAAGAATAAATTTAATTCATGAGTGAAAAAGGGACTTCTTTTCAGTGAGGGCACAAGTGGGATTGTCTAAATAGTCATGAAAATGGTGAATGTTGTTTTTCGCATGGTAATTGTTTATTAGTGTTGAAGTTTCTAGCATTGATCCACATACGTTAGTATTATTTGAAATAATGGTTAAAATAGTATCATGAATGGAAATTGGAAAGGGTCAGGAGTTAATAGTCGATGATTGTTGTACATTCTTAAATCTTGTTTTGCATAGAGTCGTTGCAGTATAGTATTGTCGCTTGAGGACAAGCAACTATTTTAAGTTGAGGGTGTTGATGTACCTTGTATTTATGGTACTTTTAATACTTTAAAAATTAAGCATGTGCATGTATTTTAAGCATGTGTTAGCATATTTGATGTTAGTTGTGCATATTTTGTAGGAAACTAAGTCGAAAAATTGATTGAGGAATCATAGCACTTAAGGAAGGTAATTTTTGATATCTACGAGCTCAGACTACGACTCATCATTGGACATACGGGTCGTAGGTGTTAGTCATCAAAGAATTAGTGAAGGAAGGAAGGAACAGTGAAGGAAATGAGCATGTTATACTCCTCATCAAATTTCAACCAGGCATAGCAGTCAGTTGTGGCTAGAAGTTGCAAGTGGTGAAAGGACAGTGTCTACGACCCTAATTGACGAGTCGTCCTAATATAACTGATTATTTTGAGAAAAATATGGGACTTTGTATACAGTCTTAGGATTTAGTAATTTTAATTGATTTTGCTGAAATATTTGTAAGTCTTTGTCTACATCTACTATTTTATTAAGTTCTTAATTTTGTTCTCCACTAGGGTTTCTTCTGCGGGATAAAATCCTAGATATAAGATTATTTCCTATCCTGTTGTCTGAAAAACTTATCCTTTGGTTGTTTTCTTCGCCTGATCATCTTGATTCATGTGGAAAAAGGTCCATGGTTTGGGTCTTTTGATTATGTATTGTATTTCCCTTTCTTTTTATGGATTTATTTCTATTCTCCTTAATTGACCAACTAATTTATATATTTCCGTGTTCTTTGGAGCCTGAATTTCTGGTTGTTTTTCTTTAATTAATTTATCTATTTTATATTGTTTTCTATTAACAAGGCTATTATTATATTATTCTATTTTTAATATAATTTTATCACTTATGCTAGTTGGAATATGTGATGAATATCCTACTGGATCTTGGTGAAATTTGGTTACGACTTCTAATGCCTTTTTATAATTTATGTCTTCTTCACTCATGAAAGAGAAATCTGCTCTAGTCTTTGAATTATTATTGTTAAATTTCCTATTTTTGTGTCTATATGTTCTATTTGTTCATTAATCTTGGTTACTACTTGAGTATTTCTTACTTTTAATTCTTTAGGCTTTTCAATAACAGATTTTATTAACTTTTCTATTTCTATTTTTGTAGGTATTTGTTTAAGGTTGAATTTTGTATTTAGAAATTGAATCTTTCGATGTACTTCTAGTTGTTGAGATATAAGGAAATCAAAGTTCTATTCTAATCTAGTTAATATCTTAGTTTATTTATTTATTAGAACGCAAGAAACCATAGAAACACTAATAAATAAACAAACTAAGATATTAACTAGATTAGAATAGATCTTTGATTTCCTTATATCTCAACAACGAGAAGTACATCGAAAGATTCAATTTCTAAATACAAAATTCAACCTTCAAAAGATACCTACAAAAATAGAAATAGAAAAGTTAGTAAAAACTATTATTGAAAAGCCTAAAGATTTAGAAGTAAGAAATATCAAGTAGTAACCAAGATTACTGAACCAAGAAAATCCATATTATATTTATGGATTTTTTTATTATTGTTAAACTCTGTAAAGTTAATAATCCACTATTTGGATCTTCCCCTGTTAAAAGGACATGTATTTTATTTGCGAAATTATATGGGTTTGGTCCTAGGTCTATTAGGCTCTGAAATTGTTGGGGGATAAATCTGTTTGTATGCCTCCCATACAGCTTTACATGAATCTCCTAAAAATGTTTCTAAATATCTATATCAGCATGAGACCAACTGGCCAACAGCCAACAGACAAAGGCAAGGGCGTAGCCCAATCAGACTTGTATGATCAGACACTACTAAATAAGACTAATTTCAGACCCAAAGGTACCATTGAGATGATGGAAAGAATTTACTTTGGTAAGTTCAATTTAATTTCTTATCCTCAATGTAACTTATCTTTTAGAATACTATCAAAAATAGAGAGAATAAGTTTAAATATTATGTGGTTATACATGGTAAGACTAATGGTGTTTTTCAGACTTGGTTTGAAGTCATAGACTCAATAAATGAGATTAAAAATCCTCTCTTCAAAGGTTTTAATAATTTTACTAAAGCTTTAGACTATGACAGAGGAATACTTGGCCCAAATTATTATATTTCACCAACACTGAGACAAAACACAAACCAAACCCCTCAATACAATATCCAAAAAGACACCGATAAAATTATTTTTTGTGATCATTGCTCCACTATGACCGAAGCCTTTAAAAGATTAAACATCAAAAATAAGGCTCTTGTTCAGGAAAACATGAGACTTCTGAAGTAGCTCGAAACCTTTCAAGGTAAGTTTGTTTCCAAAACAAATAATATAGGTACTCAGACTGAAAACATGAGTTCTTCATCTCAATCAAAAATGGATGAGAAGGGTGGGCATTCCCCTCTGAATGGTTAGAAATCTACTATACCAGATCAAGGTATAGCTAGTACGGTTCAAACGGTGGCCGGTAAAGTCATATCAAATTCGTTAATGGTTGTCACTTTGTCAAAAAGTGAAGAAGAGGAATCTTCTTCCTCACGAAGAAGATTACCTAAAACTTTCGACAAAGATAATTGATTTTGTAATTTCCAAATTAGAAGTAAGAAATACTCAAGTAGAAACCAAGATTACTAGATCTTCTAGTATTAGAATACATAAAACGAATTAAATTAAGACAGAATTGGATACACCAAAAATGAAAGTTTAGAGAAGAATTTAAAAAGAACATTGCTTGGTTTCAAGACCAGTTAGAGAAACCAGCATTTCAAATACAACCTTATACAATAGAAGCTCTATACAAAGAACAAACTAAATTGAGAGCAAAATTACTTAGAGAAATTTCTGAGGTACAAAACGATATTAGATTTAGTACCTATAGAGTATAATTATACGAAGTACTCTAGAAAGTTAATTCATTAGGATAAACAAAATAGATTCGTTGAAATACCTCGAATACTTAGATTTACGAATACATCCTGAAAAGAAATACAGAGCTTTACACAAGATAAATACTATTAGGTGTAATTTTGCACAAGGAGATCATATATTACACTCTGAAGATAAAAATCATAACACTTTGGTAGACTTAATTATAAACCTTAGTGAAAACACCCAACTAAAGAACAAAGGAGTAATAAGAACCCTAGAAACCATAGAAACACTAATAAATAAACAAACTAAGATATTAACTAGATTAGAACAGAACTTTGATTTCCTTAAATCTCAACAACTAGAAGTAGATCGAAAGATTCAATTTCTAAATACAAAATTCAACCTTGAAAAAATACCTATAAAAATAGAAATAGAAAAGTTAGTAAAAACTATTATTGAAAAGCCTAAAGAATTAGAAGAAATACTCAAGTAGTAACCAAGATTACTGAACAAATAGAACATATAGACGCAGAAATCAGAAATTAAACAATAATAATTCAAAGACTAGCAGATTTATCTTTGATTAGTGAAGAAGACATAAATTATAAAAAGGCATTAGAAGTAGTAACCAAATATCACCAAGATCCAGTAGTAACCAAATATCACCAAGATCAAGACGAACAGGCGAAGAAAACAACCAAAGAATAAGTTTTTCAGACAACAGGATAGGAAATAATCTTATATCTAGGATTTTATCCCACAGAAGACACTCTAGTGGAGAACAAAATCAAGAATTTAATGAAATAGTAGATGTAGACAGAGACTTACAAATATTTCAGAAAAATCAATTAAAATTACTAAATTCTAAGACTGTATATAAAGTCCCATATTTTTCTCAAAATAATCAGTTATATATACATTACAGAGAAGAACAATTATCTGTTATAGGAGAGAACTTTTCAGTATTAAATTTAGTAACTTTGGATTCCTGAAAAACCATAAAATCCCCTTCATTAATGCTAATGCATATGTGATTAATAGTCATTGGAATAAAAGGACTAACTAGAAAGAAATTAGGTTCTAAAGTATTAGTAGTAATATATGATGATAGGTGGTCAGATCTAAAGAAGTCCATATTTGGACTAACTGAAATAGATATGACTAATAATGAAGGAATATTTTACGTTAGTCCAGACTTTTTAATAAACCTCAAAAAATTCGATAAACACATTAAAATAGAAATACAAACTAAAGGGTACGAAGAAATGAATCATGACAATAATTTGTTGATATGTATAGGTTTTATAGAAAAAATGACTTTGAGTAGTAATACCAAATTCAGACTTCAAGTTAATGATGTTGTTGAAGTAATGGGTAATAAAGGGATAAAACTAATAAAACCTATAAAAATTAATTTAGAAGAATGTCACGACCCAACCCCATAGGCCGTGACGGGTGCTCGAACTAGACACTTGCGTATACAACCCACATACATATCTACAGACCTCTAAGAGTATAATGATAACATAAGGTGGACAGGACCCCCGCCGTACCCCTGAATAAACAAAATGAGTGTACAAATCAAGTGACTAGTACCACAACTAGGCTCCGATACAATGGCGTTTTTCCCAAAGTTGCTGGTAGGAGTCCTAAGTTAGTGGGTCTCCAAAATGTGCGTCTGTACCTACGGGCATGAACGCAGAACCCCGAAGAAAGGGGGGTCAGTATGACATATGTACTGAGTATGTAAAGCATAACTGAAAACATATCTGAAATAAAAAGAGCTAGGGGGGATAAATTTGTTACTTAAGAAAACACTGTAACTGTACCTTGTGAATCATAAAAACATGCATGCTCATATTATACAATATAGCTAGCCCCTTCAGGGACTCGGTGAAACATATATCTGTAAGACCATCATAGGACCCAGCGCCATCATCACCTTATCACATCGCATCACATCATCATATATATATACATACGTTCCTGGTCCTCTAGTGAGGGACTCGATAAGTTGTTCATGTCATTGCATTATCATTTCCTCATATCGTACCCAGCCCTTTAGTGAGGGACTTGGTGGATAATTCAGTGAACTGCACACGATTACGTTCCCGATATGGGACTCGGTGAAATAAGGGTTACAGTATACACGAGTAGAGTAGTGAGTAACCATATGCAATTTAAACCATCATTGGAGACTTGTTGAAATAATCAAAATGAACTATTATTCGAAAATTAGGACAATAGCCATAACAAGTACCTTTGGAGTGTCATTACAGTTTGCATCAAGGTAGCACTTTTGAAATTATCTACTCGTATCAAGGCATAATAAAATATGTTTTGGAAGTCAAGAAAATGGCCATCTTAGTGGGTTTGAGAATGGGGACTTCCTTGG
Organism: Solanum dulcamara; assembly: GCF_947179165.1. Lineage (NCBI taxonomy): Eukaryota > Viridiplantae > Streptophyta > Magnoliopsida > Solanales > Solanaceae > Solanum > Solanum dulcamara. The sequence goes on along the minus strand of NC_077244.1, from coordinate 32,363,897 downwards.
GATCACATATACTTCGTCTATTCATTTCATAAAGTTCATTCCAAAAAAAGAAGATTTACTTTACCTACTTACTCCTTTCCAAGGTATAGAAAAACTTTAGAAGCCATAGTTTAATTATTGGAAGAGATCTTAAAGGAGTGAATGAGAGTCATGTATTATACCACAACATAAATTATACCAACTTAGGATTGTTGGAAACTTTCACATGAATCGAGGCAAAAGGACATACGTTCTAGGAAATTAGAAACATTGGCCATCTTAGTGCACTTACGAATAAGAGTTTCTTGTATTCTTAGTGCATTGTTCGTCCGTTGGATTTCTATGGGTCATGCCAAAAAAAGAAAGAAGATAAGCTTTACATACCCTCTACTTTCCCTCATAGAGTCATTATATACATATATCATACCCGATCCGTCATGAGCTCGGTATAATAACTTTCTCATTGCTTTACCATAGCATCATATAACGTACCCGACCCATGATGGAACTCGGTGAGTAATTATAGCATTATAACATCGTACTTATGTCAAAGACATATCAAGAGGGAATAAATATAGTTTTAACAACTTGTACCAAAAATATGCCAAGAGGAAGCTTCACATACTTATGCCAAGAGAAAGAAGGGCTTCACATACCTTTTTTGGGATAAATTGAAATCCGTCCTGCCTTGATACCTCCTTAACCTATTTGACATGAAAGTAATACTAAGTTTAATAGACTTCACTTTCCAATATCCAATCTACAACCAAGTACTGGTAGGATTCATTTCCTATCGATTACCCTCGACTAGTTTGTTACTAGTTCCAAAGCTATCGAAAATTGCATCACATTTCCCCTGTAACTTCAACATCCATGAGATTTCAACTCGGCCACAATATTAAAAACCATACCAACAAAAACAACCAGCAGAATATTTACAATTAACTCACTTCAACTTACACAATACAAGCTCCAAACAACTAGCTCCCAACTACGATACAAAAATAGAGTTTTTAATCTTTATTTCGCAAAACTTTTAACCATACCAAACGGAGGGTCATGTGGATGAAACCAAAAGAACCCACACCCTTTTTAAAATAATTTAAATCCCTAAAACAATCAACCTCACCAGCTGCATCCACAGCACAACAACGACAACACACTACGCGACTTCGATTTAACTACTACTACTTTAATTTAGTTGGTTTTTAACGTCAAGCATCCTTGTGAAATTTTTCCACTTCCAGCATCATTTAATATATGTAATATACCTCATAACATCATCATAAAAACTTGTTCGAAAGAGAAACTCTTACCTTGCCCGGAACTCGTCAACCTCATCGAAACTTGCCTCGAAAGTTCCTTTAGCGCACCTAAAACTTCTTGGCTGTTTGGTAACATTTTGGGCGGATCAAAACCATAAATTTTCATTATTAAAACCTTCATATAATCGTGGTGCACCTTAGATAAATAATTCACGGAACGAAATTGGAAGCTTACCTTTTGTTTTCCTCAAATCTGAAACTCTCTCTAGCTTAAGGGTTTCTCTCCTCTTCTTCTCTTTTCTAGAATATTTGAATGAAGTAATAACTTAAGGGATAACGATGACTAAAATTCATCCATATATATATATATAGGATACTTTAAGGGGGACACATGTCATTCCCTAAGTGGTGACATATGTCAAGCCCTAAGTGGTGACACGTGTAAAGCCCCCATTGGGCCAACACACCTCTTTCCTCCAATCCCAGGCTGCCACATGGCATGTGGGAGTCCACCACCCTTGCTGCAGCTGCTTCCACATGGCACTCCCTCATGATACCATGTGTCACTCTCTCATGGGCTGCCACATGTCACTTTCTCATGGGCTACCATGTGTCACTTTCTTTTCCTCCTCGTGGATTCATAATCTCGTCTTACTTTACGAACCTATGTAATCCTTTCCACATAAGATTTGTATGTATACAAGTAGTTTAAGTACGTAAGATTTCCAAATTGGTAGCTTACGTAAGTAAGTCGAGTCCTACGACTCATTACTTGGCCTCCAATTCCTTCCGGATTCTCATAACCATATTTCCAATCTTCCCTTCTATGGGGTATCACATTCTCCCTTCCTTAGAGTTTTTTGATTGCATCATAGATTATTTGAAGATCAAACGACAACTTATAAGAAGCTTTAAGAAACTTTAAGAAACTTAAGAGGCTTATGATCCTTACAAGAAATGTAAGATCCTTTCAAGATACTTAAGAATGCATTCAAAGGTACAAAAGTACGGGGTGTAACATCCTTCCCCCCTTTAGGACATTCATCCTCGAATGTGAACCAAAACCTTTCTTAAGATCTTATACCAACTACGGGGAAATTCCTGTCTATTGCAATAACCCATACTTTCATCAAGTAACCAATATAAAAGTTTCAAAAGTAGGGATTACCTGTAGACATAGGGAATAGGTATGGATACTTATGTTTCCTTTTCCTTTTGGCTTCCCAAGTCATTTCTTCGCGACTCTCATTTTGCCACAACACCTTGACGGAAGCTATGCCATCAGTTCACAATCTCCTACTCTGCCAATCCAGGATAGCGATCGGTTTCTTCTCATAGGATAACTCATCCATGACCTGGGTATCCTCTGCGGCCTATACTAGGGATGGATCACCAACATACTTTTGAAGCATTGATAATTGGAAGATTGGATGTACTGCTCCCAGATCTGCCTATAGGTCTAGATCGTAGGCAACTTTGCCTATTTGGCAGAGAGTCTGATAAAGGCCAATGCATCTCAGACTAAGGTCCTCTTTCTTGCTGTCTCTCATCACTTTCTTTGTGGGTGACACTTCTAAGAGTGCTTAATCATAACTTAAAACCTTAGAAATCGATGTCATATATTTGCATATGACTTTTGTTGACTCTGTCCTGCTACTAACCTCTCCCGAATAATATTCACCTTTTATAACGCCTATTGCACCACGTCTGGGCTTATTAGTTGTGTTTTACTAACACCAAACCAACCAATTAGCGACCTGTACTGTCTGCCATATAAAGTCTCATACGGGGCTGCCTGGATACTAGAATAATAGTTAATATCGTAAGTATTCTTGATAGGTGGTAGGCAATTGTCAGTGTTACCTTTGGAGTAAACTTATAGGCCCACAATATATTATCTACCGTGTAGCTATCAAGCTTAGTTTGTCCATCAGTCTGAGGGTACAATAGTGTACGAAGACCTATCTATCTTCCAAATCTCTTTATGGGGTGATCTTCAGTAGTTAACTGTAACTCGAGCTCCTTCGTCTGAGACAATAGTTATAGAAGATCCGTAAAGTCTCACTATTCTCTTGATCTATAATTTCTCACCTTCTCGGCTGAGCAAGTAGTCCTTGATTAAAGGAACACGGGATGATATTATTAGTCTGTGGATGACATTCCATATACTATCATCCATCCATGGAGTGAAAAATGACTCTTATAGCCAGGGTCGTGTTGTAGAATCTTCGACCTCGTGTATTACTTCTTGTCTTTTTTAGATCACATCAATTGGTACCCTTACCTTTTAGGTTTTGCTTTTTGCCCATCAGATTTGGCTGCCAAGTGGTGTCGAAATTCCCTCACTAATGGCCTGTATAGCCATTCTGTGGTTTGCCTATCATTAACTCGTATTATGTTGAAGAACTGTGGCATACAAGTGCACCATCTGTTAGTAATCAGCTAATTCTGCTTGTTTTTCTTAAGCCTTTTTTACAATTCCCTTAACGTAACTTATAACACTCTAGGTACATAATCTTATAATGTTGCCTCACCACTAGTTTGAATTTCTCTATCTCGTGCGATCATACTAGTACTAATGCATCAGATCCTACCAAAATTTTGAAGTTAAGCGTGCTTGGGTAAGAGTAGTACTAGGATGGGTGACCCCTCCAGGAAGTCCTCGTGTCACGTTTCATTGCAATCCTTGCAATACTGTGCAAGGCACTCAACTTATCCCAAGAGTTACCTTAGCGTCGTCTCGCTAGTCTTCACGTTTCTCCTTGCCCTTTCCTCTTTTATCTTATAATAGGTATCGGGGTAGATCTTTAGTTCCACCATGATCATGTCCTTTTTGGTCATTTAATTTAACTTCTCTTTGTATTTCTCTGTAACGTGTCAAAAATATCATAACCCCCTTTTCCTCCTGTACTCTTCCCTTGGTCTTATATTGTATATATATATTCATAAGTTGCACAACTACTTTTATATAACCGGTATGAGGTAGAAGCAGTCTTTTTGTTTCCTAGTCCATCTTTCTTTATGTCATATCCCGGTGGCCAACAAATCCATTTCCATGTCTTAATCTTTACTCAACCATGGCCTTACTTCCTTTTACGCGGTCCTTAGATCGCTCTGTCTTACTTTTTTATTGTGATCGCCCCTTTTTGTAAGAACTCATCCATTAGGTTCTTTGCTAATGGTTCTTCACACGGTGTCAGATATTATGGCTTCTATCCATTTATCACTGGCCTTTAGTCCTTGCTAACTCGAGCCAGCATGGGATCTCGCTTAAAGTTTAAGGTCGTTAACAAGTGATAGTGTCAGTCAACTTCAACTCACACTTATATTTCTATTGACCACTTCCCCCCTTTAGGGTGTACCCATGTCATCCTCTATTTATTTTCAACTATTCATACGCATATGATTCTGTTCCAACACATTTGACATACTGCCCCATATCTATACCTTCTGTTAGATCATCTATACTTTAGGTTTCCCCTATAAAAAACCTTAATACAACCATGGGGCTCTTATAATTCTCGATAACTAGTACCCAATCTAGTCCAAGTACGGGTACTCGAGCCATATAATTAATGTAGTAGTTTCTCCAGAGCCACATTCCTTTCCTCCCCACCATTGATTAGCTAGCACTCAAAATCGTTTCAACTTCTCCATTTGTCAGTACTTGTACTCCAGTGACCCGTGTTTCTAGCTCTTTTATAATACTATCTTCAACCCAAAATATACCACTTGTTCCCCTTAATAGACTCGCAACGCATCAATGGTTTTGGAGAGCTCCCTCCCTCATCCTTGAGGGGTCTTTATATTTTCCATGGCGGAATCACATATCCACAATACTTATTTATATCTCATAAGCTTTTATCCTTGTCGGGTACCCAAGGTTAACTTCCAATTCTCCTCAGTCTCATGTCAATTTTTACTTTAATACTGGTCTTATCTTCTCGCCTTTTTATACTACACCTTCAGTTCTTAGCTATCTATTCCCTTTTTTGTCCGATACTTGTACTTAATTGATCACATCTATCTTAGTACTTCCTACAGTAGTCCTTCTATTCTTTCGGTCCATGGCCATTCTTGCGCCCGAGGAGTTTTATGTTACCCCTATATCCCTTGGGTAAATCATTCCTTGGTATCACTGACCCTTCTGCATCCTTCTAGTATGTTATCCAATATATGAAGCACATGATTTGGGCCAACCCATAAGTTCATGTCTTCTGTCTATCAGTTATTTTGGTCACTTAATAACCAATAAAAGGTTAACATAAAGGATTCTCTAACCACTACTAGAAGGAAATTAAGATCTAATAAGCACCACAATACTGTTTCGTGCCTAACTCGTATGGTTTCCCTCTAGGTTTACTCTTGAGTCGTGAACAACCCATCTCGTTTACCACTAATGTTTGAGGTCTTTGTACTTTCCCTACCAAAGTGGAACCCAATTGCTGGACACCTTGCCCTTCAACAGGAGTTTTCTTTCAACTTAAGACTTCCTAAACAAACATGGTCCCCCTTCCCAACAACACGGAGGGTACCCTTACAGCTTTAATTCATCATAAAAAGGTACTCCGTATCAGCTTCCAGATCATATGATGAACCTGTATCTCATTCTTTTCTATTTCTAAAAAAATTTAGGCAGAGTTTCTGTCACGACCCAACTCCGTAGGCCATGACTGGTGCCCGAGTTTGGCACCCATACGTACCCTTAGCCCCACTTAGTACATTAATCGAATAAACATAGGTAATGATTAGAAGGGATCTCTAAACAGATATAATGCACGAGGGCCGATAGGCCATCACGAAATACAAAAAAACCCAAAACATATATACAAAACCCACATCTCATGTCTACAGACCTCTACGGAATGATATCCTAGTCATATGACGGGACAGGGCCCCGCCGTACCCTGAACAACGTATATATATATACAACAGAAGGTGTCAGTACCAAAATAGGACTCCGAACAAAGGAGCACTGTCGACCAACATGGTGGATGTCCTAAACGAGCGGATCAGAAAACCAATCGTCTGTACCTGCGGGCATGTAACGCAGCCCCCGAAGAAAGGGGGTCAGTACGGAAAATGTACCGAGTATGTAGAGCATGAACTGTAATAAGTAAAGTTATTTCCAGAGCAGAAAGTGCAAAAATGAGCAAAATATCCAAAAATATCAAATGCTGATCAAAACCTCAGATAATGTATGCAGAAAAACTTATGCCATATCCAGCCCCATTATGGGACTCGGTGAACAAAGTGTGGTCGCCCTCCCATCATCGGCACCACGGCACAGCATAACACCAGAGTAGGGAATATCTCCGTAACAAATCATATCATATCAGATGGCTATATCAAATCATATCATATCAAATCATATCATAAACATATATGTACATGGCACAGCATAACTCCGTGGCATAACATTTACCACCCCATGTGCATGTCATACCTTCCCCCTCACGTCGGGACACGGCGAACAATGTAGAGAAATACGCACAAAAACATATCCTGACCCAGGCTCAGTGAAGGAAGCATTGAGGAATCCACGAGTGGAGTAGTGAGAAACTATATGCAATTTAAATCATATTTAAGACTCAATGGAATAATCAGAATGAGCTATCATTTAAAAATCGAGACGAGACTCATGTCAAGTACCTTTCGAAAGTTACCCTGGATTATATCAGAATAAATCTTCTAGTATCATATAGACGTATCGAAGCATAATAAAATACCTTTTGGAAATCAAGGAATTGGCCATCCTAATGGCTCTAGGAATAGGAACCTCTTTGAAATTATATAAAAGTCATATTTTTGTTTCATAAATACCATACCAAAACAAAGATTAGCTTTACATACTTATGTCAAAACATGAAAATCGAAAGAATATGCTTTACATACTTATAACAAATACATTCCAAAAGAAGAGAAAGTATAAGCTTTACGTACTTATGACAAAGACATGCCAAAAGAAAGAAAGGTTCGCTTTACATACCTCTTACGAATTACTCTTAACTATGCTCGCCTCGTCGTCTCTTGAACCTATTTAACATGAAATTAATACTAAGGTTAATAAACTTTCACTTTCCAATTTCCAAATCTACACCCAAGTAACCATAGGAATCATTTCCTTATCTATGTCTCTCGACCAGTTTATTACTAGCTCTGAATCTACCAAAAATCGGGCAGCATCTCCCCTGTAACTTGAACATCCCCGAGTTTTCAACTCGGCCACCATGTCAACAACTATACCAACAAAAACATCCAGCAGCATGTATACAATTAAATCACTTCAACTTTACACAATACAAGCTCTATACAACTCATTCCAAACTACGGTACCAAAATAGAGTTTTTAACCTTTATTTCATAAAATATGTAGTCATACCAAACGGAGGGTTATGTGGATGCAACCAGCATAACCCACATCCATTTTTGAGTACTTTACAGCCCTGAAACACGCAATTAAACCACCACTAAACTGCAGCACCACAACAACAACACACTACGCGACTTCGATTTAACTACTACGACTTCCATTTAGTTTGTTTCCAACGTCAAATGTCCTTATACAGTTTTTACACTTCCATCATATTTTAAGACATGTAATATACTTCATAACATCCTCATAAATTTCAATTGAACGATAAAACCTTACCTTTCCCGAAATTCACCAAAACTCGCCTCAGAATTTCCATTAGCGCAGCTGAAACTTATTGGCTGTTTGGTAACGTTTTGGGCTGCTTCAAACCATAAAATTTCATTACTAACATCTTCATAACATCATGCTATAGCTCATATAATTAATTATTGGAACGGAATTGGAGAACTTACCTTTTTCTCCTCCCAAAACCGTAGCTCTTTCCTTCTTTCTACCTTAATTTCTCTTCTCTTCTCTTCTTTTTTTTTTTTTCTTGCCATTTCGTTTTTCTTGCTCTTGAACACTCTAGATGAGTGTGGAAATTAATGAGTCATAATACTCATATATATATATACAACTTTAGGGGTGACACATGTCATCCCGTAAGTGGTGACACGTGTCAAGCCCTAAGTGGTGACAAATGTCAAGATCTAAGTGGTGACACATGTCAAGGTTTCATTGGTCCAACACACCCCTTTTCTCCAATCATGGGCTGCCATGTGGCATGTGGGGCCCACATGAGTCTTCTTGAAGACTTTGTGAAATTCTCATTTTACCCCTAGTCTTCCACAATATTACCATAGGCCACTTTGCCAACTTTCCTTTTTGCCCTTTGCCTTTTCCATTATTTCCACACTATTAATGATCATAAATAATATTCATATCCAACTTGTATATTAAATAAATTTTGGAAGATGTTCATTCCCTTAACTTTACCACGGCTATCTTAAAACATCCAACCGTATAAAATACGGGATATAACATTCTCTATGAGGAATTCCAATTTTTGCCCCTCACCTTTTATAATACTCCCAAGTTGAAATTCTAATTTAGTCATAAGAATTTTGTATCCAACAAGATCAAACATAGCCTTGCCCTTGACTTGTTACCGTTGTCTCCGAAATATCCTAATGTGAAAAATACGGGTTATAACAGTTTCCTCTATATTTCTTCCTATCCCAAACCTGTACTTAGGGAATACCAACAATGTCATGCGAGTCCAACGTATATATACATCCACATCATACTATATCACAACTATAATACCTCACAAGGCCAATATGTAGATGTGTTTATAGCATCTCAGTTTACATCCATCGGGTCTTCCTAAATTAAATCGAACCAAAACAAACAAATTTCCCTATATAGCCAACAAAACTATACCTATCACCCTCCTATACCTGTAGTCGATCAGTCCCAGTTCGAACCAGTTACCTAGGAGGTAAAGTGTAATCCCCATATCCATCCAGTTGCCACCTGTTTATCTTTCCCTCTTCATCTTCCTTGCTTGAATTGGAAAGAAATCGATAGCCAGGTAATTTCTAGTGCACCGATGACCAAGATAAAGGGCTCGAATATGCCATGACACTTGCCGTGGAAGCTAGCCGGACATAGTGCTCTGTCATGACAGTAGCTGGTGTGGCTTCTGGAGCCACTTCCCTGGTCGTCAAATGCTCTAGGGACTCTACTGTTGGGCGCTCCGAGGGATCAATCTCTATAACATAATCAGCTTCTTTGGATGGATCAGTCTCAATCGAATAACTAGGGCTTCACCTGCTAGATCTTGGAGCCTGAGGTCCCATGTGTACCCTGGGGCCTTCTCCATACCCCCTCTACTTTCTAGAGCTGGTCTCTTCATTTTTCACCTCAACCTGTACCCACCTGCAAGAAAGGAGGTCAGAAACAAATTTCCCTTAGAGGTATTACCGTACCCCTAGTAGTCCGTTAAGGAGGGATTATCCTAATAGAACAGCTTTATCATATGATATAAGACAAAAAAGAAAGATAACATCCTAAATATCCTTTAGCCTCCTATTTATATATGTGGTGCACAACACACTGATAAACAAGACTTTACTAGACACGGTCTGTAAACATTCCAAGGAAAGACTGCTCAGATACCACTTTTGTCATGACCCAACCCCGTAGGCCGTGACAGGTGCCCGAACTGGACACTCGCGTATACAACTCACATACATATATATAGACTTCTAAGAGTATAATGATAACATAAGGTGGGACAGGGTCCCCGCCGTACCCCTGAATAAACAAAATGAGTGTACAAATCAAGAGACTAGTACCACAACTAGGCTTCGATACAATAGAGCTTTTCCCAAACTTGCTGGTAGGAGTCCTAAGTTGGTGGGTCTCCAAAACGTGCGTACCTGTGGGTATGAATGCAGCACCCCAAAGAAAAGGGGTTCAGTACGACATATGTACTGAGTATGTAAAGCATAACTGGAAATATATCTGAAATAAAAAAAGCTAGGGGGATAAATTTGTTACTTAAGAAAACACTGTAACTGTAAGTTGTGAATCATAAAAACATGCATGCTCATATTATACAATATAGTTGGCCCCTTCAGGGACTCGGTGAAATATATATCTGTAGGACCATCATAAGGCCCGACTCCAGCATCACCTTATCACATCGCATCACATCATCATATATACATACATATGTTCCCAGCCCTCTAGTGAGGGACTCGGTGAGTTGTTCATGTCATTTCATTAGTATTTCCTCATATAGCGTACCCGACCTTTTAGTGAGGGACTCAGTGGATAATGTAGTGAAATGTGTACGATTACGTTCCTGGCCTGGGACTCGGTGAAAGAAGGGTTACAGTATACACGAGTAGAGTAGTGAGTAACCATATGCAATTTAAACCATCATTGGAGACTTGTTGAAATAATCAAAATGAAATATCATTCGAAAAATAGGACAATAGCCATAACAAGTACCTTTGGAGTGTCATTATGGTTTGCATCAAGGTAGCACTTTTGAAATCATCTACTCATATCAAGGCATAATAAAATATCTTTTTGAAGTCAAGAAAATGGCCCTCTTAGTGGCTTTGAGAATGTGGACTTCCTTGGGATCACATATACTTTGTCTATTCATTTCATAAAGTTCATGCCAAAAAAAAGAAGATTTACTTTACCTACTTACTCCTTCCCAAAGTATAGAAAAACTTTAGAAGCCATAGTTCAATTATTGGAAGAGTTCTAGCTTAAAGGAGTTAATGAGAGTCATGTCTTATACTACAACATAAATTATACCAACTTAGGATGGTTGGACACTTTCACATGAATCGAGGCAAAAGGACATACGTTCTAGGAAATTAGAAGCGTTGGCCATCCAAGTGCACTTAAGAATAAGAGTTTCTTGTAGACTTCGTGCATTCTTCATCCGTTGGCTTTCTATGGGTCATGCCAAAAAAAAAGAAAGAAGATAAGATTTACATACCCTCTACTTTCCCTCATAGAGTCATTATATACATATATCGTACCTGATCCGTCATGAGCTCAGTATAATAATTTTCTCATTACTTTACCATACCATCATATAACGTATCTGACCCATGATGGGACTCGGTGAGTAATTGTAGCATTATAACATCGTAATTATGTCAAAGACATATCAAGAGGTAAGAAGGGCATATTTACCAACTTGTACCAAAAACATTCCAAGAGGAAGCTTCACATACTTACGCCAAAAAACATGCCAAGAGAAAGAAGGGCTTCACATACATTTTTTTGCGATAAATTGAAATCCGTCCTGCCTTGATACCTCCTTAACCTATTTGATATGAAAGTAATACTAAGGTTAATAGCCTTCACTTTCTAATATCCCACTCTACAACCAAGCACTAAAAGGAGTCCTTTCCTATCCACTACCCTCGACTAGTTTGTTACTAGTTCCGAAGCTATCGAAAATCGGGCCGCATTTCCCCTGTAACTTCAACATTCCTGAGATTTCAACTTGGACAAAATATCAACAAACATACCAACAACAACAAACAGAAGCATATTTACAATTAACTCACTTCAACTTACACAATACAAGCTCCAAACAACTAGCTCTCAACTACGATACAAAAATAGAGTTTTTAATCTATATTTCGCAAATATTTTAACCATACCAAACGGAGGGTAGTGTGCCTGCAACCTGAAGCACCCACACCCTTTTTAAAATACTTTAAATCCCTGCAACACGCAACCCCAACAGATGAATCCGCAGCACCACAACGACAACACACTACGCGACTTCGATTTAGCTACTACGACTTTAATTTAGCTGGTTTTTAACGTCAAGCATCCTTGTGAAATTTTTCCACTTCCAGCATTATTTAATAATGTAATATACTTCATAACATCATCATAAAATCCAGTTTGAAATAGAAACTCTTACCTTGCCCGGAATTCGTCAACCTCGTCGAAACTTGCCTCGGAAGTTCCTTTAGCGCGCCTAAAACTTCTTGGCTGTTTGGTAACATTTTGGGCTGATCCAAACCATATATTTTCATTACTAACACCTTCATAGCATCGTCGTTCACCTTAGATAATTAATTCACGGAACGAAATTGGAAGCTTACCTTTATTTTTTTCCTCAAATCCAAAACTCTCTCTAGCTTGAGGGTTTCTCTCCTCTTCTTCTCTTTTCTAGAATATTTGGATGAAGTAATAACTTAAGGGATAAGGATGACTAAAAGTCATCAATATATATATATATAGGCTACTTTAAGGGGGACACATGTCATTCCCTAAGTGGTGCCACATGTCAAGCCCTAAGTGGTGACATGTGTCAAGCCCCTATTGGGCCAACACACCCCTTTTCTCTAATCCCACGCAGCCACGTGGCATGTGGGTGGGCGTCCACCACCCTTGCTGCAGCTACTACCATGTGGCACTCCCTCATGCTGCCACGTGGCACTCTCTCATGGGCTGCCACATGGCACTTTCTTTTCCTCCTCGTGGGTTCGTAATCTCGTCTTACTTTACGAACCTATGTAATCCTTGCCATGTAAGCTTGGTATGTACTCAAGTAGTTTAAGTACGTAAGATTTCTAAATTGGTAGCTTACGTAAGTAAGTCGAGTCCTACAACTCATTACTTGACTTCCAATTCCTTCCGGATTCTCATAACTATATTTCCAATCTTCCCTTCTATGGGGTGTCACATTCTCCCTTCCTTAGAGTTGTTTGATAGCGTCATAGATTATCCGGCTCAACTAACAACTTATAAGAAGCTTTAAGAAACTTTAAGAACCTTAAGAAACTTAAGAGGCTTACGATCCTTACAAGAAACATAAGAGCCTTTCAGGAGACTTAAGAACGCGTTCAAAGGTACAAAAGTACGGGGTGTAACAAAGAATATGCGGGCTAGAATGGAATCTAGACAAACTAAGTAAACCCAAAGTATTCATACCAAAAAATCACCTAATGTACACTAGTTCAAAAGGTGAGACTTCTATACGTTTTATAGATTATAGTTATACAAGCAAAAACCAAATAGATTATACAGACACTGATAGTACAATAGCAATAGAAAAAGAAATATTTATGAACATAGAACTAATCCAAGAAGGATGCGAAGTAGACAAAATTATTGAGAAGGCAAAAGGAATGTACAAAGAAAATAAGTATAGCGTATTTAAATGCAAAGGTTGTAAAAAAGGTCAAATGGATATTTTAGAACATTTCAGAATGTGCCCCAAAAGAGACGATAACTTAGCATATAGGATAGAAGACATAGAGAAACTTCCTGGAAAAAATGATTTGGAATCCTTAAATGACTTAGAAGACATAGAATCTATGATAAGTTATAAAGTCCTAATGACTGAAGCTACAACTTATTTTGCTTAAGTTGCTTCTCTATTTGTATGTTAGTACATTTACAAGACAAGTATGATATTCAAGAAATTATTGTACCCATGCTTTATGAAGTAAAATCATGCATGCTCATATCATATATCATTTCCGGCCTATTATGGACTCGGTGAAACATATAGAACCTATATTGAGTCCCGACGCCATCATCCCATTATCACATCATCATATCATATCATCATATACATATATGCCAAGGAACGTATGGCTCGATCCCTATATACATATACTAATGCCGAGGAATGTACAACCCAATCCTTATATAGTAAAATAATACCAAGGAACGTACGGCCTGATCCATATATATATAAATATCATGCCTAACCCATTATGGGACTCGGTGAACAATATAGTAAAACTAAGCATGATAATATATCCGGCTTGGGACTCGGTGAAAGATATGTTATAGTATATACGAGCAGAGTAGTGAGTAACCACACATAAATTAAATCATTATCTGAGACTCAATGAAGTAACCAAGTGAACCATCACTTGAAGGTCAGGGTAGGAATTATTTGAAGTACCCTCTAGATGTCACTAAGGACTATATCAAATGGGGCCTCAGGAATCATAGACACATATCAAGGTGCTACTAAACAGCTTATGGGATCAAAAACATCTGTCAGCGTAGAGTTCTTAGGGATAGGAGCTTATGTCTCCAATTACTATTCAACATATAGAAGGCTCAAGGGCAGTAGATTAACTAATTTAAGAGTTTTAATATCTAGAAGTGAATAAGAGTCATGAACCATGTTCAAAACTTACGAATGGAATTACCCCAAAGCTCATATCACATATCACTTATATCTAAGATATTCCAAAAGAAAAGAAGGGGTAGGCTTTACATACTTACTACTTCCCTTCATATATTCACATAGAAGACTTGAGAGGTAATAACTCAATTATTGTAGGAGTTCGAACATCAAGAAGTGGATAAGAGGCATGAATCATACTCAGAGCTTTATGAATGGAATTATCCCTACATTTCATATTCAAACCACTTATGGCTAAGACATGCCAAGAGAAAAGAAGGATAGCTTTACATACCTTTATGGATCAACCGTAACCAAGCTCGCCTCATTCCTTCTTTAACCTATGTAACACAAAAGTAGCACTATTATGAATAGACTTCGACTTGTTCATACTTCTCGACTAGTATGTCGATTAGTTAAGAAGTTAATGGAAATCGGGCAGCATCTCCCCTATACCTTGCCCTATCCAAACTTCCAAGTAGTAAATACACACCAACAACAACAACCAGCAGCCATATATTCAATACTACTCAACACAAGCTCCAAACAGCCCATTCAAAACTATGGCATTAAAATATGGTTTTCAGTCTTTGTTTCGTCAAATCTTAACCACACGGAATGAGACATGATGTGGCTTCAACCAGCAGCACTTACACCCATATTTAAACATGTTTTCATCCCTGCAACATATACAAACCACCTCCAAATACAACACCATACTAACGACAACACTAGCCAAACTTTATCCCATTAGAATAGCGTCAAAATAGCCCCCTACACGGCTTCCAACAACACTAAATTCTAACATACATACTTTTATACTTCTAATCCATGTTTACACATTTGCAATACATCTAAACCCTTACATAAAATGTGTAAAACGATGATCACATCTTACCTTAGCAAGTGGGTCTCTCAAGTTGGCTGAAATGTGTGGTGTGCACGTTTATATCCTCTTGCTATCCTATTAAGTAGTTTGTGCTATTAAACATTGTTACTTAATTTAAGAATACCTTAGATAATTAATTTACGGATCAAAATCAAAGAGCTTACCTTGAAGCACCCTTAGCTGTAGCTCCTTGTCCTTTCTCTCTACAATTCTCCAAGTTGAAAGATGAGACATGAAACCCACATAGCTAATCACCTTCCAATGGGTTGGGGTTACCTTAGAGAATAATTTTTGGAGCAAAATTCATGGCCCTAGCTTGCTACAGCCATGGTCGTAGCTTCCTTTCTTTCTTTCTCTCCATTTTTCTCTCAAATTCTAAGTATAGAAGAAGATAGAAATGAAGACTTAGTCATAACTTAGGGTTATATACTCTTTATTTAAGAGTTACACATGTCATCCCCTAAGGGTACCACGTGTCTAGCCTTTAAGAAGCCACCTCATCCATGCAGCCATCCAACTAATGCCACGTGGCATGGTAGGGCCCACCTTAGTAGGTGGGTCACCTACTTACTCCAAGTAGGGGCATCACCTACTTGTCACCTACTTCAAGTAGGTTCATCACCTACTTGCTCATTTCTGAAGGTTCGTAATCTCGTCTCACTTTAAGAACCTATGTAGTCCTCACTACTTAAGCTCGACATGTGCTCTAGGAGCTTAATTATACAATACATACAAGTCGGTAGCTTACGCAAGTAGTTCGATTACCACGACTCATTACTTTGCCTCAAACTCCTTTCACATCCTTCCAAACCTATTTTCAATCGTCACTACTCACGTAGAGCTAGCTTATGAAAAAATTAAGGCGGCCTCATCCTCCCTTTCTTAGAATTATTTGATAGCGACATGGATCATATGGTAGCTTTAGAGAAGCTAAATAGATGTTCTCATGTATCAAAAGTGCGGGGTATAACAAACTTATCATAGATTCTATGTCTTCTAAGTCATTTAAGGATTCCACATCATTTTTCCAGGAAGTTCCTATGTGTCTTCTATCCTATATGTTAAGTTATTGTCTCTTTTTGGGCACATTCTGAAATGTTCAACAGTTTCTAAAATATTCATTTGACCTTTTTTACAACCTTTGCATTTAAATACGCTATACTTATTTTCCTTGTATATTCCTTTTGCCTTCTCAATAATTTTGTCTACTTCGCATCCTTCTTGGATTAGTTCTATGTTCATAAATGTTTCTTGTTCTGTTGCTATTGTACTATCAGTGTCTGTATCATCTATTTGGTTTTTGCTTATATAACTATAATTTGTAAAACGTATAGAAGTCTCGCCTTTTGAACAAGTGTACATTAGGTGATTTTCTGGTATGAATACTTTGGGTTTACTTAGTTTGTCTAGATTCCATTCTAGCTCCGCATATTCTTCTGGATTAATTTTTATAGATTTTATTAGTTTTATCCCTTTATTACCCATTACTTCAACAACATCATTAACTTGAAGTCTGAATTTGGTATTACTACTCAAAGCCATTTTTCCTATAAAACCTATACACATCAACAGATTATTGCCATGATTTATTTCTTTATACCCTTTAGTTTGTATTCCTATTTTAATGTGTTTACCGAATTCTTTGAGGTTTATTAAAAAGTATGGACTAACATAAAATATTCCTCCATTATTAGTCATATCTACTTCAGTTAGTCCAATTATGGACTTCTTTAGATCTGATAACATATCATCATATATTACTACTAATACTTTAGAAATACACGAAAGGAAAACCTCTCTCAGTTGAGTCATGTAAGTCTCATAAAGTTTTATATCCTATTCCCACAAAAATATGTCTTTAAATTTTTTAATTTTACATATGCATATATAAACTGTATAGTTCTATAAATTTTTCCCTTAGTACATGGTTAGCTTCTTAATTTTAACAACTCCTATGGATTAACTTGTAAATTTCTAGATTTTAATGGCTTTCAGTCCCGATGACTAATAAAAGACTAATTTATGGCCAGATTTATGTCTAGGGTGCGGTTAAAGACAAAAGTGTTAAGAAAATAGATTAAGAAGAAGAGATGAATATGGAAACCCTAAACCCTAAAAACAAATATAATCATTTATATATAAAATTTGGGAAAATAGAAAAAAACTTTGAGACAAACATGATGAAACAAAGTGAGAAGAGGGAGTACTTAGTAGGACGTACATATTATTGCACAGTTAGTGGTAATACCTTTGATGATAAACTAGGTAAAAAACTATTTCATAAATTTACTGTTCCAAAATAATTAGTTATATATAAAATCTTGGAAAATAGGAAAAAACTTTGAGACAAACATGATGAAACAAAGTGAAAAGAGGGAGTACTGAGTAGGACGTACAACTTATTGCCTTATAAAATGATAATTCAACCATTTTATCTTAATCAATTTAATATAATCTTAAGTATGTGGTGTTGTTACAACAGATCTATGAGTCTCCCAATGGACTCTTTTGGTTGATAGTTCTGGTTTCCAGCCAATATACCTCAGAGACAAAGAAAAATGGATAATATATTCGGAGATTATAAAAACTTCGTGTTAATTTATGTAGATGATAATTTAGTATTTAATAAAAATATATAAGAACACTTAGGTATTTCCTAATAGTCTTTATATTCTCTCAAACATAACGAAATAAAATGCGGAAGCAGTTTAAAATCAAGAAGTGAAGATATTTCCTAACAGTCTTCATATTCTCTCAAACATAAGAACAGACGTCTCTATACTGATCCTCGAAACTCTACTAAGACTTGGCTTGTACATGTGAGACCTATGAACCTGGGGCTCTGATACCATTTGTTACGATCTGAAATCTGGGTGTGATGGCATTTATCCTTTCCCACTGAACAAGTCAGCCTAACCCAACAATAACAAAATAAAATGCAGAAGCTATTTAAAATAGATAGATAATAGACAAAAGAGGAAATCTTAGTCAACTGCAAAATCCCCCAAGGACTGGTTATCACATGTAAAAGCCTTCTAAATATAAGATACCGAAATAAATACAACTTTCAGTCTTTTTTTCTCAACTAGAACAAAGTAATAAGTAAAGAGGAATAGAAAAGATGGCCGGCATCAATAGCTACTTCTCGAATCAACTCAGAAAGCATCAGATGAAGGTAAGAAAATTAAGTCATTATCCGAGCTCAAAACCTACACAATTGTAGTTAGCAAGGAGTGAGTACCGAAAATACGGTACCCAACAAGTAAACAACTAAGACTAAGCAAAAATAATAGAATGCAAGTACTCATGTCATACCAACCTATTATATTCCGTATTTTTGCATCTTGGACTATTCGTGATCTAATGAACATAAATTCAAATACTTTTAAATTCAAATTTTAAAATGGAATGAATTGTTTGTAATGACAAGTTATATGGATAATATATATGAAGTTAAACACAACTCAAGAAGGACTCTTGAGCCAATTCAAAGTGGAAGCCATCAAGAAGATTTTTTTTAAGTCACATTTTCGGGTGATCTGAATTCGAGAGGCCATAACCCCTTCATAATTTGGGAATTTGGAAAATCTCTCAAAATGAAAGATGTAGATAATTTAAATATATTTCCAACCATATGTAGTGGGTTGGAATTTGATATCAGGATAAGAATACATGGACTTGTTAAGTATGACAGGCCGAAATGAATAGTGGATTCAGTCCAACCCGATTCCAACTCGGGTCAAGCCCAATATCCGTGCCATTAAATCAAATTTTTGAGCTTTTCCTTTAGGTTTAGACCAAAAAATGTCCATAAATTTCCAGAGAGAGTGAGAGAGGAGAACCCTAGAGAGAAACACCAAAATTGACACCAATTTAGGCCCCAAATCTCGAAGCTCATGAAGAGAAAAGTGTTGTACGTCGCGTTGCCTTCAATGTGAGCTAAAAATCAGCCAAGAAGGAGAAGTTTTAATGTGTTTTCTGCACAATAAGTTAATATTAAAGTCCCTTTTTCATTTTTAACAAGTTTATTTAGAGTTTTAACGGATTAGAATGGAGAAAATAGTGTTATAAACTCATTTGGTGATTTGTTCAGATTTATGGGTTAAGAGGCTACTTTAGGTGGTTTAAATGAATGGAATTAGCTTAGTGATGATGTATACTAATGGTTGATATTATTGTGATGTTTTTGATGAGTTTTTGTTCTTAAATTTGGAGGAATAAGGTGTATGAAGATTGTAAGTTTTCAAATCCGTTTTTGGGATTGCGTAGCTAGTAGTAATTCTTGAATATCTCATTGTGTAAACCTTTGATTTTAGAAAATAAATATGTTTTGGAAATATAATACACGTACCTACAACTCTTATATTTATGTTGGATCCTATATCTGCTTTTATTATATCGAAAAAAGAGGATGAATTATAAGACAAGTTCTGTCCAGATTCTTGATTGAAACATCTCTCATGTATAACTGTAGTGTTTTGATGATATATTTTTGTACAAACTGAGTTTTGAATTGATTTCTTTTGAATTGAAACCTTAAGACAGATATATAAAAGTTTCAAGAAGGTCATCAAGTCCAGTTTTGCCCTTTTAATTTAAAAATTTTAGATACAACTTAAGGTACTCGACTTTCTGAACTTACTGTTTTGGTAGCGTAATTCGGGTGGCAACATTCTATGCTTATTGTCAATAATAAATCTTTTTTTATATCAATATTTTAGATTATTGATATTACATGATGATTATATAGCTGGTTTGGAAGTACAGAAAGTGAGCGGTATAAGGGAGGTGTTGTACAATTTTGTTTAGAAATAACCTACTAATGATAGAGTACGTTTTATTCCTATCCATAGCTTAACCATAGTGCTTAACGTTTTAATATAGGTTGAGAAAATATTGGGAAGCATATATGGATAAATGCTAAAGGTATGTAAAGCTAACCTTTCTTTCTTTTGGCATGATCCATATGAAATAAATGGAAGATGCATACTTAAATTCCAAAGAAACTCTCATTCGTAGATACACTCGAATGGCTAACATCCTTGATTTCCAGAATTTATATCGTTATGTCTTGACTCATGTGTATGATTCCAGCCATCCTAGTTGGTATAACTCATGTTGTGGTATAATTTATATTTTAGTATAATCCATAATTGGTGTAATTCATAATGACAATGGAAGAGTACTTGGAATGACTATTGTCTTGGTTTTCAAATGATGGGTTGCTTTGCTTATTCCATTAAATCTCCGATAATGATCAAATTATACAAGGTTACTAATGATACCCTATTCGTGCTTATTATTATTGTATTATACACTGAGTCCTACGATAGGCCGGGTATGTTATAATGTATGGATTCCACTATATTATTCACTGAGTCCCTTACTAGAGGGTCGGGTACATGATATGATAATATGATGTTATGATGATATAACAATATAATTATGGCACTGAGTCCTATAATGGGTCGGGCACTGTATAAGTGTACCGTACTCTATTCACTGAGCCCCTTGCTAGAGGGTCGGGTATGGTGTATATATATATATATGGCGATATAACAATATAATTATGACACCGGGTCCCATAACGGGCCGGGTTCAATATATGATGATGATATATATGACTTCATTTCATAAGATGTAGGTACAGTGATTCATTGATTATGATACTTGTCTCCTGAATCTTTATTTTAGATGTGATATCCTTTATGGTATTTTATGATTTATATACTCGGTACATATTTCGTATTGACCCTCCTCTCTTTGGGGGCTGCGTTTTATGCCTGTAGGTACAGATATTTATTTCGGGAATCCACCAGCTTAGGATTTTTACTCAGTGGTTTTGGAAGTGCTCCATTGTCCCGGAGCCTAGACTTTTGGTATAGATCTTTTGAAGTATATATATATATATATATATTTGTTTATCTATAGGTATAGCGGGGTCGTGTTCCATCATATGTTACTGTTGGTATTCTTAGAAGTCTGTAGACATATATGTGGGTTACATATAGACGTTGTCCAGCTATGTTAACGATTTATATTTTGGGATGTTCTCATTCGTGGTGGCAGCCTTGTCGGCTTACGTATATATATATATATATGTATTTTTAGAATATGGTATGTAGTGACATCCTTGTCGATTCATGAACTATGTTATCTTTTGATGATTTTGACTCCCAGGAGATAGGTGGATTTGGGGTATTTACATATATATGTGACAGTTTTGAGATGACATTCCATCTGAATAAGTCCCATATATCGTTTAATTATTGATTGATTATAAATGACAGGTTTGTATATGAGTATCCAGTTCGGACACAAGTCACGGCCCATGGGGGTGGGTCGTGACAAAAATGGTATCAAAGTGGTTCATCCTCGAAGTGTCTACAGACCGTGTCTAGTAGAGTCTTGTTTATCGGTGTGTTGTGCACCACATCTATAAATAGGAGGTTACAGGACATTTAGGATATTATTTTTTCTTTCATATCTAAGATCGTGTGATAGAGCCCAGCCATAGGACATGAAATTCCTTTTTCTAACCTTTGATTTCAGCTTAAGAATGACATCGATATAAGAAAGCGACTGATGATATTAGAAGCTACACAGTATACAAGTAAGTAATAGGTCGAAAGAGGCATGCTGGATAAGGTAAGAATATTGAAATATGATTGAAATATAAAGTTGAAAATTCAAAGGAAAAGTAGACAGGAAAGTGTAACAGGTGCAGTTTGAGTTGGACATATGAGGTAAGTCCATCATTTTCATACTTTTGTTGATATTGGGTGCCCTGTGTGACTGTGATATGAATATATATATATGTTGGACCTGTGAGGCATTGTTGGTATTTTCTGTGTGCAGGTTTTGAGATAGTAAGAAATATAGAGGAAACTATGCCAAAATATTTCTAGAAATAAAGAGAAAATGGGACATAAGTTCATATTATGTTTTGAAGGTTGATACCGGCAAGGTAAATTTATTATGTTGGAGTAAATAGTTAAGAGATACCCTCCATGTCATCCATAAGGGGTACCATTCTTACTTAGGAAATTTTATTTTGAAAAAGCCTATATGAGCAGCAAAGTTTAAAATTCATTTGCATGGACCAAGATACTTTCCAGCCACAATTTTGTCTGAAAATAACTTATGTTGAAGGGCAAACATGTCCGGTAATTAAGTTTAACTTTTGTTGAAAAGTACAAAGCATGCAGCAAGTACTTTATGAATTAAATAATTCATTTACGATTCAAGAATAAGCCTGGAGGTAAACGAGGTGCATCAAGCACTAAGAAGTCCTGTGGTGCTTATCGTATTCTAGTTTTCTTCTGGTAGTGGTTGGAAAATGCTTCAGGATAATATTTCATTAGATCTTAACCAACTAGTTGGAGATGGAAATTTCGAAAGGAAAACGTAAACTTGTGGGCTATTTAGGATTATGTATTTCATATGTTGTTGATGAAATGCTAAGATAATTTGGAAGGGCTTGTAATACTAAGAGATGATTTAGAAAAACTTGATAGATCTTGATAGAGTGATATATGAAGGCACCGACTGAATTGATAAGATGGGATAAATTGTGATGAGTTATAGTTAAAAGAAGTAATAGTGTAATTAAGATAAGAGTATATAGGAAAAATAATTGTGATAGATATGAATGAATTGATAAGATAGTTTGTGAGATATTAAGGATAAGATTGACTAGAAAGGGGAATAAGGTTAAGAAGTGCTACGTCATAGGACAAAATACAAACATGATGTAATGTGAATACCATAAGGATTGTTATAGAAATTAAAGGAGTACTAAAGAAAGCACCCAAATAGACGTAATTAATTAAGTATGAGTATAGGACAAAAAGGAAAATACATAGCTACGAACTGAAGGTGTAGTACGACAGAAAGGTGATAAGACAAAACCACTATTAGAACAAATTTAATATGATTTTGAGTAAGATTAGAAGTTAGCGTTGGATACACGACAAGGGTGAAAGAGCATGAAGCATAAAGGAGTATTGTGTATATATGACTTCATCTCAAAAAAATAGTGAGATCCTTAAAGGACAAAGATTGTAGATTTTTGAAACAACTGATGCATTGTGAACCTATTAGAGTAACAAGTGGTATCTGTTGGGATAAAGAAAGTATTATAAAAAATCTTGAAACACTTATCACTAGAATATAAATCCTACCGAATGGAGAATTTGAAATGATTATAAGCACTAGCTAATTATTGATTGGAATGTGGCTTTGGATAAATTGCGACAGTAATTATATTACTTGAGTACCAATCATTAGACGAGAGTTTGTACTATATATCGGGAGTTCTCAGCACCTCATAATTGTGTTAAGATTTCATACATGGGTAATCTAAGTTATAGATGATATAAAGGAAGATATAGATATAGTGCAGTTTATCATAAGTATTGGAAAAGAATCATATGCATTTGAGAATTTTAAATGGGGGCATAGAGTAGAATATAAATAGATAATGACATGGGTACTGTTATGCCCCATACTTTTGTACTTTGGAATGCTTTCTTAAGCTTCTTAAAAGTTTCCACGTGACCTAGATTATCCACCACGCTATCAAATAACCCTAAGGAAAAGAAAATGAGATACCCCATAATAAGGAAGATTGATAATAGGGTTATAAGAATTCGGAAGGAGTTGGAGGCCAAGTAATGAGTCGTAGGACTCGACTTACTTGCGTAAGCTACCGACTTGAACGTTTTACATAACTAAGCTACTTGAGTACACGTCAAGCTTAAGTAGAAAGGAATACATAGGCTCTTAAAGTAAGACGAGATTATGAACTCACGGAAGAAACGAAAGGAGGCGTAGCACCTACTTGGAAGCAAGTAGGTGATGCACCTACTTGGACCAAGTAGGTGACTCACCTTCTTGGGGTGGACCCCACGCTGCCATGTGGTAGAATGTGAGTGGGCGTATGGATGAGGTGGCACCCTAGGGGGCTGCCATGTGTCACCCCTAAGGGATGACACATGTCCCCTCTTAAGGACACATATATATACATGTGTATTTCTGGATCAACATCACTTTTCAGCATCTTAGCGTTAAAATAATTGAGAGAAAACGTTGGAGAGGAGGAGAGGAAGCTACGGCCATGGTTGCCAAGGTAAGCTCTCGGACTTGCATTCCAAAAATTAATTATTTAAGGTATACCATGGCTACATGACGGTTTGAATAGCATAAAATTACTATTGTGGGGAGCGAAGAAGGGACGCGAATAGCCCATCAATTTTCAGCATGTTAGAGAACTTCTGAGGCAAGTTTTAGCGAGTTTTAGCAAGGTTTGGATTGTCTCTCTTTTCCCACGTTTTGGTAAGGGTTTGGACATGTTATGAAAGTATAAATACGGGTTGGAAACATGAAAATATACATTTTACAACTAAAGAACATTGCAGGTCATGTAGGGGCTGATTTGATGCAATATTAACGGGTTAAAGTTTGGCTAGAGTCGTTGTTACTATGGTGTTGTGTTGGGCGTTGTTTTGTAGTGTTGAAGGGATGGAACATGACTAAAAGTGAAGGTATATTCTGCTGGTTTCATCCACATGACACCCCGGTTTGTGTGGTTAAAGGTTTTACAAAATAGAGATGAAAAACCCTATTTTGGTATCGTAGTTTTAAGCGAGTTGTTTGGAGTTTGTGTTGTGTAATGTTGAAGTGGTTTACTTGTATATATTCTTCTTATTGTTGTTGATGTTTGGCTTCTAAGGTTTAGGGGTTAAATTGAAAGTTCAGATAGGAAAGGTTATAGAGGAGATGCTGCCCGAATTCCGTTAACTTCTAACTAACTAATAGACTAGTCAAGACTCATCAAGAAAAGAGAATAAAAAATTGGTTTCTATGGGTAATTGTGGTAGAATGATAAGCTGGAAGGTCGAAGGTCACTAACTTTAGTATTAATTTTGTGTTAAATAGGTTAAAGGAGTAATGAAGCGAGTCTGGATGCGATTAACCCATAACAGGTATATAACGCTACCCTTTCTTTTCTTTTGGAATGTCTTCAAGTTAAGTAATGAATGATATGAGCTTGAGGGTAAATCCAATAATAAATGTCAAGCGTAATTCATGGTCCTCATTTACTTCTTGATGAAAGCACTCTTACAGTAATTAAACTAGGGCTTCTCAAGCCTTCCATACGTTAGGAAGTGATGAGTATGTAAAGCCTATCTTTTCTTTCTTTTGGCATGTCTTAGTCTTAAGTGGATTGTATATGTAATGTGAGAATAATTCCATTCATAGGACCCCAAGTATGGTTCATAAATCTTATTCACTTCTCGATGTTCGGACTCCTACGATAGTTGAGTTATGGCCTTGTAAGTCATTGACATGACAAAAAGTAGTACACATGAAGCCTATCCCTTCCCTCTCTTGAAATAGTTTAATGTAAGTGAATTGATATATGATATTAGTTTAGAGGGATTTTCATCCATAAGTTTCGAACATAACTCATGACTCGTGTTCACTCCTGAATGCTAGAAGTCCTAACCCAAATGCTAGAAGTCCTAAAGTAGTTAAACTACTACCCTCGAGCCTTCTATATATTGAGTAGTGACTGAGTACGTAAGCTCCTATTTCTAAAGACTCTGTGATGATAAGTGTATCTGGTTTCATAAGCCGTTTGGCATTATCTTAATAAAAGTCTATGATTCTTGAGACTCTATTTGATATGACCCCTAATGGCATTTAGAGGAGACTTGAGATGATGATCATTTTGATCCTCAAATTATAGTTCATGACGATTGTTATACCGAGTCTCAGATGATGAGTTAATTGCATATGGTTACTCACTACTCTACTCGGGCATGCTGTTAATATATTTTTTACCGAGTCCCGGCCGAGTATGACCAAATCCTATAAAGGATAGGGTATGATATATGATGACATGATTATTCACCGAGTCCTATAAAGGGCCGGGTACGACCGAGTCCCATAAAGGAATGGGTACGACCGAGTCCCATAAAGGGCCAAGTATGACCGAGTCACATAAAGGTTCGGGTACGATTGAGTCCTATAAAGGGTCAGGTATGATATATGATGACATAATTATTCACTAAGTCCCATAAAGGCCCAGGTATGACTGAGTCCCATAAAGGGACTGGTACGACCGAGTCCCATAAAGGGCCAGGTATGACCGAGTCCCATAAAGGGTCGGGTACGATATATAATGATATGAGTGTGATGGTATGTTTAGTGAAATAAGGTGGTATGTGTTATAATAGACAGGATACGTATGTATATGATGCTGATACACTATAGATGTACCCCACTCCCTTCACCAAGTCCCACAACGAGATGGGTATGGTATGGGAGGATGATATACATGCCCTCATTTTATAAGATACAGGTGCAGTGATTTATGAAATGTTATACTTGCTTCCTATATCCCTAATTCTGTTGTAATCTCACTTATGTTGTGTTATACTTTATATACTCAGTACATGTATCGTACTGACCCCCATTCTTCGGAGGGATGCATTTAATGTTCACAGGTACAAATATTCATTTCGGAGATCCTCCAGCTTAGGACTTCCATTCAGCTATGTTGGAAGTGTTCCACTATTTTCAGCGTCTAGCTTTTGATGCTGGTCATTTGATGTATATATTTGTTTAGTCAGGAGTACGGCGGGGGCCTTGTCCCACCATATAATATAGTTAATACTCCTAGAGGTCTGTATACATGTGTATGTGGGTTGTTTGTAAGTTGGTTTCAATTGGACCTATATGACGCATCATAAATGTTTTTATGTTATGGCAGCCTTATCGGCTTGCGGGCCATTCATGATGGGATACAAATGAAAGAGGCTATGTGTAAAGAAGATGCTATGACCCATTGGGATTCTTATGTATAGTTCTTATATCTGATAGAGATGTATACGGAGGTCCAGGTCAAAATCCGGTCGTGGCCTACGTGGTTGGGTCATGATAGGTACACCCTAAAGGGGGGAAGTAGATAAGAGAAATACAAGCATAAGATGAAATCAACCAATACTACAACACGTTAATATAAATAGTTAAGCTTCAAGTGAGATCCCATATTGGAATGAGTTAGCAAGATCTAAAAGCCAACAATAAACGGATAAAAGCCAAGATGATATCTGAGACAGTGCTGAGAATTATTAGTAAAGACCTTGAACAGTATGACATCAAAGGATGGGTGCATATAAAAAGGGATGAATACGACAAGAGAATAGTAATGAGTAACTTAAAGATATTGTAAAGGATAGCAAAGCTATACTGGATTAAAGGTTAAGATGTTGGCAACAGAGTTATTGGCTACTGATATTGTGACATACAAGTAGCAAAAGAGAAAGGATAAGAAATCTCTCCTATGGTAGAATATGAGAAAATTAATGGTAAGTAAAAGAAGCAAAACAAGTATGACAAAATAGACTGCAAGTGTATGTTAGTACAATAAAATATGTAGAGAAGAATAAGCCAAGAGAAGGAAAGACTATGATTAGAATTGAATGCACTTTGTACAAATTGTACAAGAATAGTTATGCAACCTACGAATATTGGTATGTTAAGGGTGAGATCAAGTGATTACTTGATAAAAATAATAAGAAGTCAGTAATAGCAATGTGATTGCAATATTTCGAATACATTAAAGAAAAGTATAAGATGATTTGAGGCAAAACTATTGAAATATAATTAGCATTGAGGGCAAAAGCCATAGTTGAGCCTGATATCAATTGAAGGAGGTAAGATAAAACATAGGGTCTGCATAAAGACTAGAATGGCGACATTAAGGTATTTTCTGGGCTGATTCTAGTAATAGTGGAGTCTCTATTCGAGGAGTTGCTGAATCCTCTATCATGGAAGAGGTGAAGCAACGCCAGTATGAAGACCCTATTCTGGCACAATACCGACATACAACCCTTCAAAAGGAAAAGACCCTATTCGAGATCATGCCTGATGAAGTGCTAAGATATAAGGGCAGATTATATGTACCTGAAAATATAGGGCTACGGCAATAGGTTTTGGGAGAGGCACACTATGCTCGGTATTTTATTCATCTAAGGTCGACAAAGATGTATCATGACCTTAGATGTTTATACTAGTGTAATGGCATGACGAAGGACATAGCAGAGTTTGTAGCCTAGTGCCCAAATTGCCAATATGTTAAAATTGAGCATCAGAAGCCTAGTGGACTATTACAAGAGATGGAAATCCCGACTTAGAAGTGGGAAGAAATTAATATGGATTTTATTACAGGCTTACCTCGCACTCCACAAAAGTATGATTCCATATGGGTGATTGTAGATAGGCTGACAAAATCAACTCACTTTCTTCGAGTTAGAACTATATATTCAGCGGAGGACTATCTGAGGTTATATATCAAAGAGATAGTAAGACTTCATGGGATTCCCATATCTATTATCTCAGATAGAGGGGCTCAATTTATAGCTAGCTTCTGGAGATTATTTCAGAAGGGATTGGGAACACAAATAAATCTTAGTACAGCATTTCACCCTCAGACTAATGGGCAGGCTGAACATACTATTCAGACGTTAGAAGATATGTTACGGGCCTGTATTATTGACTTTGGAGGTAGTTGGAATGATCATTTGCCACTTATTGATTTTGCCTATAATAATAGCTACCATTCTAGCATCCACATGACAATGTATGAGGCTTTATATGGAAAGAAGTGCAGGTCACTTATTGGCTGGTTTGATGTTGGTGAGGCTAAGTTAACCGGACCCGATATGATTCAATAAGTTATTGATAAGGTAAAGCTTATTCAGGAAAGGTTATTAGCAGCCCAGAGTCGACAGAAATCATATGCAGATAATCGATGTCGACCCTTAGAGTTTCAGGTTAGTGATTAGGTATGTTTGAAGGTGTCACCAATGAAGGGGGTAATGAGATTTGGTAAGAAATGGAAGCTTAGCCCGCGATATATTGGTTGTTATCAGGTTATTCGTAGAATAGGCAAGGTTTCCTATGAGTTGGACCTACCATCTAATTTGGAAGCAGTGCACCTTGTCTTTCACGTGTTGATGCTTCGCAAATGTATTGGTGATCCTTCTAAAGTATTCCCCGTGGATGATATCCAGGTGATGGAGGAGTTGTCTTATGAGGAAAACCCTATATCTATACTTGATCGCCAAGTCAGAAGGCTACGTACTAAGGATGCGGCTTCCGTCAAAGTATTGTGGTGAAATAAAAATAGAGAAGAGGTGACCTGAGAAGCTGATGAGAAGATGAAGGATAAGTATCCTAACTTATTCTCTACGCCTACAAGTAATCTAAACCTCTAGATTAATTATATTAATTGATAGATGAAACTATATGATGTTGCATTAAAAATATTCCACCAAATTCCTTATAGGACTTTATGAGGCGAGTTTAACATTCGAGGACGAATGTTCTAAAGAGGGGAAAAAATGTTATATTCGGTATTTCTGCATCTTGGACTATTCGTGAGCTAATGGACATAAATTCAAGTACTTTTAATTTTGAACTTTAAAATAGCATGAATTATTTGTAATGACAAGTTATATGGATAATATATGTAAATTTAAAAACAACTTAAGAATGACCCTTGAGCCAATTCAAAGTGGAAGCCATCAAAAAGATTTTTGTTTAAGTCATATTTTCGGGTGATCTGACTTCGAGAGGCCATAAACCCTTCGAAATTTGGGAATTTGGAAAAACTCTCAAAATAAAAGTTGTAGATAATTTAAATAGATTTCCAACCATAGGTCATGGGTTGGAATTTGATATAATGATAAGAATATATGTACTTTTTAAGTATGACAGGATGAAATAAATAGGGGATTTGGCCCAACCCGATTCCAACTCGGGTCAGGCACAATACTCATGCCATTAAATCAAATTTTTCAGCTTTTCCTTCAGCTTTTAGACCAAACAATGTCCAGAAATTTCCAGAGAGAGTGATAGAGGATAACCCTTGAGAGAAACACCAAAATTGACAACAATTTAAGCCCCGAATCTCGAAGCTCATGAAGAGAAAAGTGTTGTACATCGTGTTGCCTTTAATTTGAGCTTAAAAACAGCCAAGAAGGAGAAGTGTTAATGTATTTTCTGCACACTTGAGGTAATATTAAAGTCCCTTTTACATTGTTAACAAGTTTATTTAGAGTTTTAACGGATTAGAATGGAGAAAATAGCGTTATAAACGCGTTTGGTGATTTGTTGAGATATATGGGTTAAGGGGCTGTTTTAGGTGGATTAAATGAATGAAATTAGCTTAGTGATGATGTATAATAATGGTTTATATTGTTTAGATATTTTTGATGAGTTTTTATTCTTGAATTTAGAAGAATAAGGTGTATGGAGATTGTAAGTGTTCAAATACATTTTTGGGATTGCGTAACTAGTAGTAATTCTTGAATATCTCATTGTGTAGACCTTTGATTTTATAAAATAAATATATTTTAAAAATATAATACACGTACCTACAACTCTTATGTTTATGTTGGAGCCTATATCTGATGTTATTATGTCGAAACAACAAGCTGAATCATAAGACAAGTTCTGTCCAGATTCTTGATTGAAACATCTCTCATGTATAATTGTTAGTGTTTTGATGATATCTCTTTGTACAAACTGAGTTTTGAATTGATTTCTTTTGGATTGAAACCTTAAGACAGAGATATAAAAGTTTTATGAAGGTCATAAAGTCCAGTTTTGCCTTTTTAATTTCAAAATTTAGATACAACTTAAGGTACTCGGCTATCTGAACTTATTGTTTTGGTAGCATAATTCGTGTGGCAACATTCTAGGCTTATTGTCAATAATAAACATTGTTTTATGTTAATATTTTGGATTGTTGATATTATTTGATGATTATATAGCTAGTTTGGAAGTACAGAAAGTGAGCGGTATAGGAGAGGTGATGTCCAATTTTGTTTAGAAATAACCTACTAACGATAGAGTACGTTTTATTCCTGTCCATAGCTTAACCATAGTGCTTAACGTTTTAATATAGGGTGAGACCATATTGGGCAGCATATACATATAAACGCTAAAGGTATGTAAAGCTAACATTTCTTTCTTTTCGCATGATCCATATGAAACAAATGGAAGACACATGCTTAAAATTCCGAAGAAAATCTCATTCGTAGATACACCTGGATGGCTAACGTCCTTGATTTCCAGAATTTATATCATTATGTCTTGACTCATGTGTATGATTCTAGTCATCCTAGTTGGTATAACTCATGTTGTGGTATAATTCATATTTTAGTATAATTCATAATTAGTGTAATTCATAATTACAATGGAAGAGTACTTGGAATGACTATTGTCTTGGTTTTCAAATGATGGGTTGTTTTGCTTATTCCATTAAGTCTCCGATAATGATCAAATTATACAAGTTTGCTAATGATACCCTATTCGTGCATATTGTTATTGTATTATACACTGAGTCCTACGATAGGTCGGGTATGTTATCATGTATCGATTCCACTATATTATTCATTGAATCCCTTACTAGAGGGTCGGGTACGTGTATGATAATATGATGTTATGATGATATAACAATATGATTATGACACTCAGTCCCATAATGAGCCGAGTACAGTATAAGTCTACAGTATTCTATTCACCAGGCCCCTTGCCTAAGGGCTGGATATGGTATATATGTACATATGGTGATATAACGATATAATTGTGATACCGAGTCCCATAACGGGATGGGTACGATATATGATGATGATATGCATGACTTTATTTCATAAGACGCAGGTACAGTGATTTATTGATTATGATACTTGTTTCCTGAATCTTTATTTCAAATATGATCTCTTTTATGATATTTTATGCTTTATATACTCGGTACATATTTCGTACTGACCCCCCTCTCTACGGGGACTGCATTTCATGCCCGCAGGTACAGATATTCATTTTGGGAATCCACCAGCTTAGGATTTCCACCTAGTGTTTTGAAAGTGCTCTATTGTCCTGGAGCCTAGACTTTTGGTATAGATCTTTTGATATATATATATATATATATCTAGGGGTATGGCGGGTCCATGTCCTATCATATGTTACTGTTGGTATTCTTAGAGGTCTGTAGATATATATGTGGGTTGCATATAGACGTTGTCCAGCTATGTTAACGACTTATATTTTGGGATGTTCCCATTCGTGGTGACAGCCTTGTCGGCTTGCATATGTATATGCATTTTCGGAATATGGTATGTAGGGACAGCCTTGTCGATTCATGAACTATGTTATCTTTTGATGATTTTGACTCCTAGGAGATAGGTGGATATGGGGTATTTATATATATGTGACAGTTTTGAGATGATATTCCGTCTGTATAAGTCTCATATATCGTTTAATTGTTGATTGATTATAAATGACAGGTATGTATACGAGTGTCCAGTTCGAGCATAAGTCACGACCCACGGGGTTGGGTCATGACACAACCGAACCCCTCAAACTACAACTTGCATAGAAATTAGCTTAGTCTAACAGGACAAGTATATATATATATCAACAATAGTACAGCTCAAGTCTCAGTCAAATCACACCAATCAATAGTATAAATCATGAGAATATCAGGGGTAAACATAATCCACAAATGGCAAATAATGTATGATGCAATGCAATGTCATGTATAGTGATGCATATCTGTCCTAATGATACACATTCGTTGACTAGTAGGATGGAACCCATGGGGGGCACACATGAACCATGTATTCGGCGGAACTATTTTCCTTCGGTATAATCCTCAAATTAATTTCATCTCAATATATCAGAACCAATGCAAATAGGCACTGTTCATGTAAATCACAATAATGGAATGATATGAACAACAAGTCATAACTCATATCACGACAATCTTATTAGGATTGCACATTTGAATACAAGTCTAACGATATCCAAATAAATATTTTTGAAAATTGAGCCAAATTTGACTCGAAACACTTGAAAACCTTAATTTTATAAACGAATAGAAATTTCAAAAAATTTTACATGAAAATGATCCTTGAAGTATTTAGAAACTAATGTTGAAACCCAATTTGAATTTGGAGTTGAAATCAGCCCTCAAACATAAATTTTACTAAAATCCATGTTCTTGAGAAGACCTTCAATATTCGGATCTGAAACCCCAACTCAAATCTGAAATACTTCTTGAAAAATATCTTACAAATGTTTAGGAAATTTCAAATATGAAATTAATCAAAAATGTAGTTAAAATCGACTTTGAAATCCTTAATTTAGCAAAACTTTACCTTTTATCAAAAAATTCAAATTATATGTAGTTAATATGATGAAACTAATTGATGAATCAACAAATTTATGCCAAAATCAGTTTACTCATAACACAAGGATCCTAAATATACCTTTTTCATCAAAAATGGATTGCAAATTGATAAAACCTCAATTTTTCCCAAGACATTTACGGATAAGGAAAGAAAACGAGATGAAAAAATCAGGAGAAAATATCAAATTAAGGATTGTATATTAATTTCCATATTATATCGAGAAGAAATCCACAAGAATCACTCCATTTCAATCTCTAGAACTCCTGATATGCTCAAAATACCAAATGAACACAGTCTGAAATTTATATATCAATACAGATCTATTTGCACCAGAAAATTTGCAACTTATATTTTCACTAAAAGAGCCATAAATCCCTCATACGATAGCGAAATGACCTGATTCATTTTCCTAAATATCTTAAATAATGATACTGACCTGCTCCTTTAATCGAAACTCAATTTTGAACTCGTTTGCCCAGTCAAATATCTTTTTTGTTTGGTAAATAATTATTTCTTATTTTGCGATAAAAGTTTTATCTCGGCTAAGCAAAAATGCACAAAACTTTACAGATAAGTCCTATAATTCATGCTTAAAATTTTAGAAGTTTCGGAATAATTTTTCGATCTTTAAAACTAATGATGAACCTTTTAGTTCCCACAATTAACTAAACAACGATAAAGCACCCAAGAAGCTTAAAAACTCACCCAAAACACAATAGAAACTTTTTGAACACAAATAAAATATGCTACTAGTTTGAAAATGATATTTTGGACTCATTGAAACCGACGAAATTCGAATTCAAAGTTTCTTGATCCGAAACTCAAAAAGTCGCAACTAAACTAACTTAGACCTCCAAAATACCAAAATGAGCTCAAAACTTCCAAAAATTACAACCAAGCCCTTTATATCATTAGAATCAACTTCTGAAATCATTGGAACCTTCAGAAATTCAATCTGAATACCCGAACCCCAAATGTTGACCAAAGTAAAACATGGATCAAACTTTAACTCAATTTCCAACTTTGGACCTAAATTCCACGTTTAACTCCAAATCTGATTCCAACAACTCTCCTAGACCAATTTCCATATTTCAAAACTGATGGAATCAACAGAATTTTATTCCGAGACACGAAACTCCAAATAACTCTGAAACTTAAAATTTGACAACTTAAGCCTTTAAAACTCATTTGTCTAGCAAAACCTCAACTTTTCACAAGATTAACAAAAAACAATTTTCAAACTTAATCCAAAATGACTCGGGGCAACTGATGGAAGGGGTAAAAATAGTAATTTTGTGAAAAATATCGAAAATGTCATTACACATTGAAAAGGCAATCAGAAATCTTCTAGATATTCTTTATGCATCATGGGAAAGCAAAGTAGAAGCAATTACTGATGCACATGACATGGATAGTATGATGATGGATGAGCTCATTGGAAATTCCATGACTTATGAACTAAAAAAGAATCAAGAAAAGGAATAGAAGGCAAGAGAAAAGTGTAGAATCTAGTCCTTATAGCAACCAAAAAGAATGACTTCGAGGATGAGAATATTGTTCTAATGACTATCTCAAGAATACTAAAGAAGAAAAAGATGAATCAAAGGAGAAATCCTAAGAAGATGACTGATAATGACATCATAGAAAAGTTGTGCCACAAATGTGGGAGTCCATCACCTCATCAAATTATGCTCTTTGTGGACCTTGGGGTATAAGAAGAACAATCTAGAAGAAAAAAAGGTAGGAGTGATCAGTACATTCTTATAAATCATAGATTAACTAACTAAGAGGCTAACCTATCTGTGAAAAGGGGTTTTTGCGGCTATGGAAACTCATCTTGTTATATTCCATGTTTTTGCACATTGGACTATTCTTGAGCTAATGGACATAAATTCAAGGACTTTTAATTTTGAATTTTAAAATGGCACGATTTGATTGTAAGTGAACATTTATATGAATAATATATGTGAAGTTAAAGACAACTCAAGAAGGACCCTTGGGCCAAATCAAAGTGGAAACCATCAAAAATATTTTGTTTTAAGTCACATTTTTGGGTAATCTGACTTCGAGAGGCCATAAACCCAATAGCATTTGGGAATTTGGGAAAACTCTCAAAATGAAAGTTGTATAAAATTGAATTTTATTTCCAACCATAGGTTTTGGACCAATATATGACATCGATGTTAAGAGTTATGGAAGTTTTAAGGAAGAAGGGTCGAGCTGAACGGTGGATTCGGCCACACCCAATTCTAACTCGGATCAGACCCAATTCTCACATCCTTTAAGGAGAATTTTCAACTTCCTTCCTCATTTTCAGACCAAGAAATATCCAAAAAAATTTAGAGAGAGAGAAGGAGAGAACTCTTAGGCTAAGAAAAGTCATTTTGACCAAAATCTGAGTCCCGAAATCCAAAGCTCGTGAGCTAAAAATTATCTAAGAAGGAGAGTGTTAATGTGGTTTCTGCATACTTAAGGTAATATTAAGATCCATTTTTCATTGTTAACAAGTTTATTTAGAGTTTTAACGGAAAAAAATAGTGTTATAAACTCATTTGTTGTTTTGTGGAGATTTATGGATTAAGGGAGTTGTTTTACGTGGATTAAATGAATGGTATTAACTGAGTTATGATGTATAAAAATTGTTGATATTGTTTTGATGTTGTTGATGAGTTATTGTTCTTGAATTTGGAAGAATAAAGTGTAGGAAGATGTTGTATATATTTTGGAGCTGTTTGATATGATAATTGTGGCTGTTTTGCAATGCTATTTTACGAACTGTTTTGTGGGTTAGAATATCGGGGGATTGGTTGTAGTTGTTGTTGTTGTTATGCTATGGATATATGAAAGTAAAGAGGTAAATACAAGCATTGACATCCGAATGTATATTGGGATATTTTGTAAGTAACATAAGGATGGATTTAGTTCTATATTGATATGGAATTGTTGGTATTGTTGTTGTTGATATTTTAATTGAGGTTTGGCTAAATTGGAATTTCAAGAATTATTATGTTTACAGGGGAAATGCTGCCCTAATTTTATTAAGTATCATTTGTACTTGGATTATTTAGTAAGTGATATGGATATCTAATTGTGGCCTATGTCATCTTAATTTTAGACCCACGAGCTCGAGAAGCAGATGTTGGACATTTAGATAGAGTTTAAAGTAGGTAAAGTTGTCCCTTCTTTCTTTTGGCATGTCTTAGATTTAAGTAATGAATAATATGAACTTGGGGTAATTATATTCATAAATTTCGAGTGTAATTCACGATCCTTTTCTATATATTGATGTTAGAGCTCTTAACATGATTGAGTTATTGCCCCTTGAATCCTCTATACATTGGATAGTTGTGGGTGTATAAAAGTTTCTATTTTTATAGGCTTTATCATAATTAGCGTTCTTAACTTACAATAGTTGTTTGCATTATCTTGTTGCATTACCCACACTCAGGTCTGCGACGCGGACTTGTCACGGATCATACTGCCTCATGCTTAAATTCATGATTTCGTTTGGGTTATTCTTCATGGAAAAGTCCACGATACGGACCTGTCGCGGACTACACTGCCTTGGCCAATAAATTCCATACTTTAAGACATTGAGTGTTAGTTATTCCACTCATTCTATTAAGTCTCAGATAATGATCTAGTTGTACATGGTTTCTCATGATATTCCACTCATGCGTAATGTTATTGTAATGTTATTGTATTATTCACTGAGTCCCAAGCTGAGTATGTTTTCATGCACAGTTTCACTACATCATTCATCGAGTCCCTTACTAGAGGGCTGGGTACGATATATGTATATGATGATATGATTATGACACTGAGTCTCATAATGGGCGGGGTACGGTATATGTGTACACGACTTTATTTACCGAGTCCCTTAGTAGAAGAACGGGTACGGTATATATATATATATATATATATATATATATATATATATATGACAATATGATGATATAATTATGACACCAATTCATATAATGGGCCAGGTACGGTATACCTGTACACAACTTATTCACTGAGTCCCTTACTAGAGGGTCGGGTACAGTATATCTATATATATGATGATATAATGATATATTATGACATCGAGTTCCATAATGGGTCGGGTACTGTATATGATGATGATATGCATGATTTCATTTCATAAGATGCAGGTACAGTGATTTATTGATTATTATACTTATCTCCTGAATCTTTATTTCAGATATGATCTCCTTTATAGTATTTTGTACTTTATATACTCAGTACGTATTCCATACTGACCCCCCTTCTTTGGGGGAGGGGGAGGGGATGAGTTCATGCCCTTAGATAGATACTTATTTTTGGGATCCGCCAGCTTAGGATTTCCACTCAGCTATTTTGGAGTGCTCTATTATACCGGAGCCTAGATTTTCATACCGATCCTTTTGATATATATATTTGTTTATCTAGGGATAAGGCGGGGCCTTGTCCCGTCATATGATATTGTTGATACTCTTAGATGTCTATAGATAAATATGTAGGTTATGTATAAGTTTGTTCAGCTATGTCAATATGATATATTATGGATATTAATATGTAATGGAAGCCTAGTCGGCTTGCGTGTTCTTTTATGATATGATTAGTGGTGACTCCTCGGGAGATAAATGATAGGGATATATTTATATGAAGATATTATAAACCATTGGAGTTCTTATGTAAGTTATCGTATTATTCGTAGTTAAGCTTGACTATATTTGATAGGTATGTATATGGGTATATAGGTCGGGCCCCAGTCACGGCCTACGAGGATGGGTCATGATAAAAGTGGTATCAGAGCAGTTCATCCTCAGAGTGTCTACAGATCATGGCTAATAGAGTCTTATTTATCGGTATGTTGTGCACCACATCTATAAATAGGAAGCTATAGGACATTTAGGATGTTGTCTTTCTTTCTTACTCTAGATTGTGTGATAGAGCTATGTTATTAGGAAATCCCTCACTAACAGATTATTATGTCTACCGCTATGCCTCCAAAGAAAGCGACAGCTGCCCAGAAGGGCAAATCAGTAGCAGGAGAGACTAGTCATACTCAGAGAGTCACTTGGGCTCGTGCCCAGTCCATGCCTAAGATTATACTTTAGCCAGTAAGCTCTTCTACACCACCTCCAGAGGAGCTTAGAGCAGTGGAAACTGCAAATCAGGGGGCGTCTCCACCACCAGATCTAGTGCCTGAGCCTCCAACTTTTTAGCCAGGGGCGGAGGATAGGGCCATAAGAGATGCAATTTAGTTACTGGCCAGGTTAATGGCAGGGAAGGCTAGCAGACATGGGCTAGGAGTAGATTATGCAGATAGATATGATAGTTTAAGGGTTCATGACTTCTTAACTTGTAACCCCCAGATTTCTATGGGTCGAAGCTCATGGATAACCCACAGGAGTTTATTCGACAGATGCAGTGTATGTTGAGGATAATTAGGGCTTCTGAGACTGATTCTGTTGAGTTGGATTCATATCGTCTTCGTGATGTAGCCGTTAATTGGTATGAATCTTAGGAGTTATCTAAGGGTGAGGGTGCTTCTCCAGTGATATAGGATGAGTTTTTGGAGGCCTTTCTTAGCCACTTTCTATCTTCGGAGATGAGACAAGCTAGAGTTGATAGATTCTTACATTTGAGGTAGAATGACAAGGCTGTTTGAGATTATAGCCTTGAGTTTGATTCATTGGCAAGACATGCGCCCACTATTATAGTTGATATGGATGATAGAGTGCATCGTTATGTGATAGGGTTGGATCATTATTTGATTGATAGTTGTATGGCTATGGCTTCTCAGCCAAGTATGGATATTTCTCGGGTACAGGTATATGCGAAGGGGGTAGAGGATTGACATAGAGGGCACCAGCCCAATAGAGATCATTATAGAGGCCAACATAAGAGAGCTAGATCGGTGGGTTATTCTAGTGAATTTCGAGGCAGGCAGCCTCAGCAGTAAAGTAGATATCCTCGTCAGCTAGCCTAGAGTGCACTCCCATAGTTCACAGGTAGGAGGTTCGATAGCACAGGATATTTAGAAGATGGTCAAAGCTCCAGGGTTTTAGGTTCACAGATAAATAGGTTTTTACGCCAGTCGAGGCCACCTTTGCTTCGGTGTTCTCATTATGGTAGGCCCTATTTAAGGGAATGTCATTTTGCCATAGGTTCTTTCTTTACATGTAGCCTTCAAGGCCATATGATGAGAGAGTGTTCATTTGGGGGTAGTCCAGGTGATGCAGCTCAGCCTACTAGGTCAGTTGCTAGTTCTTCTTCTTCGTTGGCTATGAGCCCCATGGAGAAGGGTATTTATACATCAGCAGGTTATAGTAGAGGTCATGGTGGAGCTTCTAGTTCTAGCAGTCCATCGAACTACATATATGCTTTGACCACTAGACAGGATCAGGAGGCGTCACCAAATGTGGTTATAGGTGTATTATCAATTTTCTCTCATGACGTATATGTATTGATAGATCCAGGCTCCACCTTATCATATATATCTCCCTTTGTTTCTAATAGAATTGGAATAAAACCTGAATTGATAGAACCATTTGAGGTGGCTACACCGGTAAGAGATTCTGTTATAGCCAAATAAGTATGTAGAGATTGTTCGGTGATTATATATAGTCGTCACACAAAGGCAGATTTGATAGAGTTAGATATGACAGAATTTGATGTTATTATGGGCATGGATTGGTTAGCTTCTTGTTATGCTAATGTTGATTGTAGAGAAAAAGTAGTTCGGTTTCAGTTTCTAGGGGATTCAATTATAGAATGGCTGGGGAATATAGCATCACCGAGGGGTAAGTTCATTTCATACCTCAAGGCAAGGAAGATAGTTAGAAAAGGTTATATTTATCATCTGGTGTGTGTGCATAACTTGAATGCAGAAGTTTCGACTCTTTAGTCAGTTCCGGTAGTTAATGAATTTTGAAATGTATTTCCAAATGAACTTCTAGGTCTTCCTCCTAAGCGGGAGATAGAGTTCCCCATAGATTTATTGCCAGATACTCAGCCTATATCTATTCCTTCCTACAGAATGGCACTCGCACAACTGAAGGAATTGAAAAGGCAACTGAGAGACTAATTAGAAAAGGGCTTCATTAGGCCTAGCACATTACCTTGGAGAGCACTGGTATTATTCATGAGAAATAAAGATGGGTCATTATGAATGTGTATTGATTATAGGAAGCTAAATAAGGTAACAATAAAGAATAGATATCCCCTCCCCAAGATTGATGATTTATTTGACCAGTTGTAGGGTGCTAAGTGTTTCTCGAAGATAGACCTGCGTTCAGGCTATTATCAGGTATGGGTGAAGGAAGCAAATATCCCAAAGACTGCATTTAGGACCCAATACGGGTATTATGAGTTTAGGGTGATATCTTTTGGGCTGACCAATGCTCCAACAGTGTTAATGGATCTAATGAATCGAGTATTCAAGCCATTCCTAGACCTGTTCGTGGTTGTATTTATTGATGATATTTTATTCTACTCACCATCGGAAGGGGAGCATGCAGATCATTTGAGGACGGTACTTGAGGTGCTCCAGCACCAAAAGTTATATGCTAAGTTCTCTAAATGTGAATTCTGGTTGACTTCAGTAGCATTCTTGGGGCATATTATTAGAGCTAATAGTATTTGAGTGGAAGCACAAAAAATAGAGGCCGTAAAGACTTGGCCTAGAACTACAACACCTACTGAGGTACGTAGTTTTCTTGGGTTAGCAGGATACTACAAGAGATTCGTAGAGAAGTTTTCTTCGATTTCCATGCCTTTACAAGGCTAACTCAGAAGGCAGTTAAGTTCTAGTGGACCGATGCTTGTGAATGAAGCTTTCAGTTGCTGAAAGATAAGTTGACTACAGCCCTAGTTCTAACTTTTCCTGAGAGACCAAATAGTTATGTCATTTATTGTGATGCTTCCGGTATTAGGCTAGGTTGTGTATTGATGCAACATGGCAAAGTTATAGCCTATGTCTCCCGGCAACTCAGAAAACATAAAAAAAATTATTCTACTCATGATCTAGAGTTAGCACTAGTAATTCATGCTTTGAAAATATTGAGGCATTATCTTTATGGTGTGCATGTTAATATCTACACGGATCAAAAAAGTCTCCAATACATCTTTAAGCAGAAGGAGTTAAATTTACGACAGAGAAGGTGGCTAGAGTTGCTAAAAGATTATGATATTGACATTTTATACCACCTAGGGAAAGCAAATATTATAGCAGATGCACTCAGCCATAAATCTATGGGTAGCTTGGCAGATGTACAACCAAAACAAAAGAAGGTAGTCCATGAGATTTTCCAGTTAGCTAACCTTGGAGTCCGTTTGGCTGACTCTAATGATGGTGGAGTTTCTATTTGAGGAGTTGATGAATCCTCTATCATGGAAGAGGTCAAGCGATGCTAGTACGAGGACCCTGTTCTAGCATAGTATAGAGATACAGCCATTCAAAAGGAAAAGACCCCATTTGAGATCACACCTGATAGAGTGCTAAGATATAGGGGCAGATTATGTGTACCTGAGATTGCAGGGCTATGGCAATAGGTTATGGGAGAGGCACACTATGCCCGATATTCTGTTCATCCAGGGTCAAGAAAGATGTATCATGACCTTAGTTGTTTATACTGGTGGAATGCATGAAGAAGGAGATAGCGGAGTTCGTAGCCATGCCCAAATTGCCAACAGGTTAAGATTGAGCATTAAAAGCCTGGCAGACTATTACCGAAGATGGAAATCTCGACTTGGAAATGCGAAGAAACTAATATGGACTTCATTATAGTCTTACCTTTCACTCTATGGAAGTATGATTCCATATGGGTTATTGTAGATAGGTTGACAAAATCAGCCCATTTTCTTCCTGTCATGACTACATATTTAGCTGAGGACTATGCGAGGTTTTATATCAAGAAGATAGTAAGACTCCACGAGATTCCCACATCTATCATCTCAATAGAGGAGCTCAATTTACAGCTAACTTCTGAAGATCATCCCAGAAGGGATTGGGAACACAGGTGAATCTTAGTACAGCATTTCACCCTCATATTAATGGACAGGCTGAATGTACTATTCAGACGCTAGAAGATATATTGCAGGCCTATATTATTGACTTCAGAGATGGCTGGGATGATCATTTGCCACTTATTAAATTTTCTTATAATAATAGCTATCGTTCTAGTATCCAAATGGCACCATACGAGGCTTTGTATGACAGGAAGTGTAGGTCACTTATTGGTTGGTTTGATATTGGTGAGACTAAACTAATAGGCCCAGACATGATTCAGCAAGTTATGGATAAAGTGAAACTCATTTAAGAGAGATTATTAGCAGCCTGGAGTCGATAAAAATTATATGTAGATAATCGACGTCGACTTTTTGAGTTTCAGGTTGATGATTGGGTGTTCTTGAGGGTGTTACCTATGAAGGGGGTAATGAGATTCGGAAAGAAAGGGAAGCTTAGCTCGAGATACACTAGCCCTTATCAGATCATTTATAGGGTATCCAAGGTTGCCTATGAGTTAGACCTACCATCTGATTTGAAAGCAGTACATCTAGTTTTTCACGTGTCAATATTTCGCAAATGTATAGGCGACCCTTCTATAATATTTCCCATGGATGATGTCCAGGTAACAGAGGAGTTATCCTATGAGAAGCAACCAATCTCCATCCTGGATGGCAGATTAGAAGGTTGTGAACTAAGGACGTGGCCTCCATCAAAGTATTATGGCGAAACAAGAATAAAGAAGAGATGACCAGGGAAGCCGAAGAGGAGATGAAGAATAAGTATCCTCACTTGTTCCCTATGCCTACAGGTAATCTAAACTTCTCAATTGATTATATTGATTGTTAGATGAAACTATATGTTGTAGCAATAAAAGAAATTCCCTAAATTCCTTACAAGACTTTATGAGACTAGTTTAACATTCGAGGACGAATGTTCTAAAGGGGGAAGAATGTTATATTCCATGTTTTTGCATATTCAACTATTCGTGAGCTAATGGACATAAATTCAAGGACTTTTAATTTTGAATTTTAAAATGGCACGATTCGGTTGTAAATGACAAGTTATATGGATGATATATGTGAATTTAAAGACAACTCAAAAAGGACCCTTGGGCCAAATAAAAGTGGAATCCATCAAAAATATTTTGTTTTAAGTCACATTTTTGGGTAATATGACTTTAGGAGGCCATAACCCCTTTAGCATTTGGGAATTTGGAAAACCTCTCAAAATAAAAGTTGTAGATAATTGAATTAGCTTTCCAATCATAGGTCGTGGGCCTATATGTGACATCAATATAAATATTTATGTACATTTTGAGGAAGAAGAATTGAGCTAGATAGTGGATTCGGTCCAACCCAATACCCACTCAAGTCAGGCCCAATACCTACACCCTTTAAGGAGAATTTTCAACCTCCTTCCTCATTTTCAGACCAAAAAATATTCAGAACATTTTAGAGAGAAAGGGAGAGAACTCCTATGTTAAGAAAATCCATTTTGACCAAAATCTAAGTCCCAAAATTTGAAGCTTGTGAAGAAAAAAGTATTGCACGTCGTGTTACATTCAATATGAGTTAAAAATCAGCCAAGAAGAAGAGTGTTAATGTGGTTGCTGCATACTTAAGTTAATATTAAGGTCCGTTTTTTATTGTTAACAAGTTTATTTAGAGTGTTAACGGATTAGAATGGAGAAAATAGCGTTATAAACTCATTTGTTATTTTATGGAGATTTATGGATTAAGGAAGTTGTTTTAGGTGGATTAAATGAATGGAATTAACTGAGTTATCATGTATAAAAATTATTGATATTGTTTTGATGTTGTTGATTTTTTTGTTCTTGAATTTGGAAGAATAAAGTGTATGAAGATGTTGTATATATTTTGGAGCTATTTGATATGATAATTGTGGTTGTTTTGCAATGCTATTTTGCGAACTGTTTTGTAGGCTGGAATGTCGAGGGATTGGTTGTAGTTGTTGTTGTTGTTATGCTATAGATATACGGAAGTAAAGAGGTGAATATAAGCATTGACATCCGAATATATATTGGGCTGTTTTGGAAGTAACATAAGGATGGATTTAGTTCTATATTGATATGGAATTATTGGTATTGTTGTTGTTGATATTTTAATTGGGGTTTGGCTAAATTGGAATTTCGATAATTATTATGTTTATAGGGGAAATGTTGCCTTAATTTTGTTAAGTATCATTTGTACTTGGATTATTAGTAAGTGATGTGGATATCTAATTGTGGCCTATGTCATCTTAATTTTAGACCCACGAGCTCGAGAAGTAGACGTTGGACATTTAGACAGAGTTCAAGGTATGTAAAGTTGTCCTTTTTTTCTTTTGGCATGTCTTAGATTGAAGTAATGGATGATATGAACTTAGGGTAATTATATTCATAAATTCTGAGTGTAATTCACGATCCTTTTCTATATATTGATGTTAGAGCTCCTAACGTGATTGAGTTATTGCCCCTCGAATCCTCTATACATTGGATAGTTGT
The DNA here is from genome assembly GCF_947179165.1 of Solanum dulcamara. Taxonomy (NCBI): domain Eukaryota; kingdom Viridiplantae; phylum Streptophyta; class Magnoliopsida; order Solanales; family Solanaceae; genus Solanum; species Solanum dulcamara. The sequence goes on along the minus strand of NC_077244.1, from coordinate 32,318,936 downwards.
TGGTGTATAAAAGTCCCTATTTTATAGGCTTTATCATTGTCACGACCCAACCCCATAGGCCGTGACTAGTGTCCAAGCTGGACACTCGCGTACCCCCCTGCTAACTATAAGTAAACTACGCATCGTATAGAACTTAAGTAAATAGAAGGTTATCTCAAACCATCACATGTTCACATATTGGCACAACCCGTCTCCTGAGGGGTCATAATTTATCAATAGGTAACGTAGTACATAAGCTGACAAGGCTATCATAGCATGTGGGGTCGTCCCATTATATACATATACGCGAGCCAAAAATTCTTCCACTACGAAGGGAACGTCCCAAAACATCAGTCATATGGACACAGCTGAACATATATACACATAATCCACACACATGTCTACAGACCTCTAAGAGTGTCAATGGTATCATATGGCAGGACAGGGCCCCCTCCGTACCCCTGAATAAATGAATATATACGTCAAAATATCAATACCAAAAATCTAGGCTCTGGCACAATGGAACACTTCCGAACTCGCTGTGTAGAAATCCTAAGCTAGTGTTCCCCAAAATGCGTGTTTGTACCTACGGACATGAAACACAGCCCCCTAAAGAAAGGGTATCAGTACGATATATGTACTGAGTATATAAAGCATAACATATCATAAATGAGATCACATCAAAAGTAGAGATTCAGGAGATAAGTATGATACTCAAGAAATCACTGTACTTGTGCCTTATGAAATAAAATCATGCATGACCATATCATATACCATATCCTTCCTATTATGGACTCGTTGAATCATATGTATCATATTTGTCCCATCATGGGGCCCGGCACCATCATTATATCATATATATATATATACCATACCCGGCCCTCTAGTAAGGAACTAGGTGAAAGATATATTATAGTATGCATGAGCAGAGTAGTGTGTAACCATATGCAAATTAAATCATCATCTGAGACTCAATAGAATAGTCAAGTGAACATCACTTGAAGATCAGGGTAGTAATCATCTCAAGTACCCTCTAAATATCATTAGGGATCATATCAAATGGAGCCTCATGAATCATAGACATGTATCAAGACAATGCTAAACAACTTATGGAATCAGATACATTTGTCTTCATAGAGTCCTTAGGAATAGGAGCTTATACATCCAATTAATATTCAACATATAGAAGGCTCGAGGGCAATAGCTCAACTACTTTAAGAGTTTTAACATCCAGAACTGAATAAGAATCATGAGTCATACTCGGATCTTGTGAATGGAATTATCCCCAAAGATCACATCACATATAACTTATATCTAAGACATGCTAAAAGAAAAGAAGGATGGGCTTTACATACCTTTTATGGATCAACTGTAACCAAGCTTGCTTCGTTACCCATTGAACCTAGTTAACACAAATGTAATACTAATATTAGTAACTTTCGACTTTCCAGCTTCTAAATCTACAAAAAACTACCCATAGGAACCATTTCCTTGATCACACTTCTCGATTAGTATTTTGGTTAGTTAAGAAGTTAACGGAAATCGGACAGCATTTCCCCTATAACTCGCCCTATCCGAACTTCCAATCAACCTCCCATTTAACACAGCCATACCAAAAACAACAACCACCATCCATATACAATAAAACTACTTCAACATTATTCAAAACAAGTTCCAAACAGCCCACCCAAAACTACGACATCAAAATACGGTTTTCGATCTTTATTTTATAAAATCACAACCACACAGAAAGGAGAACAACGTGGCTACAACCAGCATCACTTATACTCATACATGACCATATTTTCATCCCTTTAACACACACCAATTACCTTTAAATACAATTCCATAATAATAACAATATTAATCAACTTTAATCCAACTAGAACGACTTCAATTCTGTCTGTTTACAACATCAACAATAATTATGTAATTTTCTTATCTCTAACCATATTTAATAGAGGTAATCTTTCCATTACAACATCATTAACTCCAATTTGAAAGGAAGAAATCCTACCTTAGCAACTTGGCTTCGCAACTCGACTGAAAGTTGATAGACTTCTCATTGGACTTTCTTCTTGTCCCAATAATTAATTTATGTTGTTAAACACCTTTATTTGATCGAAGAATACCTTAGATAATTAATTTACGAAGAAAAATTCTAGGCCTTACTTTGTTCTTTCTCCAGCCGTAGCTCTCTTCTTCTCTTTCTCTCAATTTTTTTCTAAGTATATGAGATGAAAAGAAGGCTTAGTCATAAGACTAGGTATATATACCCTTCCTTAGAGAGTGACACGTATCATCCCATAAGGGTGACACGTGTTTAGCCACTAGGTTTCCACTTCACCCCATACACCCACCCAAGTGCTACCACGTGGTGGGGTGGGGTCTACCCTAGTAGGTGCATCACCTACTTAGTCCAAGTAGGTGCGTCACCTACTTAGTCCAAGTAGCTGCATCATCTACTTACTCTAAGTAGGTGCATAACCTCCTTATTCCTTTTCGCGGATTCATAATCTCGTCTCACTTTAAGAACCTATGTAATCCTTACTACTTAAGCTCAATATGTACTCAAGTAGATTAATTATGTAAGACATCCAAGTCGGTAGCTTACGTAAGTAGGTTGATTACCACTATTCATTATTTGGCTTCCAACACCTTTCAAATACTTCCAAACCTATTTCCAACCATTGCTACTCACATAAAACTTCATAGACAACATGGATCACATGGCAACCTTTTGGAAAAAAAAGTGTTCTGTTGTAAAAAAGTGCGGGGTATAATAATCATAATTAGCGTCCTTAACTTACAATAGTTGTTTGCACTATCTTTTTGCATTACCCACACCCAGTTCTGTGATGCGGACTTGTCACGGACCATACTGCCTCATGCTTAAATTCTTGATTTTTCTTGGGTTATTCTTCATGGCCAAGTCCACGACGTGGACCTGTCGTGAACTACACTTCCTTGTCCAATAAATTCTATACTTTAAGCATTCTAATGTTAGTTATTCCACTCATTTTATTGAGTCTCAAATGATGATCTAGTTGTACATAGTTGCTCATGATATTCCACTCGTGCATATTGTTATTGTATTATTCACCGAGTCCTAAACCGAGTATGTTGTCATCCACAGTTTCACTACATCATTCACTGAGTCCCTTACTAGAGGTACTGGTACAGTATATGTATATGATGATATGATTATGACACTGAGTCCTATAATGGGCCGAGTATGGTATACATATACATAACTTTATTCACCGAGTCCCTTACTAGAGGGCCGAGTATGGTATATGTATATATATATATGACGATATGATGATATAATTGTGACACCGAGTCTCATAATAGGCCGGGTATAGTATATGATGATGATATGCGTGACTTCATTTCATAAGATGTAGGTACAGTGATTTATTGATTATTATACTTATCTCCTGAATTTTTATTTCATATGTGATCTCCTTTATGGTATTTTATGCTTTATATACTCAGTACGTATTCCATATTGACCCTCTCTCTTCGGGGGAGGGAGGAAGGGGCTGAGTTCATGACCGCGGGTAGATACTCATTTCTGGGATCCGCCAGCTTAGGATTTCTACTCAGCTATTTTGGAGTACTCCATTGTACCGGAGTCACCCATGGAGAAGAACCAAAACAGAATGGATGTCGTTGGCTTACTCGCTTTCTTATCAATTGTATTCTCTTTTTTAGGATCGTCGGATATCATTGAGAAAGAAATAGAAAGAAGTCTTGGTCGTGAATATCTGAACTGGTTGTTTGTTGTTCAAGAATTCTTGTTTCGTTGGAAAAACCAACGCAAATATCATATTGACTTTCTCTCGCCCTACTTCTAAAGATAGATCGAAAGGGTTGGAGAGAATTTCATAAAGTCATTCTCTTCTTTCTAAAGTTGCGCAGGGCGGCCCCCTAGAACAAAGCCCCACCACTCTTTTCCCCCTCAGCGCTTTGGTAGTGAGTGGAAACTGACTTTCTGTTAGGTTAGTAGGAATTTTTACCGATCCTTTTAATGTATATGTTTGTTTATCCAGGGATAAGGCGAGGCCTTGTCCCGTCATATGATACTGTTGATACTCTTAGATGTCTGTAGACATATGTGTGAGTTATGTATAAATTTGTTCAGCTGTGTCAATGCAGTGTACTGTGGATATTGATACGTAATGGAAGCCTTATCAGCTTGCGTGTCCTTTCATGATATGATTAGTGGTGACTCCTCAGGAGATAAATGATAGGGATATATTTATATGAAAATATTATGAACCATTGGAGTTCTTATATAAGTTATCGTATTGTTCGTAGTTCATCCTGACTACATTTGATAGGTATGTATATGGGTGTCCAGGTTGGGCCCCAGTCATGGCCTACGGGGATAGTTTGTGACACATCTGGAGAAGAATTTAATGAAGGCGGGCCTGAGAAGCAATTACACTGGCAATGGAAGAAATAGGAAAGTATGACTTTCTTGTGTTGGTGGCAATAACTGAGTCAGTTGAAGAAGACAATTTGCCAATCCAAGAAACTATCATGGTATTAATGGCTGGAATATATTTAGAGGAAGATTAAGATGACAAACAGTCTAAGGTAAGTTTTCATCATATTAAAGAAAATCATCTTTATTCAAAGAAAAAACTAGAATCTCTATTTTGTACTCTCATATATGCATAGGACTCAACATGTGCTAAAAAGGAAAAAATGTTAAAAGACTATGCATCCTTGAGAGAATAAAATAAGAATCTTAAGAAAAATCTTTAAGAGAGAATAAATGACTTCAACTCCTCCGGAAAAGATAAAAATATTAAAACCAATGCTCACATGGCTCTAGAGGAAAATATAAAAGTCTTAGGCAATAATATGAATTCCATAACTAAGAACTTCAGAAAACAAAAATGGAATTAGAGCACAATATAAGATGGGTGAAAGCCTATATAATGCTTGATAATATCAAAAAGAGTCAATCCTCAACTAGATGGAATAGGATTCAAGAAGAATTCATTAAAACTTGATGAAAAACACTTTGACATGTCTTGCACTCATTATGAACAACCTAGTCATTAGAGTCACATCTGCAAAAATAAAAATATTTGGCAATTGAAAATATATCTTCATGTAAAGGGTTTATGGTAAAGGAATTCAGAAAAGGATTCTCAAACGTAAATTCATACCCAAGTGGGCCATGAGAAAATTAATTCATTCTTTCATTCACAAACAAGGATCCAAGTGGATTTGGGTACCCAAAACTAACCGCTGAATGCTTGTGCGGGAACCGGTAAGAGGAAAATGAAAGCAGTGGTATTTGGAAAAATCATTCTCTAAACACATGATAGGTAATAAAGATAACTTCCTCACACTGAATAATTTCCAAGGAGGAATGTAGACTTTGGAAATAGAAAGAAAGGAGAAATTATGGGAATTGGAAAAGTAGGACCGACACTCTATTAGGAAATAGATAATGTATACTATGTTGAAGGTCTGCAATATAATCTCTTGAGTGTGTCTCAAATGTGTGATAAAGGAAATGATGTACTCTTCACCTCAACTAAGTTTCAAGCAAGCTCAAACTCAGGGAAACTTGCTCTCTTGGGAAAGAGGTACAAAAATGTATACAAAGCTGACATCATAGTTCCCGAAATATAACCACTCAAGTGTCTAAGTGAATTCACTTATAGATCGCTTCTATGATACAAAAGGCTAGGACATGCAAACTTCTCACTGATGAACAAGCTGATATGCAAAGATCTAGTTATAGGTCTGCCAACTCGAAGGTTCAGTGAAAATTAAATTTGTGGAGCATGTGCATAAGGAAAACAAGTGAGGTCTACCTTCAAACCAAAAAGAATGGTGAGCATAACAAAGCCTCTCGATTTGTTGCACATGGAATTATACAAATCTATGAGAGTTCAAAGTCGAGGAGAAAAAAGGTTGAACTTGATGAGATAGGTATGATGAATCACTTGAGAGATGATGCCGATGAATCTGACAACGACAAAACCAGACCTCTCACTAAAAGTGTAAGAATCCTGGAACCAGTTGTTGGTGCAGAAGAAAGTCATAAGAATACCAGAAATGTTGTTGAATGTTCACGTGGAAGCTGGTCCATCCTCTACGGATGCTTGTTAGGACATCCAACTAAGAAAATGGAGGCAATGCTTTCATCCAGTCCAGAACATGCTCACTTCTCTTCATTTTGGGATACATACTAGATCCAAACTAAGGAACAAGTATGCCTTCTCAACCTATCTCTCCTTAATAGAACCAAAGAACATCAAAAAGGCCCTGTTAGATGTGAATTGGATTCTTGTTATGAAAGAAGAATTGAATCATTTTGAGAAAAGCAAGTTGTGGAACCTGGTTCCCATACCTCAACAATAGAATTATCATAGGATCCAAATGGGTGTTTAGAAACAAGCTCGATGATCAGGGCCAAATCACAAGGAACAAAGCCTTACTAGTAGTACAGGGATGCAATCAGGAGAAAGGGATCGACTATGATGAAACCTTTTCTCTGGTGGCTAGAATGGAAGATATTAGGATGTTGATTATGTTTACATCTCATGTGGAGATCAATATCTATGAGATGGATGTTAAAAGTTCCTTCTTAAATGGTTTTTTTGTAATAAGAAGTGTATGTTCGACAACCTCCTAGTTTTGAGAGTTATGAATATCCTGACTTCGTGTACAAACTGTACAAAGCTCTGTACTAATTGAAGCAAGATCCACGGTCATGGTATGATAGGCTGTCGATTTTCCTTCTTACATAGGGTACCTAAGAGAAAAGAGTGAGAACACACTTTTCTTAGAAAAAAGGATTCAAATGTGCTTATCGTACAAGTATATGTTGATGATATCATTTTTGGAATAAAAATGAAAAAATTGGTATTAACTTTGCACATCTCATGAGTAGCGAGTTTGAAATGAGCATGATGAGAGAACTCAATTTCTTTCTTTGGATTCAGATTAAACAATCTCCATAAAGAACATTGATTCATCAGCAGAATTACATCAAGGAGCTACTAAATAAGTTCTATATAAATGAACCAAAGGTGAATGACACCCCAATCGCGAGAATTACAAAACTCGATATGGATGGTGCTCTAGTTGGTGACATAAAGTATAGAGGAATAATTGGATCCTTGATGATCTCACAGCCAGCAGACCTGATATTGTTTTTATTGTAGGGCTATGTGTACGATTTCAATCATGTTCAAAGGAGTCGCACGTGAAGGTTGTCTAAAGAACTCTTCGTTACCTCAAAAGTAGTTTTAACCTGTTCTCTGGTACCCATCCCGTCAGTATTTTAAGCTAGTTAGTTTTGCAGATGTAGACTATGCAGGATATCTAGAGGATAGCAAAATCACATCAGGAATGGCTTATTTTCTTGGACCTTACTTAGTGTCGTAGGCTACAAGAAAATAGAATTCAGTCACCCTGTCCTCCGCTGAAGCAGAATATGTCATCGTCACCTCATATTACAACTTTAAAATTTTAGTATCAACATAGGATGCATACCTATCAGGTATGATAATACAAGTATTGTCAACATGACCAAGAACTCAATTTAGCATAAGCGAACAAAGCATATTGATTTCCTCATCAGTTTCTTAGAGATAATATCGAGAAGGGTCTCATTGTTATGAGATTTTGTCAGACAACGCCTTGGTGGCTGACATATTTACCAAAGCGTTAGGGAGAGAACAATTCGATAAAAATCATCTTGCATTGGGTCTTGTTTACCAATAGAGACCTGCATTCCCTTTCTCTCTTTTTCACTGATCAGGGTATTAAAACTGAAAAGTTTTCACATGCATAACTAAAACATTAACTCACCCATGTACTGTAACAGGTACATACTCACAGCTAGATGGAACTCTGACGCGTAGATCTAAGGATATTACCCTTAGTTTTCTATAACAAAGCAACACAAGGTTAATTGCACATGAGAACCAGGTTCTTGACATATCAGGTATGCACTCTTTCTCATCATTTATTCTAATAAAGTACATCAGCCTACATGTCAAATGCATTAAGTGAAGCAAACGAGCCTAGTTCATCCTATGTCTACCCTTTGTGGTTTAAACTCTCTTTAGGCAAGAAATCTTAACCACTTCCATCAAAGGTCTCTGACTGGACTTTCTCAAAACACCAATTGTCGCCCCTCATTCAAGTCACTTGTTAAGCCCTCATCATTGCCCCTTAATCACATACATCATTCCTTCTACTACCTACATTACTCCACAATCACTATGTCTCTCTATCATCCCCAATCCCCAAATTTCTTCATTCAACCCACCATCATGAAATCACCGATCTCTTCCCTCACACCCATTTCCTTCCTAGAAAATCCCCCTCTACCTCCTATTCTGGTTAATTATTTTCATGAGGATGATGTCCCATCATCTCGGGGGAATCTACTCCCACTAGCTCACCTAAGACTTATACTCAGGGTAAAAAAAACCTCTACCTACTGGTAACCCTACTCTCTCTCCTTGTCTCAATCCCTCGCTATAAATTATGTGATCCCCTACCATATGTTACTCTCCACTACTCTCATTCACCTTAAAAGAACTTTTCACTCTATCACCATGCCCTCCACCCTCTACAACTCCAATCCTTCCACCAAAGCCTACTATAGCCCATTCACATTCCCCACTATAAGCTAGACATCATCAAAAAATGTCATCATGCCTCCTCTACTACCAACAACGAATCTCTTTCCTACCCACCCACCCTCAGCCTCAAATGATGATATCCCTTTAATCCAACCCATGCAGTGGCACCTAAATTCCCCCATAAGTATATCTCCATCAAATGAATTGATCCCCTAACCCCTTTCACTCACAGCAAATGGTAGGCCTCCATTGATCAGGTTGTAGAGTCCAGTCAGAAATTCTCTCAGCCTAGGAGTAATTCTCATTCAATGAACCTTGACTCAAGTCCCAATGAGGCTCCAAACTCAGTACCCTCTAACCCTACTCCCTCCATGATCAAAATGAATAAGAATTTGGCTGAATTTTTGGCTATAGGGAAGGAAATTTACTTTTCCTCTAAGGCAGTTCTCCAAAGTAGGGTTATTTATCCAGATGTTAAAGGTTTTGCCAATGGTCCAAAAATTACTTGGAAAGTTGAGTTTTCATGGCTGGGGCATTTGTGTCTTGATACGTCATTATGGATTCATGAAGATAAAGTGGTAGAATTCTACACAAACTTGGTGGTCATTGAAGATAGCATAGTGAGTTCTTCTATTAAAGGAATTAAGATGGTCTTTGACTATGCTCACTTGGAGGAAATTTCATTGGTCCCCACTGTGGGGTAGGCTAATTATGTTTTCCATAGAGATGAGAACTATTTGCTCACTTTCAAGTTTACTCAAGGGTGTGTCAATGTGAAACCTAGGAAGGTGATGAAGGGGGAGAGATAACCCTTTCACAAGATATTATTTCATAGAGTCCAAAAAGGGGTGGTTCCAGGAGGGGACAGGCAACACGAGGCCATATTCAGGGATATGGGGCTAGCAAATATGCTTGACCAGGAGGAGCCCAACAATTGGCCAACACGCATGATCAAACACATGGCCGAGGTTGCTTACCTAAACCTGGTCCTCATCAGCTGGCCTATGGAAATTTTCTTACTATTATGTTCAGTGCATTCAATATTCCTTTAGAGGAAGGGTGTCAGGATACCAAAAAGGATATGATTTATAGGAACACTCTTATTGAGTGTGACTACCTGCCTGATGGAAACCCCTTTCTTGCCTCTAGTCCTAGATCTATCGGCCCTGTGGCACAGTTGCTTGCCTATCTCAATGCAACCAAGGAACAGAATTCTTTATTGCATGCTGAGATTAGCTAATTGAAGGAAGTTGTCATGACCTAACCCTGTCGGCCGTGATGGGTGTTCGAACTGGACACTCACGTATATCCCTGCTATCTGTAAGTAAATCTTCTCCTTTTTTAAGTTATAGCACATCAACAAGCAGGATAACATATAAGTCGGCCAGGCTTATCATAGGCACCACTATACATACATGCATATATAACCTATATACAACCCACATACATGTTCACAGACCTCTAAGAGTAAGAAAAGTAACATAAGGTGGGACAAGGCCCCTGCCGTACCCGTGAACAAATAAATATATACATCGAAGGTTAATACCAAAATTAGGCTCTGGCACAATAGAGCGCTTCTGAACTGCTGAGTGGAACTCCTATGCTGACAGATCCCCAAAGTGTGTATCTGTACCTGCGGAAATGAACGCAGCCCCTTGAAGAAAGGGGAGTCAGTACGACATATGTATTGAGTATGTAAAGTATAGACATCATAAGGAGATTAAAGTTGGTGTACGGATGCAGGGGGAAAGTATAACATTTAACCATTTATCGTACTTGCATCGTATAAAAGAAAGTCATACATATTACCATCACATACTGTGCCCATCCCGTTAAGGGACTTGGTGTACCATCTACATTATTTTGTCATCATAAGCACATATATATTATTAGCATTGTAGAACATATAGTCCGATCCATGTATATAGTAAGTACATGCTAAGGAATGTATGGACCGATCCTCACATCGTATAATAATACCGAGGAACGTTCGGTCTGATACACATATCATATAGTAATGCCGAGGAACATTCATTCTGATCCATATATCATATAGTAATGCCAAGGAACGTTCAGCCCGATCCACGTATCATATAGTAATACCGAGGAACGTTCGAACGGATCTAATTATCATATAATAATGCCGAGGAACGTTCGATCCGATCTACATATCATATACCGTACCCATCCCTTTATGGGACTAGGTGTCATCATATCATCATATACTATACCCGGCCCTTTATGGGACTCGGTGTCATCATATCATCATATACTGTATTCGTCCCTTTATGGGACTCGGTGTCAGATGTATTACAGTATACACAAATCAAGTAGTGAGTAACCATATACAATCTAAATCATTATCAAAGACTCGACAATGTAAGAAGATTAAGCTATCGTCTGAGAACCAGAATAGTAGTGTAGACATCTTGAGTGCCTTCTAAATGCCATTGAGGCCCATATCACTTAGGATCTCGGGGACCCTAGAAATGTACTAAAGTAATACTAATAGTTCATAGAATTAGGGATACCCATCGTCATATAGTCCTTAGGAATAGGAGCTTATGCATCCAGTACTTCTCAACCTATGGAGTTCAAGAAAAGTAGTTCAACTTACTACAAGAGTTCGACATTCAAAAGTGAATAAGAGATACGGATTACATTTAGGACTTAAAAGTGGGTTACCCCAAAGCTCATATCACATTTTACTTACAATTAGGACATGCCAAAGGAAGAGAAAGAATAAGCTTTACCTAGTCTCTATTTTTCCTCAAGGAGTAATCATTTACATATATCGTACTCGGCCTGTCATGGGCTCGGTATCATAACCTTATTATTGCATTACCTTACCATCATAGCACCACACTTATGTCAAAGACATATCAAGAGGAAAGAAGGGTAGCTCTGCATACTTATACCAAAACATGCCAAGAAAAAGGAGATAACTTCACATAGTTACTACTCTTCATCATATAGAAGCCTTGAGAGGCAATAACTCAACTAATATAGGAATTCTACCATCGAGAAGTGAATAAGACTTATGAGTCATACTTGGGGTTATATGAATGGAATTATCCCTATATTTTGTATATGAATCACTTAAGGCTAAGACATGCCAAAAGAAAAGAAAGGGTAAGCTTCACACACCTCTTACGGATTACTCTTACACGTTTGCCTCGTCGTATCTTGAACCTATTTAACATGAAAGTAATAATAAGGTTAATGACATTTTACTTTCCAATTTCCAACTCTACACCTAAGTACTCATAGGAGTTATTTACTTATCCATTACCCTCGACTAGTTTGTTACTAGTTCCGAATCTACCGAAAATCGGACAGCATCTCCCCTATAACTTCAACATCCCCGAGATTTCAACTTGGCCACAGTATCAACAACCATACCACAAACAACAACCAGCATCATATTTATAAGTAAATTACTTCAACCTTACACAATACAAGCTCCAAACAACTAGCTCCAAACTATGATACGAAAATATATTTTTTTAATCTTTATTTCACAAAATCTTTAACCATACCAAATGAAGAGTCGTGTGGCTGCAACAAGAAGAAACCACACCCTTTTTATAAAACTTTAAATCCCTACAACACGCAACCCAACCAGATGCACCCGCAGCACCACAATGACAATCCACTACTCGACTTCGATTTAGCTATAACCACTTCAATTTAGTTTGTTTCTAACGTCAAGCATCCTTATGAAATTTGTACACTTTAAAACTTATTTAAGACATGTATTATACCTCATAGAAACATCATAAACTCTAATTTGAAAGGGAATCCCTTACCTTGCCCGAAACTCGTCAAACTCGTCAAAACTTGCCTCGGAAGTTCCTTTAGCGCGCCTAAAATTTCGTGGCTGTTTGATAACGGTTTGGACTGCTCCAAACCATAAATTTTCATTAATAAAACCTTTATAACATCGTGGTACACCCTAGATAATTAATTCACAAAGCAAAATCGAAGAACTCACCTTTTTTTCCCCAAAACCATAGCTCTCTCTCTCTAGCTTCAAGTTTTCTCTTCTCTTCTTTTCTTGAATCATTTTTTGATAGAGATGAAGCTTAAAGGATAAGGATGAATTAAAGTCATCAAACATATATATATAGGCCACCTTAGGGGTGACACGTGTCAACCCCTAAGTGGTGACATATGTCAAGCCCTAAGTGGTGACACGTGTTAAGCCCTCATTGGGCCAACATATTCCTTTCTCCAATCAGGGGATACCACATGACATGTGGAGGCCCACCCCTTTGCTCCATCTTCTGCCATATGGCACTCCCAGTTGCTTCCATGTGGCACTCTCCCATGCTACCACGTGGCACTTTTTTTTCCCCCTCGTGGGTTCGTAATCTCATCTTCTTTTATGAACCTATGTAATCCTTGCTACGTAAGCTTGGTATGTACTCCATTAGGTTAAGTATGTAATATTTTCAAGTTGGAAGCTTACGTAAATAAGTCGAGTCCTATGACTCATTGTTTGGTCTCCAACTTCTTCAGGATTCTTCTAACTTTATTTCCAATCTTCTCTACTATGGGGTATCGCATTCTCCTTTTCTTAGAGTTATTTGATAGCGTTATAGATTATCCGGCTCACATGGTTACTCTTAAGAAGCTTAATAGTTCTTAAGAAGTCTTAAGAAGCTTTAAGAAACTTTAGGAAACCTTAAGAAACTTAAGAGGCTTACGATCCTTTCAAAAAACTTAAGAGCATTTCAAGAGACTTAAGAACGCGTTTCAAGGTACAAAAGTACAGGATGTAATAGACGCTCTTGTTGGGTCAAAATATGAGGCACAAAGCTAAAGGATCAGATACTTAGGCATCAACAGGATAGACTGCTCTACCTCCTCGCTCCCCCCCCCCCTTCATTCTAACCCTCCTCCTCATCATGTCCCCTAGTCTTTCTATTTTAGAAGTGGTTCTTGTTTTTTTGCTTCTTTTGTGAATATGTCAGGATGTTACGTTTGAATGTTTTGTTATGTATAGACTATGTTGGTACCTATTTTGGGCTTAAATGATGTGCTTCCTGATCTTGTTGATTCAATGATCTTTGTGTAATTGTTTCTTGCCTTGCATGTTTGGATGCCTAATATCCTTAGATTGTGGGTATCGCGCATTTTTGAGTCTGTGATCATGTTGCCCATTATGGCTCTGAGTCTGTTTCTGTTTATTCCTATTCCTACTTGCTTTCACTCTTATTATCTTTTTATGATGTCAAAAGGGGGAAGAGTTGTTTATGCTATGTGTTTCTATATTGATCAAAATGCAGGTTATTAGGAAGAAGCCTAGTTTTTTATATCAAAAAGATAGAAATTGATGATGTGACAATATACTGAATAGATTTTGATAATAACAAAGTGAATCAGGTTCACAAGAGAGAAAGAAAGAACAGAGAAAACAGGGGAACTAAAAAACTCTATTAAAGGAAGAAGAATCCGAGTAAAGGAAGAAGTTAACCGAGTGGAAAACTACTTTACTTATAGGACTCAAGTAGGGTTTCATACACTCCTATAATAGGATAAATTGAAACATGAGAATCGCAGCTGCAATTATAAAATGAGGTTTTTCTAGCAAGAGCAGGCGACGGTGCATAAAGAGCAAAACTGTAGAAGAAAGATAACTAGAGTTAGGTTTTCTTTTTAAAGCTAGGTTTTGTTAGTTCAACATAGAATCATTGTTTAGTGATAATTGTTCTAAGTGTGAAAGTGAGTTTGTGAGGTTTGTAACAAGAAGTGGATTTGACTTCTTGGAGAGTAGAGAGAACGATTATAGTTAATCGTTAGAGTTGAGGTACTAGAGTTAGTCCCTTTGATTATTGAGTTGTAATCTAAAGTTGCTTTTTGAAGTTTAGTGAGAAGTTTCTGAAATCCTACATGTTGTAGGTCGTGGTTTTTTTTCCCTTGAGCAAGGAGGTTTTCCACGATAAATCTATGTTTTATTTCTATTACGTTATTATCTCTCCTAGTGTTACATGAACCTGGTTCTTGTATTCAATAGGTGGTCAAGGTTTCTTCACCCATGATTCACTTATGATCAAAAAATATTTCAATCAATTTGTAAGCAATGCATGAACCAATATCAAGTAGAAGATATTAGCTAAAGCAGGAACTGGGCAAGAGCTTTTTGAACCTTTTGAGTATGTTGTAGTTCCTCCAATACAAACAATAATTTCAAATAGTATTCGGTACAAACAATACGAGATAATTCTCAAGCAAATGCAATTAATTTTGATGACCAACATTGTTGGTGACTAACAATTTTTTGAAACAAGATTCGACCATTAATTCATCAAAGAAGTAAAAGAAAGAAAAGGATTGTCAGAAAGAGAAAATCAACTGTGTAACATGATATACTAATAATAAGAGTTATAACTAGGTTGTAACTTTATTTCCTAAATCGTGTGTGCTCGTTAAAATTATGCCTTTCATTAAAATTATGCCTTTTAAGACTATTCAAGACAACAATTTTACACCCTCTTGCTTGAAACTTTGAAAAACAATATACTTCAACCTAGTATAATTTTTGTTTAATGTAAATGGTGACTGAATAAAAAGGAGTAATACTTCTAAGGCCACACATAGTACGAACACGCTTAAAATAACAACTACTTTATATTCATCACATAACGCATCATATCCAAAATCATATCTTACATATCCCAAATGATGGGTTCCAAACACATAAATCTGTAATCCTAAAACCTAAAGAACTTAACAACAAAGGGAGTAATGCACACATTCTCTTATGTGTCCAAAATGTTGTAAATCCATTAAAGCGAAACAATTTATTTTGACTGTTATAGCAAAATATTGTTATAGAGAACATATAACATTATATAATATAACACAACATGAAAAATCGTCTCCAAAGAACATTTGACCGTCATAATGAAATGTTGATATAGAGGATGACGATTGTATTATCTAGGGGATTATATTTGCAACCGAAGTGAGTCGAGGAGCCAAGTGACGTGCCAGTGTTATTAATTGAGTGTCAGCACCTAGTTGTGTTGTCAGTAAGAAGGTAGTCGGCGCCTTTCAAAGCACGTTCTAGTTAGAAAACTTTTTTATTGCAGCTAGTGTGTTTGACTAATAAGATAGAAAGGGCCTTTCTAGTTAGCGTTGTTTTTTATTGCAGCTAACGCGCTTGACTAATATGATAAAAAGGGCCTTTCTATCTAGTTTGTGATGGTAGGTGACGCCTCAAATCCGACCATCTGCAACAAAGCTACCTACAATAATCAGGAACATAAGCCATTTAATTAGTGCCATATAAGTAAAATTAAACAAAATCCATCACTACATAAATTGATCTTTAAAACTTATGGTAATGCAAATTTGTATTGGTGATGCAGTGGTTACAACACCAAAAACCCATCTATCAGTTCCGGATAATTGAGACATGATTTTAAAACAGACCTGAATTGCAAACGAGCAGCTTCAAGAGCATCGTCGCGATGATTTCTTTGGGAAGGTAAGGGATGGGATTTTCATTTTCTTCCATGGTAGCTATACAAACAACACAGACTAAATGAATGAGGCTACTATTAGGTTTATTTGGGTTTTATATTAGAAACAATTGCGTTGGATGGTACTTTTCGAGAGTTCTTTGTAAAAATTATCCTTATATATATGAATATGTTTATTTTTATCTTTTAAATATATATATATATGATTATAAGCATATTTAGTCCCTAGTGATGCACTTTTGATCAAACTAACAGTAGTTTGACCAAAAATGTATAGTTAAAAAGTAGCTCATCCTTAATGTGAAAGTAGTATGTAATATATAATAATAATAATAATAATAATAATAATAATAATAATAATAATAATAAAGATAATAATAATAAAAATAATAATAATAATAATAATAATAATAACAATAATAATATTATTATTATTAATGATAATAATAATAATAATATTAATAAATATCATAAATAAAATAACAACTTTTTCTCTGCCTGCCCTGACAGTTTCTGATAAGATTGGATATTCAACTTTATTCAAAAAGAGTGGTAACAAGAACATGAGCTTAGAGAGGAGACACTTCACGTAAATCGACCTGTCATAATTGTTTCGTAATAATTACTTGCGTCATGCATATATAATGAATAAATTTAGAGTTTATAAAACCAAATCATCAATGGTTGTTAGAGGAAGTTTGATTAAATATGTCAGTCGCTGTCTTGCAAGTGCTCGTCTAACTCCATCTCCTTGATCTCTTCTGTTTATTATTAGCAAGATTTGGCATTTTTAGCCATGCCTTCAACCAAATAGAGCTTCCTATCCTACAATTTTCTTCTTGTTTTAGCGATATTTCTTTGTTACTTCTTTCCTTGGCAAATGGAAAAGAATTTCCTTATTTTTACCCTACCTGACGCCATCCATCTCCAAATGTGTTCCCCTTTCTTCAATATAAAGTAAGCTTTTAAAGGTAACACACACATACATATATATATATACCCAACGAGTGCTTTTCATACTAAAAAGAGAGATGAAATAAAATAAAATTAAAAATTAAAAAAAGAATGGCATTTTTTCTATTTTGTCAATTGAAATTCTATGGCTAACTCCATGTCAAATGTTTTGGCAGAGGCCATATTTTGACTTGATCCAAATTAATCGGGTCAAATTTCAATTGATTTCCAACCGCTGAACGTTGACTTCAGCATTTAAACCATTTTGTGGATGTTTGCCTCAAAAATATCCCATGGACTGCTTTACCTAGTGTCATGAGTATTAGTGGATCATCGTTTGTGTTTCTCTAAGGATATTTCAGTAGCTCTTTTTATGTCAGAAATAACGTTTGTCTATTCCACAACCTTGGTGTTTGTTGTATAAAAGACATGATAATATACAAGTCTGTTATTTGGTGACGGGTGCAGGAGATACATGTTTGAAGTTCCCTTACATTGATCATTTGTGAGAAAGTAGGAACGTTTCTGATAATTCCCCTTGTGCAAGTGGAAGCTCCACATAGCCACTTCCCACACAGCCACTGCACCGTGTAATATCATCGCGCTAAGTGCAGTCGCCCACAATAGAACTGTGACATTACGTCCACAAGTTGTTTTTAACCACTGTTTAACCATTTGCTCGACCCTATTGAGTCGTCTAGAGGAACAATTTAAGCATTAGCCATACCTCTTCGAAAATATATCTGGGAGATTCAGAGTGGTCAAACACTCCATTTCCACATGGAACCATTGCCAAGGTGAACGTATTGCATTTCCCAACTGCCCATGCATCATGATTCAGAAATGAATTTAGAAAACAAATAATAACACTATTTCCATCAAATAGCTCAATGACTTGCGCTGGAAACCTTATCAATAAGATAACAGAAAACCAAGACACTTGGCATGCCCTTTTCGTTTGTCATCATTAAACTGTCGTTGTTGTGCCTCAATTATTGCAGTGTTTGTTAGAAGTTGGATTACTGTACCTATATTTTAGTTGTTTCCCTTTTCTATTTTTTTAAAAGTCTATCAGTTATTTTTAAGATTAGTTACTTATTTTCAGCAAGCAGTAATTTCAGTTAGCATTTGTTTAGGAGTACTTTGCTACATCTTTAGTTAATGTGGATGTATATATTCAGTCTCTGAAGATCAATAATATAAAAAATTTCACTCTTTCTTCTTTAATGAGCCTTTGTTCTCCTCTATTAACAAAAACATTGTCATCGGAGCCCTTTAGTTCTTAAGGGACTTGTGAGATTTTGTGAGTTATATTGACCGAGTGAAACCCAAACACTAAATTAGACCATTTCATAAAATTAGATTGCAGAATTATGGAAGGTGAGAGTAGTTTGGGGTGTTAGGATGGAAGCCTACATGGATGCATGTGATCTCTGGGAGGCAGTAGATGAGGACTATGAAGTTCCTCCTTTACCGGGCAATCCTACGATGACTCAGAAAAAAACTCACAAAGAGAAGAAGACCAAGAAGTCGAAGGTGAAGGCTTGTCTCTATGCTACAGTATCTCCTAATATTTTTTCTAGAATCATGACTTTTAGCTCGGCTAAGGCAATATGGGACTTTATGAAAAAAGAAAATCATGGAGATGAAAGAATTAGGGGCATGAAGGTCTTAAACCTGGTGAGGCAATTTGAAATGCAAAAAATGAAGGAATCTGAGACAATTAAGGAATACTCAGAAAAACTTATTAGTGTGGTCACTAAGGTAAAGTTGCTTGGCGGCGAACTTTCTGATATAAGGATTGTGCAAAAAATCCTTGTTACTTTACCTGAAAAGTTTGAAGCAACAATTGCTTCATTGGAAAATACGAAAGATTTGTCAAATATTACTTTGGCAGAACTTATAAACTCCTTGCAAGCACAGGAACAAAGAAGAATGATGAGGAACGAGGCAACTGTTGAAGGACCATTGCAAGCAAGGAAACAATTCAATTCTGAAGGAAAAGGCAAGAAGTAAAAGTTCAAGAAGCGTTATGCTACGTCAATAGAAGGTGTTGCAACTGATAGCAATTCCGGTAGCGACAATAAAGGCGGAAAATTTCCACCTTGTCAGCATTGTGGAAAAAGAAATCATCCTCATTTCAAGTGTTGGAGAAAACCTGATATGAAATGCAAAAAGTATCATAAACTCGGCCACACTGAGATTATTTGCAAGGAGAAAGGACCACAACAATTAAATAAAGCACAAATTGCTGACCAACAAGAAGAAGAGGAATTGTTTGTGTCTACCTGTTTTGCAAGTAAAAGTTCAAGTGAAATTTGGTTAATTGACAACGGTTGTACGAATCACATGAATCATGATGAGGAGATTTTAGAGATTCAGACATATCTGCAATCTCTAAAGTCAGAATCGGTAATGGTGATTATCTCCCTGCAAAAGGAAAAGGCACAGTTTCTATTGAAAGCTACTCAGGTACAAAGTTAATTTCAGATATACTTTTTATTCCTGAACCTGATAGAAATTTGTTGAGCGTGGGGCAACTTTTGGAGAATGGTTTCAAGCTTAATTTTGGGGACAAGAAGTGTGTCATATTTAATCCAAAGGGTCAAGAAATCTGTCAAGTTAAAATGAGAGGAAAAAGTTTTTCTTTTGATCCAATGGAGGGAAAGTGTGTTGCCTATCCGAGCCAAGAGATGAAAATAGATGTATGGCACAAGAGACTTGGATATTTTCATCACAAGTCACTCTTGTATATGCTGAAGAACAATATAGTTCAAGGACTACCATTTATGGAGGACGAACACACAAGCTGCAGCACATGTCAATTACGAAAACAAAGAAGGATTCCTTTTGCCAAGGCAACCTGGAAAGCATCAGGGAAGCTTCAATTGGTTCATACTGATTTATGCGGACCACATAAGACTGCTTCTCTTAGTGTAAGTAAATATTTTATAGCATTCATTGATGATATGACAAGAATATGTTGGATTTATTTTCTCGAGTTCAAATCTGAAGTACTGAAGTGTTTTGGAAGTTCAAAGTTTTGGTAAAAAATCAAAGTGGTTGCAAGATGAAAATGCTTAGATCAGATAATGGTACCGAGTATACATCTAATCAATTTGAAAAGTTCTATGAAAATGCAGGGATTGAAAATCAACTCACTGTCCCATATACTCCGCAACAAAATGGTGTCAGCAAAAGGAAGAATAGGACGATAATGGATATGTCGAGGTGCTTGTTGTATGAGAAGGGCCTACCAAAGAACTTATGGGTAGAACCAGCTAAAACTGCTATTTTTTGGCTGAACAGGCTGCCTACCAAAGCAGTGGAGGGAAAGACACCTTTTAAGGCATGGCACGGGTATAAGCCGTCATTAAAAAATTTGAAAATCTTCAGTTGTTTGTGTTTCTCTCATATTCCACAGGTTAAAAGGGACAAGTTAGACAAGAAAGCTGAACCTGGAGTCTTTATTGGTTACAGTACAATCTCTAAAGCTTACTGAATTTTTCAGCCTCATACTGGAAAAATTATGGTAAGTAGAGATGTATTTTTTATGGAGAATGAGAAATGGGACTGGGAGGGTGTTAACCAGAAGCAGATTACAAGCAATCTACCAGATCTTGATGAGAACATTGATGATCAACCTGTGAGAGGAACACATCTGCTCTCTGACATATATCAGAGATGCAATGTGGCCATTTTAGAACCTTATGGATTTGAAGAAGTTGTTTTAGATCCCAACTGGCAAGCTGCAATGGAGGAGGAGCTTGAAATAATTGAGAAGAACAAGACGTGGCAGCTTATGGAAAAGCCTCAAGATAGAAAGATCATTGGTGTTAAGTGGGTTTACCGCACAAAGTTAACGCTGATGGTTCTGTTAACAAGCTCAAGGCACGGCTGGTTGTAAAAGGTTATTCACAAATTTTTGGAGTTGATTATTCAGAAATATTTGCTCCAATTGCTCGACTTGACACTATAAGACTATTGCTAGCGGTTGCTTCTCAAAAAGGTTGGAAAATCTTTCAGTGAGATGTCAAGTTAGCCTTTTTAAATGGTTATCTGTAGGAGAAAATTTATATGGAGCAACCTCAAGGTTTTTCTGTAAAGGGAGAAGAAGATAAAGTCTATCTATTGAAGAAAGCCCTTTATGGTTTAAAACAGGCTCCAAGGTCTTGGTATAATCGAATTGATGAGCATTTACGAGGCTTAGGTTTTAAGAGAAGCCTAAGTGAATCAACTCTATTTATTAAAAAAGGAGATTCTGACATTATGGTTCTATCACTTTATATTGATGATCTTCTTGTAACAGGGAACAACCTTGAGTTAATAGAGGAATTCAAGGAAGAAATGAAGAAAGCATTCGAGATGATGGACTTGGGAGAAACGTCTTACTTTCTTGGAATGCAGATTCACCAAACTCAAAATGAGGTGTTCGTGTGCCAAAAAAAGTACGAAAGGCAGATAATGAAGAAGTTCAAAATAGAAGACTGCAAACCTATGAACATACCAATAAATCAAAAAGAGAAGCTGATTAAGGATGATGGCAGTAACAAGGTTGATGAGGCGAGTTATAAAAGTATGATTGAGTGTCTGATGTATCTCATTGCCAAAACACCTGACATTTTGCAAGCAGTAAATGTCTTGTCCAAATTTCTAAATTGTGCGAGTGAAATGCACATGAAAGCTACCAAAAGAGTGATCAGGTAAGTCAAAGGAACTTTGGACTATGGTGTTAAGTTCAGTAAAAGTCAAAATTTCAAGTTACAAGGCTATTTTGAAAGTGATTGGGGAGGGTCGCACTTCAGGTTATTATTTTAGTCTTGGTGTAGGGTGTTTCTCATGGTGCTCAAAAAAGAAAGATGTCGTGGTATAGTCAACGACAGAGGCTGAATTTATAGCTGCAACAGCAGCAGTAAATCAAGCTCTTTGGCTAAGGAAGATCCTGATAAATCTTGATTTAGAAAAACAAGAAAGCACAAAAATGTTTGTCGATAATCAAGCAGCCATAGCCATTTCGCATAATGCTATTTTTCATGCAAGAACCAAGCATTTTAATATCAAATTATACCTTCTTAGGGAAGTGCAAGAAGCAAGAAAGGTGAAACTAGTGTATTGCAAGTCAGAAGATCAAATTGTTGATCTGTTTACGAAGCCGTTTCATGTTAACAGATTTGAGTTTCTTAGAAGAAAACTCGGAGTCTGCAATGCTTGAAGCAGAAGGAGTGTTTTTGTGCCTCAATTATTGCAGTGTTTGTTGGAAGTTGGATTACTGCACCTATATTATAGTTGTTTCTCTTTTCTAGTTTGTTGCACCTATATTTTAGTTGTTTCCCTTTTCTAGTTTGTTTAAAAGTCTATCAACTATTTTTAAGATTAGTTCCTTATTTTCAGCAATTAGTGATTTCAGTTAGCATTTGTCACTACTAAAAAAATGTGAAAAACCGACGCAAAAAAGTGATGGACTGGGTCACTTTTTTGGTCAAAATCGACGGAAAAATAACGTAGTCATTTCCATCGCTTTTTTGCTCAACACTTTTAAAAAAACAATGGACAGGGTCGCCAAAAGCGACGGATTGCGTCGCCCCTTAATTTTTTTAATTATATATATATATATATAAACGACGGAGTCCGTCATTTTAATTTTTTTAATAAAGTAACTATTTAATATAAAGCGGTGGATTATTGATCTCCGTTCGTCGCTGTTTGATCTTGGAGTTCTTAAAAAATTTCAGAAAAGCAATGGACTTTGGGTCTCCTTCCGTCATTTTTCTAGAAAAAAAAATTTTAAAAATCCAGAAAAGTGATGGACTAAAGGACCCTGTCCGTCGCTTTTCTACAATATTTTTTACAGTAGAAACCTGTAGTTTCTGTTGCCCACCTGCAGTTTTGCATCGCAGAAACTGCAGGTTTCTACGGCTCACCTACAATCAAAATTCAATTCAGCCCATTCAAACACAAATAACAACAAATAAAATACGCAAAATACATAATAACAAACATAATTAAACACTTAAAATGAATAAAGTCATTATTTAGAACGATTTAAAGTGTTTCAAAGTTAACAAAAGATTTCAAAATGTTCATAAACTAACATAGGGAACCTAAGGACTATTATGTATTCATCACTATCGTCGGATTCATCCGAAGTGGACCCTCTTGAATAACTGGGCGGAGGTTGACGGGTGAGGTTGAACACTTATTCTTTAATTTGCTCAACTTGTTCATTCATACTTTTTTGCTCCTCAACCCTTCTTTTCTAAGATTCTGCCAATGCGCTGTAAGTTCTGCAATTTGCTGAGACATAGCAGCTATCTGAACCCCGTCAACGACCTCGGCTTGAGCAATAATCTAATACCTTCTAAACCTGATTGGAGTCATCGTACATTATTCCTAGAGCCTACTACATATATTTGGCCCTTGTGGCTGCCTCCAACCACTTTTTCTGTCTAAATTTGAGTGGACTGTTCAGGCGTTAGCTGGATCGAATCTCTCATATCACGTATGTGCCGCTTACAATCTTGCTGCATATTAAAAAATAAAATTTATAATATATATATGTATGTATGTATATATATATGTATTAAAAATAAATGTTAGAATTAAAATATATTATACATTATGTTAAATAACTTACATAGGCTCGTTCGGCCCTTTCCTCCACCCACTCATTCGGATCCGACGTATTAGTCTTTTTCTTTACATGAGTCTTTTTAAAGACTTCATGACTATAGGGAGTGCGTCTCAATTCTTTTTCCTATAAATAAAAATACAATTAATGAAATAATATTTTGTCAAATAATTTATTTAAGAAAATGAATTTAAACTTAAAATTTAGAAATCTTACCATCTCCCTCTGAATTGTACCAACACTCTTTGCACCTCCGGTGTGCAATGAGCCACCCTTTAGGCTTGCTCTTGCTTTTTTTCCTTGTTTGGACAAAGACTTGAATTCTTCGGTATCCCAATACCGGCATAATTTTTCAAATATATGAGGCAGCATCCAACTCGAAGGTGTCCGATCATCCCTAGCTTTCTTTAGCCAGCTAGGCAGTCTGGCGCTCGCTTTTCTTTCAAAAGTTGTTGCAATGACCATATTGTACCTTGGCTCGCAGGTACATAAAGTCTAAAAAAATGAATAACGTTAAATAATTAGTTAAGTAAAGTATAGTAAAAATATTAAACATAACTTAAAAAAATAGATTTAAACATATATATACCTTGAATTCATTAAACATCACTTGGCGGATACTGTTTGAAATCTCCCGCCAAGAGTGATAGGACTCAGTATATAGCCTCTTAACACTCTCTCTTAAAGAGACCTAGCATCCTCCTTCGAAGGATGCCACCTGCAAGACACATAATAAACATGTAATTAGTTAATGAATAATTTATAAATGTAGCAAAAATAAATAAATTTAACATTAAACTTACGAGGATCCATCAGGATCAATCATGACTCTCCCAAGTCTGTCCCTCTGCCCAGGAGCTAACCCAGGCACATCATGTGCTTCCACTGGTCTATTAGCAGAAGAAGGCGAAGTTGATGCTATAGGAGGGTCAACCTCAACACTAGAATCTCTAGTTTTTGCAACAACAATTCTTTTCTCCTACAGTATTCCTTTAAGTCCATTCTAGCTCTTGTGTTGTCTTTTTTCTTTCCCTTAATATTCATAACTGTATTAAACAAATTATTAAAATAATTTTTTTTAATGTGCATCACATCAAGATTATGTCGTAGGAGATTATCCTTCCAATACGACAACTCCTAGAATATGCTTTGTTTGTTCCAATTATGTTCAACATCATATCCAGGAAGTCTAGATGGTTGAGTTTCTGTAACTTTAGGCAGTTGAGAAACTCTCTCCCAAATTTGATGTCCTATCAGTGATGGAGGTGGAGGGTCATTTTCAATGCTTTTTTTTGAATGCATGTTTCATCTTTCTAAACTCATGGTTCATTGGCAAGAACTGACGATGACAATCAAACCATGAATTTTTTCTGTCATGCTTTAAGTTAAATGCCTTATTATTTTCCATGCAATGAGGACAAGCAAGCTTTCCAGCAGTCATCCAACCAAACAACATTCCATATGCAGGAAAATTATTAATAGTCCACATTAAAGAAGCACACATAATAAAATTCTGCTTAGTTTATATATCATAAGTCACTACGCCTTCAAACCACACTTGTTTAAACTCGTCTATCAATGACTATAGATAGACATCAATCAAACTTTTAGGATTACGAGGACCTAGAATAACACAGCTTAGAAAGATATACGGACTTGTCATGCACATTTCAGGAGGAAGGTTGTACGGGGTAAGAAATAGAGGCTAGCAAGAATAAGGTGAGGCAGCATTAGAGAATGGTGTGAAGCCATCTGCACACAACCCCAATTTTACATTTCTTGGTTCACTAGCAAAATCAGGATACATGTTATCAAAATGTTTCCATGCTTCTCCATCAGATAGATGAGATAAGACACCTGACAGCCTTCTATATTCACGATGTCATCTCATATGTGGGGCAGACCTCATCGATGTATACAACCTCTTTAATCTAGGAATAAGAAGTAAATAATGCATCGCCTTAATTGGGACCATCTTTCCAGTAGGAGTCCTCTTATAACGAGCTTGTCCACAAAACTTATAATTTCCTAATTCACTATCAGTCTTGTAGAACAACATGCAGCCATTAACACAACAATGAATTCTATCATACGACAATCCTAACTTGGAAACCAATCTCTTTGCCTGATAGAATTTCTTAGGTATGTTAAACTCAGGATTAACTAGTTCGCCCAAAAGATCAACCATTGAGTCCATAGCTGCATGAGGAACACTCCAATCTGATTTAATATTCATTAACCTAATTGCAACTGACAAAGTAGAATGCAGACTCCCTTCACATAGTGGACGACTAGCCTCTTCTAATTGTTGATAGAAGCGTCTTGCTTCTTCATTAGGAGTTTCATCAACATATTGTTCGGGTTCCATCCCACCTTGAACCCCGAAAGCATCATTGACCATTTCATGAACTCTATGATGTTGAAATGTATCATGTTGAACTCTATCATGTAGAACCCTATCATGTTCAACCCTAATTTGACCATGTGGTGCAAGCATATTATATTCATCCACGGGCAGCAGATTATAAAATATATTATTCAATCCATCTATTTCTGCATGATCAACCCATACAAAATATCTAGGCTTAAATCCATTACCAAACAAATGAACCATAACTATATCTGGATTAAAAAATTTCAAGCACCTACATTCACAACAAAGATACCTAACCAATTTATTTCTCTTAAAAATATCAAGTGTCATTGCATGATCGATAAAACTTCTTACGCCGTCAATAAATTCAAGTTTCAAACCACCACCAACTTTATAATGCATGGTATACATCCACAAACGATGATCCATCTACAAAATTATATATATTCAAGCTTAATTAGTTCATAAAGACTACAATTCATCGAGACTACAACTGTCATTAATTCAAGTTATAATTAATTAATTCATATAATAATTAAGTTCAAGTTATAATTAAGTTCAAGTCCTAATTAATTCAAGTTATAATTAATTTCAAGTTCTAATTAATTCAAGTTATAATTAAGTTCAAGTCCTAATTAATTCAAGTTATAATTAAGTTTAATTTCTAATTAATCCAAGTTATAATTAAGTTTAAGTCCTAATTAATTCAAGTTATAATTAAGTTCAAGTTCTAATTAATTCAAGTTATAAAAATTAAGTTCAAGTCCTAATTAATTCAAGTTATAATTAAGTTCAAGCCCTAATTAATTCAAGTTATAATTAAGTTCAAGTTCTAATTAATTCAAGTTATAATTAAGTTCATATTCTAATTAATTCAAGTTATCATTAATTTCATGTTCTAACTAATTCAAGTTATAATTAATTTAAATTTCTAATTAATTCAACTTATAATTAAGTTCATATTCTAATTAACTCAAGTTATAATTAATTCAAGTAAAAATTAAGTTTCAAACCTCATGACATTCAAGTTGAACTTCTAAATTAAAATATCCTAAAATTCAAGTATCTAAGTTATTCAAATTAGCTATAAAGTCTAAAGAGTTCAAAATTTATACAAACCTAAAAAGTTTCTAAGTTTAACTTCAAAAGTCTTAAAGTTCAACTTCATGATTTTAAATATCTAACTCTACTTAGCTTAATTAATTCTAAAGTCTAAAGATTTCAAAAATTATACAAACCTAAAGTTCAAAATTAGTATCTAAGTAATTCTAATTACAAGTTCTAAATTAAAGTCCTATAATTCAAGTATCCAATTTCCAATATTTTTCTAAGTTTCAAACTTCAAAATTTCCTATATTCAAGTATCTAAGTTATTCTAAAGTTCAATATTAGCTTAATTAGTTCAAAAGGAAGCTTAACTTCAACAAGATTTCTAAAGTTAACAAGAAATTCAACTTCAAAGTTCTAATTAAGTTCAACTTCTAAATTTAAGTATCATAAAATTCAAGTATCTAAATTATTCTAATTATAAGCTCTAAAGTCCTAAACCTCAAGCCTCTAATTAAGTTCCAATATTTTTTTCTAAGTTTCAAACTTCAAAACTTCCTAAGTTACTATCCAATATACAAACAAAATACATGGAATAAACTAATTAAGTAACTACTAAATCACAAATTACTATCCAATTTACAATCTAATACAAAAATCCCAAATCTAACTTGAAGCTTAAAATCAAAATGGCATAAATGGCATAAACTAATTAACTAACTAACATCACAAATTACTAAAAAATTTACAATCTAATTCAACAACCCAAATCTAACTTAAGCCCAAAAATCAAAACTATAACTACATTCACTAATTTCACAATTCAATATACAAATGAACTACAACAAACTAAATGTAATCAACTAATTAACTAACTAACAAATGACAAATAAAAAAAATTAAAATTTTTTATAAGATTTATAGCCTTACCTCTTAAAGATGAATACCAAAGGACGGCGGCGGCGCGGCGGCGGAGGCGGAGGCGGAGCGGCGGCGGAGTTGGGGGATTTGTAGGGAGAAGGGAGAGAAAAGACAGAGTTTAGAGAGAGATACAATACAGAAAAAACATGTTCTGTCTTGCACATATTTTAACAAAAGCGAAGGACAACGTCTCTAAGTCCGTCGCTTTTTTAAAAATATTTGATCGTCATTTTGACCAAAAAGCGACGGACAAAGCGACCCAGTCCGTCGTTATTTTAAATTTTTTGATTAAATCGTTTGACCAATAGCGACGGATTTAGCGACATTGTCCGTCGCTTTGTTAAAAAAATATTAATAAATACTTGTGACGGATGGTGTCGTAATATTTAATTTATAAATAATTATTTTTTAATAAAATATATAAAATATTTATATAAATGTAACATTTATTTTTAGCAGTAAAAACTGCCAAAATAAGCGACGGACTAGGCGTCCCTGTCCGTCGCTCTTAGTAAAAAAAAAAAAAAAACGACGGACAGCGTCGTTTTATCTGTCACAGTTTATTTGCGACGCTGTCCGTCACTTTTTGTTCTGTCGCTTTTTGGACTCTTTTTAGTAGTGTGTTTAGGAGTACTTTGCTGCATCTTTAGTTAATGTGGATGTATATATTCAGTCTCTGAAGATTAATAATATAAACTTTTTCACTTTTTCTTCTTTAATGAGCCTTTGTTCTCCTCTGTTAACAAAAACAGTCCTCTATCACCATGTAGCCAAAGGAGACCTCCTGCAAGTAAAAAGTTGCTTCAATTGCTGGCTTTGTCATTAGCAACATCCCGTAGGACTAATAAAACAAAGCTGCAAACACAGAACCTCAAGAAACCCACAATTATTACTTTCTAATATTTGAACACAATAGGATTACAGACAATCAAATAACAAGCAGGCGATGTAGCATCTGCAAATGGAATAGGCACTTCAGATGCAAATTTTCTAAAAAAGAAACAAGTAACCTCTCGATCTTCAGTGTGGACCTAGCGACCGTTGGCTCTTCTTTGGATATCTAGTGCACTCAATATAACACATAACAAAGGCAACTGTATCACATAATTTATTTTTTCAGTAAAACACTTCATTGTATTACTTTAAACTATGTTTCAGGTGTCCATAAGACACCATTGCATCAGTTACAACAAAGCTTGGGAAAGCAGAATTCCAAGAAATCCTATTTATACATAAAATAAAGAATTTAGCTAGATTATGAGCTAACACATTCCATGTTCGAGGAATATGTATAATCTTGATTCCTTCAAAAGATTTCATCAATCGCCAGGCATCCTCGCAAATGGTCTCTATTTCCCAAGATATCATCACATTCTTTTGCAACATTTGTACAACATTTTTTGCATCTCATAGAATGTGAACCTTTGACCAACTCTTTTGTAGTGCTCTTTCCATAGCTTCCCGTATTGCTAGTGCTTCAGCAGTTATAGCCTTCCATACAAATTGAATAGGGGTGCCAAAAGCATGAGGCAAATGACCACGGCTATCCATAGCCTCCATTCCAATGCTTGTTTTTTCCTTCTCCCTTTGTAAACATGCATCTGAGAAAAAAACGACTCCATCTCGGGCCATAGTAATCGTTAAATCATAAATCTTGTTAGGTATAGGAATCAAAGCAGCCGAATTTTGCACAACATCATCATATTCATGTAAATCAAATAAAGCTTTATTAAATATGTCATTAGGTTCATATGTACCACCATTAAAGCACAACGAATTTCTCACTTTC
Source organism: Solanum dulcamara (assembly GCF_947179165.1). Taxonomy (NCBI): domain Eukaryota; kingdom Viridiplantae; phylum Streptophyta; class Magnoliopsida; order Solanales; family Solanaceae; genus Solanum; species Solanum dulcamara. Next base: position 32,289,124 of record NC_077244.1, on the reverse strand, counting down.
CACATTTGCCATAAGAGAGAGACACTTAATCTTAGTAGTTCAATTGATTCTGGATATATTGTAGTATTACAAAATAAGTCATTTCACCATATTGCAAAACTCATAACATTTTCTAAATTGGGTCAATTGATGAGAGCCAACTTCCACACTTTTTGCGCTTTCGGATATCTAAAAAACATATGATCAATTGTTTCAGTTTCTAAGCCACAGACGCTGCAAACATCACAATTTTGATGCAATCTCTTAGAAATATAAGCATTAACAGGAAGGACATTAAGAATGCATTTTCTAAGAAAATGTTTATACTTGTTCTTTATTTCAAGTGACCACAAAAAGGTCCAAAACGATTTGGGGAAAGACTGACCACTAGTTTGAGGTCTTTCAGTTCTAGGATCGGTATTATTAGCTAGACTTATTGCTAGATGATAACCAGATCTTATCTCGTATTTTTCTAAATTTGTATAATGCCAGATAACTTTATCAGAATTTTCTATGCTAGACATTGGGATAAACAAAATGGAGTTGATATCATTTGGGCAAAAATAATGATGGAGAGCTTGAATATTCCATATATGATGGTGTTGATCTATAAGGCCGCTTACCCTCAGCTGTGGATTTACATGTGTATGTCCTTGTAGGGGTTTAAAACCGATTAAATTAGGAGTACAAGGATCACTCCAAACCTTAATATTTTTTCCATCTCTTACTCTCCATCGAACTCCTTGTTTCAACAAATCTTGTCCCCACATAATACTTTTCCAAATCCAAGAACTTGATGAGGGACATCCTGCACTCAGGAAAGAATTATTCGAAAAATATTTACTTTTTAGCATCCTATGAAGCAAGGAATCTTCTTGTGTTAAAATCCTCCACGCAAGCTTAGCCAATAGGGCCTTGTTAAGTGACTTCAAGTCTCTAAAGCCAAGACCCCCTTTGGACTTTGCCTCACAAAGTTTCTACCATTTTTCATAATGCATTTTTCTTTTCCCCTCATTTTGCCCCCACCAAAAATCAGAAAAGATAGTAGTAATCTTCATGCCTAAGCTATCAGGAAATTGGAAACATGACAATGCATATGAAGGAATAGCTGAGAGTACTGACTTAAGCATGAAGTCTTTGCCCGCAGGGCTTAAGAAACTACTTTTCCAACCTTTTATCTTGGTTTTAACCCGTTCTTTAACAAATGCAAGCATTTTCTTCTTTGATCTTCCAACTACCTTAGATAATCTTAGATGAAGTCCCAAATTATCTCTGTGAATTTGTCATATCTCCACTATAATGTTGTGTTTTTCTTCCTAAGTAGTATTTTTACTAAAAGATATAGCTGATTTTTCAAAGTTAACTCTCTGGCCTGAGAAAAGTTCATAAGTTCTTAGAATTTCAGAAATTTTTATCGCACTTTGAGTATTAGCTAAGCAAAACAAGAAGGAATCATCAGTAAAGAAAAGGTGATTTACCGTAGGACTACCCCTTTTTAGGTTTATTCCACGTAGCTCTCCTCGATCCTCAGTTTGATTTAAAAGCCTGGATAGTCCTTTAGCACATAATATGAATAAATATGGGGACAAAGGGTCACCTTGTCTTAGTCCTCTACTAGGTCACACAGCTCCAACAATTTCGCCATTTCTATTAAACTTGTACGTAGGCATTGTGATGCATTGCATAATCCAGTTAAGGAAAGTGTCAAGGAAACCCATCTTCAAAAGTAATGTTTGGGACGACCGAGGGGGTACTGAATTGAGGAAAAGAGATCGTATTTAATTTTGCAGCAGTGGACGACATATATATCCATTGCACTATGTCGTAAGCTTTGTCATATCCAATTTTAAGGCCATTTCAAAAGTAATGTTTGGACATATATCCATTTCACTCTGTCGTAAGCTTTTGCCATATAAATTTCTCGTTCCCTCTCCTATTTTTCAACACATGTGTACACTCATGAGCTAAGACAACATTATCAACAATCCGTCTACTGCCTACAAAGGCAGATTGATTATGAGAAATTATACAAGGTAAATATTTTTTCATTCTTGCTACAATTATCTTGGCTATAATTTATTATCACATCATTTAACAAAGCAGAAAAATTGGTCAAATTATTCCAACAGAGCGGCCCAGTAGGCCCGCCTTAAACTGGATCTACTTTATCTAGAACTTTGATAACAACAGGAGATGCAAGATACCAAATGTATTTTTAAAGAGAGACACGATCAAAATTTCATAATTGAAAAAATATGAGACTGAATAATAAACATCAAGAAGTGTAACAGCAAATAATCAGTTACAACCATTATATTAGCCTATTGTTTGATCCCAAACAGAAAAGAATTCTACTGTACACATCTGCGGTATCCAGACAATCAGAGCTGAATTCCAGGTACAAATGAAGACCAACAAATTTTCACATGGCAGTTACTCCAATACGGCAACTTCTTGGTCTACTCTCCAATAGTTTGCATCATTGTACTCTTTTATTCCTGCCCCACCATCATCTGTACTCTCTTTTTCAGGACTCTTTGGAGCAATGCTCTTTTTCAATGGAGCAGCCTCCCCAACGATCCCCTCCTTAAGAGCATGTTCCATTGCCTTTTCAGTACCCTCTAATTCTACACCAACAAATTCAACATCCTCTTCAAACATAGAAGGAACACCAGCCGCTTTACTAGACTCAGATCCAGGTGAACTTTTGCTGGAATCTGGAGAGGTTGAGACACCATTTTGAATAGATTCTTCACTACCACCAGATGCTGCCTCCGGTGATTTTGCCAGATTGTCACTAGAGTTACTGGGATCTTCAAATGGGTTCACATTGGATCTACCAACTTGAAAGTCTGAAGCATTACCCCATGCCGCCCATTCAGGCATAGGCCTGTCTCCAAAGGGGTCATCATTGTCTGTTGTCTCAAAGTGGAAGAAACCCATGTCATCTGACGGACCTGCTTTCTCATTTTGTTGATTGAAGCTACCACCATTAACAGAATTTGATCCACCAAATCCACTGAAGGCATTTGAACTAGAAGTGGGTGCTCCATCTGTAGACTTTTTGCTCTCGGCCAAGCCATCCTCCTCTCCAACTACCACCTCATCATCACTATTGCTATTCCCACCATTTGATGTTCCATTAAGGTTGATCTCTTCCATCGCCTCTGTAGGTGAGGTGTTCATAGGTGCATCACCAAGTCTATCATCTTGAAAAGCAAACCAGTTTGAGTTTGTGAACAAACTGCTGCAGAACGGGAAAAAAAAAAAATAGAACTGTCACACAAAGCAGTAAAAAGTCTAGAAGAAAAAAAAACAGATGCTATGACATTACCTGCATCACTAAGTAGCCATATTTTAACACACTCAAAGGAACCATAGAAACACAAGGGCATGCATTTCCTTTTGTGCGTGTGCGCGTGTGGGTGAAGAGGGAGGGAATCTTTTCCTTTTCCCCATCCTCCTCCATTTTTCTTGCATTTAAAATCTAAGGCTGTTTGTTTGGAGAAAATTGATTTTTAATTGCCTACACCCAATTATAGTGCAGAAATGCTGCAGAAAACACGACATCTGCACACGGCTAATCCTTTAAAACTACAGAGCTGCAAACTCACCTCCCCTGGTCATCTCCCAATCGGAGGGATGATATCACAACTTCAGCAGACTCATCATCAAAGTAAGCATCCTACATGGCATGACCATAAAACTGTGAGAACACTAGAGGCTTATGATAACATCAAGAAAAAGAACGAGAGACCTTTAAAAACATTCAAAAGGAAGTAATGTCAATCACGGAATAAAAGTATTACCTCATCATCTCGTTCAAGAGCAGCATGACCCTATAAACAAGTAATAAAGACCATGAATGAATTGACAAGTGTGTAACCGTAACTCAACTGCACCCCACAGCCCAGAATCAGGGTTACATGCACAGGTCCCAGAGTTGTATTTATCTTCTCTTCTTCTTGCAGAACAACACCCCACCCCACCCCTCTAAGCTTCTTTTCCCAGGAAAAAAAAGAATAACTGAGCAATTAACACTGATTTAAATGCATTAGGCAAACCCTTACCTCTTCAGCATCATCATTGTCATATATGGTATATCTAAATGCTTGGCTAAGATTATTGGCTAAAGCTGCTACATCATAATCTCTGTCATGAACATCTTCCTCATCACTGTCCCTCATCCGATCGTGTAATGCAGTTGGCCGGCTGCTCATAGTTAGAAAACTCATCATGACCTCTATTCCAGTAGTTGATACAGGAATCAATAAGGACAGTAAAGAGGAAGAGGTAGAAGGGAAGTAAACTGGAACATTTTCAGTTCTTTTGCCTACCAAAAGTACTCAACATAACCACCTCTCATTCTCCAGTTCTTTGAAAATTTGTGACATCTATGTTTATACTACTCAGATGAGCTATCCTTGACTATCTGATTAAATGATTTTATTAGAAGCTTTTTTGGTTGAACGTGTGATTATTACTAGAAGCTTTTCGTCTAATTAATGAGGACACTTCTTGTCACTACTAGATCAAAATAATGCACATGACTGCAGCCTCCAAAAGCGCATTGTTACAGTTAGTTCTCTGCTTTCCCACCCACCACTCATTTTCCTACCCTATTTTTGACCTATTTCTCCAGCTGCTAGAAAATTCATACATGGAAGTAGTAGGTCCAACGGACAAAGAATGGTTCTCACAGGGACAACAATAATATGTGACTTAGAGTACTAATCTGTGTAAATACTTCTCTCTGTTTGCTTCTCAAATTTTTTTTTGGTTTGTTTTCCATTTTATCATTCCACCAGGTTAGGGCGAAGTTGAGAAATATGCAAATGACATGGTTCAACTACGATAAGCTTCATTGGACAATACTAAAACTATAAAAAGGTATAGCTGAAGTAGTTGCTCCACTTACATCAGGTCTGGTGTTTGTCAGGGGTTAGAACTTGTATGTCCATAAATTTGAAGAACCACTTTAAAATCAAGAAATCCTAATTTGCCTTAAAAGACGAATTATTTAGAAGTGGTATGAACTGGACCTAATAGAGCAGAATGGACAAGGGAATTCATATAGCCGACCCTAGATAATTTGGGATCAGGACATATTTGATTGATAAACTAACATTACAGATGATATAATATTGGTGATCAGTTACAAAATTAAAAAAAAGAGGCAAAACTTACCCACAAGACCATCGGTAGACATTTTCGATTGTATTACGCTCCTGTAATACGGTAGTTTGCCAATCACTCCATTCCATATTTTTCTGGTGTAAAGAATACAGACTAGCATGTGAGATGCAATTTAGCACAAAATCTGCTGCCACTAAATAACTATTAATCTATTATATAGAATGTCATCAGGCAGAACCGGTCACCAACTTCTACTATTCAATCAATATGATGAGCCAAAACAATAATAAAGGATCTAATGAGATACTCCACAATCATAAGAATGATTTTTCTTAACAAAGTGATTTACTGATTTCACATTGTGACTAGAAATGTGACAATTAAAGATCAAATAAAAAGTTTAATCACCCCACACAGTAAAATCAGTGCCAGTGCACTCTTCCCAACAACTAAAAACAAGCTAAGATCAATTTCATATCAACGAAAACTTTTGAAGCATGGTGGCTAGGCAATCGTATGTTGAAATTAATTGCCAAGGTCCATCCTAAACTGTTTTAAAGTTGTGGAAAAGAGCATTTGCTTAGAGACATAAACATAAGAAGTCTTTATCCCTTTTTTGTGATGGTGGTGTTCAGGCCAGCTTTGCACACCTCGATGGTCCCCCGTTTAACTGTTGCCTCCAATCGCAAAAGTACCGGCTACCTGTATTTTGCCCCACCAGAATTTGAACATGAGATCTCATGGTTCTCCTACCACTTCATTGACCACTAGGCCACACCCAAGGGTGCTACAAATTCTAACAATTAGGGGTTGTTTGGTATGGGGGATCGGATAGACAAAGTTGTCCCATGGAATTAGTTATCCCACCATACATATAGGATAAAGTATCCCATCATTGTAGTACAAATGGTAGGATAAATAATCCAGGACTAATACCTCTAATCAAACGCATGATAAAATAATCCTACATTTTATCCCGGGATTATTATCCCTTATCCCTCATACCAAACGACCCCTTAATGTTTCAAAACCATTGAACAATTATTCAGAGAAAATTTTCAAAATCTAATAGAACACTTTTGGTTGATGTGCTCATAAGCAGTTCATCATCGTTTAAAGCATATCAAGCAACTAAGCACAAGGCTGCCACACACCTCAATATGTGCTTGAATGTAGTCGTCATTCTTTCCCAACTGAACAAGTTTGTTAGAAATCCGTGTTATATGTCCGATGTTGCCCACTCGGGGTGCTCGTTTTGCAGAGTTTGGTAAAGTTGGCTGCATCACTCAAAAAATACCATTAAAACACTTCCAAGATATTAAATGCAGTGAGGTTGTGGGGTTCCCATTTAACATATTTCTTATCTTGGAGAGAATGGGGTGGAATAATTGTAAAGGCACCACAATTTTTAAAACCTAAAACTTAATAAAAAGTAAATCAGCTATTCACAAATATCAACCTGTTTTTCATCACTAGAAATTGTAGACTGTTTATCCGTTTGAAGTATCTTCCCAATCAAATCGCACTCTTCAAAAAGATGGTCAACAATTATATTGTTTTTGCTTTCTATGCAGGAGTATATTATACTCTCCACGTGATGATGTAATGCATTATTGTAAGGGTACCTGTACAGCAATTAAGTATTTTGTTAGAACGTCAAAGTAGTGAGAAAGTCACCCAATACAAAATCAATGGCTTTTGGTGCCTACACCAGCCAGAGTTTCAGAATCCATGAGCATAGACAAAAATCTTACTCAAAAAAGAGATCCAGGACTCTTTCAATTGTCCCCGAGCTGATCAACTCTTTCTCTGCAGCTTCATTGCCAGCTTTCAGTAGCACGGAAATGAATTCCACAATCTACAATAATGAAGAAAACCACAACAATACAGTCAACTCAACTATAAGCAGTCAAAATGAAAGTACACTTGAAAGTATGAACATATTTTCATATTAGCACTCTTCTCTGAGGCAGCATTGGGGCAGCATGGACATGAGGCTTGCCACTCAACCTATCCCCAAGAGAGAAACCTTTACATATCTTGGAGCCGTCATCCAGAGTAATTGGGACATCGACGAGGATATCACACATCGCATTGGGGCAGCATGGACAAAATGGAGGCTTGCCTCTGGAGTCCTGTGTGATAAGAAGGTACCATCTAAACTTAAAGGTAAATTTTACAAAATGGTGATTAAGCTGTCGTCGTTATATGGTGTGGAGTGCTGGCCAGTCAAGAACTTTCCTGTTCAAAAGATGCATGTTGCGGATATGAGGATGTTGAGATGGATGTGTGGGCATACTAGGCGAGATAAGATTAAGAACGAGGCTATTCGGGAGAAGGTAAGAATAGCCTCTGTGGCAGACAAGATGAGAGAAGCGAGACTGAGATGGTTTGGGCATGTGCAAAGGAGGTGTGTCAACGCCTCAATTAGGAGGTGCAAGCGGTTGGATTTGGGGGCTATGCGAAGGGGTAGGGGTAGACCGAAAAAGTATTGGGGAGAGGTGATTTGACAGGATATAGCACAACTCCATATCACCGAGGACAAAACCTTAGACAGAAAGGAGTGGAGGTCGCGAATCAGGATAGAAGGCTAGCAAGGGTAGATTGTGGTATTGCCCTGTGACAATCTTAGGCCTAGGCGTGCCAGTTAGTTGTGTGTTACTGCCATCTGACTACCATTTTCTTGCTATTAGTATTGTTCTTGTCTTGTAAAATTTGTAGTGCTTCTTGTTTTAGCCGATATGGTATATATATATATTGTTGCTCTCTCTTTTTTGGGACAGGTACTTTTAAGCCGAAGGTCTTTCGAAAACAGTCTCTCTACCTCCATGAGGTAATGGTAAGGTCTGCGTACACTTTACCCTCCCAGACCCCACTTGTGGGATTTCACTGGGTATGTTGTTGTTTGTTGTTAGCACTCTTCTCTGAGCTTCTATTCCACTAACTAAATGCTGATAAATATTTTTCAACAAATCCATCAATACAACAAGACGAGCTTCCAAGCTATTTACAATTCATTCAGAAAACAAACATGAAACAACTTAGTCCATTCTAGCTTTGAAAATAAATAACCAAAAATTGAAAATAAAAATAGATAGGCTCACTCAATTCCAAGAGCATAGATAATACAAACCTTTAAGCGATGCTTCCCTAGAGGTGGTCTGAGTTCACCATATGTCGTAGGCAGAATCTTCTCATCAGAGGTCACATTCAACAGTTTGACCAAGTCACCTATGATAGAATGAGCAACGATTGTGAAACATCTCTAAGATGAGCTTTAAGGGGGCAGCAAACACATCAGCTGTATCATGAACGACAAGGTTTCTTTTTTCTTTCTTGTGATGGCTTTGTGTTTTCAGGCTTTACTACTGCCCACTCTCTTAGAAAATTCTACATTGATCTCTCAAGAGTAGAAACGTATAACAATTCAAAATCATACAAGCTTTTGCAAAAAGAAACTTACCGAGTGTAGGCAGCATTGCACCAATAGTGTCAGGACTGATATGCGTGGGTGACTCGTAAACATGCTGACCCCGGAAGGAATACATCATAAATGATGGGATTGATCTCTTTGAATCCAACAGAGATATGCAGACAGTCAAAGAATGGACAAGGGCAGACTTTGAGTGTGAATCTGAAAGGGCATGACCAAATATCCTTGCTACAAAGCTACATGTAAAGAAAGTTGAGTAACTACATCAGTCAAAGTTTACCATTACTAGAAAAGAATGCCAGGGAATTTTCCCCCAGCTTTCCAGAAAAGTATCAACTGAAACCCCACATACCTTGGACTAGATAGTTTAGTAGCCAGAGGCGAAGGTGTGTTTCTGGTTATTGCACATAGTGTCTCCGCTGCATTAGCCTGTACTTCAGGAGAACTCTGGACAATAAAACAGTACATCAGAAATGACAAATCACCTCATTTAAATGGATAACTAATTCTTGGTAGGTATTTAAAATAACACTTCTTGGGTAATTAGAACAACTACTGCAAACATAGAGGAAATATTTTTTTCAAAATGTATACAACATGAGTCAAACTGGGTAAGGATTAAAAATATGGACCCATTTTGGTTATAATGCAGGGCCAGCTGACCCAATGTAAAAATTCCAAAATCACTTCTATGTCCTTTTTCATATGAATGTGTTGTCAAAGGCTCGCTTAAGCCCTGAAGCGAGGCTCAAAATGTGTTGAGCGCTTCACCTTGCTTAATATGTGCTTCAATGTCATCATCCAGGTTTTAAGGCATACATTCCATTGCCAATGAGCCTCCTTCGAAAGAGGCAAGACTAAACAATTGATATTTTACTTTATCGTAATATTTTTTTCCAATTTCTTTGTTCATATATTTATCATTCATGCTTATAATTATTAGTCTTGGACTAAACGTATATATTTGTATATTTGTATGTTTTCTTCCGTTGCACCTTTTTTCATTAAAGCCCACACTTAATTTGTGCTTTAAGCCCCAATGGACTTTAGAGGTTTACAGAGCTTTTTGCTTTTGACTGATTGATAATGGATTGAGAAGTTTTATCGGAGAATGTCGTTTACTTATGTTGTTATGTGTGTAGGAGAAAACGAGCTTGCTGCAAGACAAAAACAAATGAAATCAAGAATAAAAATGGAAGAAAGTGCATTGCTCATGCAGGAAGGACTAAGGAGCTGGAGCGCACAGTTAAGGCAGATACTCTAGACAAAGTGCTTGATCATGTGCGCACTCAAGTCCCCTGTGTGCAAAGCACGCACTTCTTCTATGGGATTTTTAACATGGGGCTAATTGCGGGAGTTTCTTTGGATACCCCTGACTCTATTTAAGTCCTACAAACTAGTGATTTATAACCACTTCCAAACTAAAGAGTTATTCTGCTAAATAGTACTCAGCAAGATTTCTTTTGAACAATATTTGTACCAATCCTATGGAGACGATATCTTTCTATACTAGCTTTGACGTAGAACGAGCTTATTTATATAGTTGTGTTCTACGCTTTTCAAAGCATGAGTGCACAATAATATATTGTTATCCTTATTGCAAGATGAATATGGTAAACCGAAAACTTGTAAACGTCAACCAGAATATATATATATATATATATATATCGAAGGACTACTAATGAGGAGTAGCAGATAAGCAAGTTGTGCAAGTCTTTATAGCTTACAGAAGGGCTCAATTTATCTACGATCATTTCTAAAAGATTGCTGTCAGCCAACCATTGCATCACATCTGTCGTGTTAGGGTATATTTGATCATCAGCTCCTACAAGTCGCACCAAAACCTATAAAGAAACAGTTCATCAGAGGAATGTCTTGTCTTCACCGGATCAATTCTCAAAGTTGACTATATATCACAATCATACACGATGAAAAACAACCGAAATACTAACCTCCATAATGGATGTTATACCAATCAAATCAACCATCAGGCGGAAAACATCATGATGCGCCTGTAAGAAAATCAAAATGATCTAGAATATAAGCAATTCTTTTGAAGGGAAGAAGAGGGAAGATGAAAAACAAAAAAACATGTGCATGTTGTTAAGGAGGCCTATAAAGCATTAAATCAATATCCTCTCTAAGCTTGCTAAGTGGAGGAGTTAGACAAGGTTTCCATGCATTACCCACTCCATGTAAACTTGGAGATAGGGGGTGTTCATGGTTGGGCTTGGGTTGGTTTTGGGGTAAAACCAAAACCAAACTAATTTAGTCGGTTTTAAAATTATTAAAAACCAAACAAACCAAAACAAATATAATTCATATACATTGGTTTGGTAGTTGTCGTTTTGGTTCGGTTTTTAAGAAACATAATGATACTTCTCTCTTAGTTTTTCTTTTCCTACAATTAGAAAAGAATTTTCCTATTATTTTCCAACTTATAATGCATTATTAACCTTTTATTGGCGTGGCTATAATTTTCTTAGATTATGGATAAATTTTCTTAACATCTATAAGCTTTAATCAAGTGGATAAGGTTGATAAGAAATACCCAAAAATAAATAAATAAATAAATAAATAAATATATATATATATATATATATATATATTATATAAAGGTAATCTTATAGTTGTTTCTTTGAACAAATGAGTTTGGATTCATGACTTTCTTTTAATAAATGAGCTAAGTTGTAAAGTTCATTACACATAAATAACATTTTCATGAAAAAATATACAAAATGTTTAAAATTATTTATAAAAAATAATATATTGTAGATATATAATTATCAATTGTGTGTATATAGCTTCTCGGTTTGGCTCGGTCTTTTATTCCGTTTGTTTTTAATAAAACCAAACAAAATATTATTGATTTTTTAAAACTAAAATCCAAATCAAATAAAAATCGATTTATTTAATTGGTTTGGTTTGTCTTTCCGTTTGGATCGGTTTTTAACCAAACTGTTAACAACCCTACTTGGAGAAACATTTCTTCCAAGAAGTGGCTTCATGCAATTATTTCATAGACAACTTGAGCAAGTTTTGGGCTCTTAACCCTCCTTGCACCATGAAACAGGGGTGATTTTTTTTCCTCAACAACGTCACCACCGTCCGACAGTCAGCGTCGCAGCCAACTTCAGCCTACCAACACACTCACACGTTTGACACTTAGTTTAATTTCGTATCAAACTCAATATAAACAAATGACACGCAGCGTTACTGGCAACGCCCAACCTTTTTATTATTATTTCTCACAAAAAGGAACTCACGAATTTGGAAGGCCTACAAAACTCTTGCTACCTACCTTAGCCAAATTCTGCCTACATATATACAACCTGCCAGGGCAGTTACAAGCAACTACAAGGGGAGGGACGTGCATGGCATGTGCCAGCATTTACATGGGAATTATGGGGGATCATGGCCTACATACAGGCCCTAACATTTCGCCCACGTCTGCAAAGCCTTCAGAGAATCGGACATAACCGTCGCATGTGCCTCGCGCGTGACTCCTCTGCATGTGCCTCGCGCATGCCTTAGCCTGATGCTCGCCTCACAGCTTTGCGCCAATGTCATGCCATTATCATGCCAACAACATGCCAACGTTTTGCCATGTCCATCTGTCTTGGCCTCGCCAACGCCTTGCCAATGCCATGCCAACGCTTGCCACGTCCATCCGCCTTGGCCCCAACCAGCCCATGTCAATCTCCATGTCTGCCGGTGCCAACCCTTTGCCTGCACGCATGCCCGCCTGGTGCCATGAGCCTATCGCGCGCGTGCCCGCCTAGTGCCATGCGCATGTCGCGCGCATGCCCGCCTGGTGCCATGCACCTGTCGCGCCACTGACGTTCGTCAAGCTGCTTTGCCAACACCCAAGCACCTTGACTTAGTTGCACACCATGCAATCGACATGCAACTCCGCACATTGCTTTTCACAGTCGCATAGGCCCGTGTCAAGGGGCAATGTACAAGCCCTTGACACTGCCCTCGCCCGCATGCGTCTAAGTCCAAACTTGGGGGTCTAACAAACCACCCCCACCAGTTGAACTCGACGTCCTCGTCGAGGCTGTTTTCAGGTAGACCTCTAATTGCTTGTCGAACTGCCAAAGTGACTTTGTCTTTTCCCAAGTAGCGTCAGCCTCTTGCTTACCCTTCCACTGAATCAGAAATTGTCTTCCTATTCTTCTTGACACCAAGTACCCGGTGATCCAATATCTTCTCGATTTCAGCATCAAACTGTGTGCGCACCACAGCCGGTGCTCTCTTCGACTGATTCCTGTCCGGATCATCAGCATCCTCATAATAAGGCTTTAGAAAACTTACATGGAAGGTTGGGTGCAACTTCAACCTCTCAGGCAGTCTCAACCTATAAGCGACTTCGCCAACTTTCTGAAGCACTTCAAATGGTCCATCATACTTTGGGATCAAACCACGGTGTTTAAACTTACTTGTGATCTGCTTCCAGATTTGGGGAGTAAGTTTGAGCAACACCTTATCACCAACATTGAAGTCCAGCGCCCTTCTCCGCTAGTCTGCATACTTCTTCATACGTTTCTAGGCCTTGTGCAAACTGTCTTGTGCCTCAGCAAGCACCTCTTGCTGGTCCCTAGCATAACGGTAAGCAGCAGGACATTTCCCCTGAGTCTTCTGCTTGGCAACATCAAGTGGAGTCATTGGTTGACTGCCTAGAACCAACTCAAATAGGCTCATCTCCGTCGCCCACGACTTGTGCAAATTATAGCAAAATTGTGCATTATCCAATAACTCCACCCAGTTCCGCTGACTTGCCATCACAAAGTGTCTCAGATATTCCTCCAGCGGATGATTAATTCTTTCGGTTTGCCCATCAGTTTGAGGGTGGTTCGCCGTAGAGAATTTCAAATCGGTCCCCATCATGTTGAACAAAGCAGTCCAGAACCGACCCGTGAACCGAGTATCCCTATCACTGATGATATCATCTGGCACACCAAAGAACTTAACCACATTTTTGTAAAACAAATATGCCGCAATATCCGACGAACACACTACTGAAGCAGCAACAAAGATAGCATACTTTGAGAACCTGTCCACCACAACCATGACAGATGCCATATCGTTTACTTTCGGAAACCCACCAATAAAGTCCATCGAAACGAACATCCACGGCCTTTCGGGAATAGGAAGAGGCTGCAGCAACCCCGCTTCCTTCTTGCGTTCAGTCTTATCTAATTGACAAACCAAACAAGTTTTCACGTACACTTCCACATCGTCTTCCATCTTTGGCCAAAAATATCCCCGAGACAATAGTGCCAACATCCGTTCCACACCTGGATGCCCCGCTCATGTAGTGTCATGCGCCTCTTTCATTAGTGCTTTACGCAGACTACCACCTTGAGGTACGACGATTCTCCCCCCTTTGAAATGGAGCAGATCGTCCTCGATCCAGTACCTCCGCACTATCCCGTCTTTAACTTGACTCATTAACTTAATTTATAATGAATCATTTGCAGCACAAAGTCTAATTTTATCAACAAAATCAGACTCCAATAGAGAAATTGAATGCAAAGCAGCGAATACCTCTTTTCTACTCAAAGTATCGGCAACCTGGTTGTCTTCCCGGCTTATGCTCCCACATGAAGTCCTACACCGCCAAGAATTCTTGCCAACGGACCTGCTTAGGACTCAATTTACATTGCGTTTTGAAGTATGTATTAGCAACGTTGTCCTTCTGCACCACGAACTTTGTTCCTAGCAGATACACACGCCACGTTTGCAGGCAATGCACCATAGCAACCATCTCCTTCTCATGAATAGAGTATCGTTGTTCTGCTTCATTCAACTTTCTGCTTTCAAAGGCCACGGGGTGCCCTTCTTGCACCAACACGCCTCCCACAGCCTTGTCTGAAGCATCAGTATGCACTTCAAATGGTAATTCAAAATCAGGCAGCCTTAGTATGGGTTCTGAAGCAATGGCCTCCTTCAACACTTTGAACGCACCATCACATTTGTCAGACCACGCCCACACTACATTCTTCTTCAACAAATCCGTCAAAGCAGCAGCCTTCTTTGAATATCCAGGAATGAATTTGCGATAATAGTTTGCTAACCCAAGGAAAGACCTCAAGTCCTTCACACTCCGCAGCGCCTGCAAATCAACAATAGCCTGCACCTTCTTTGGGTCCATCCTCACTTGGTTCTAACTCAACAAGTGCCCAAGAAACTTGATTTCTTGTTGCGCAAACTTGCACTTCTCCATTTTTACATAGAGTTGGTACTCCCGCAACCGAGACAGTACCTTTCGCAAATGGCCGATGTGTTTTTCCAACGAACAGCTATAAATTACAATGTCATCTAAGTACACTACAACAAACTCATCAAGGTACTCGAATAAGACATTGTTCATTAAATTGCAGAAAGTAGCCGGGGCACTGGTTAGCCCAAACGACATTACAAGAAATTCATATGAGCCATATCTAGTGACACACATTGTGTTTGACTCATCACCCTCTGCTATCCTAACTTGCCAGTAACCAGACCTAAGGTCTAGCTTAGTGAACCAACTAGCTTTGCACAACCTGTCCATAAGATCCTGCACCAACGGAACAGGGTACTTGTTCTTCACAGTCACTTTGTTTAGCGCCCGGTAGTCCACACACATCCTCATCGTCCCATCCTCTTTCCTTTGAAATAAAACAGGAGCACCATATGGAGCCTTTGATGGCTGAATCAGACCCACGACTAACAATTCATTCAATTGCTTCCTCAATTCAGCCAACTCCTTGGGAGCCATCCGATAAGGAGCTTGTGCAGGTGCAATGAAACCCGACAACAACTCAATCTTATGATCAATGTCCCTCCTAGGTGGCAACGTTTTAGGGAGTTCTAGTGGCATCACATCTTTAAACTCCCCTAATACGTGTGCTACGCACTCAGGCACATCAACCTTCACATCAGGTTTTACTTCCACCAAAGCAGCAAGGAAAGTATCTTCACCTTTCTTCAAGCCTTTCTCAACAGTAATAGCAGAAATAATAGGGCTCTTGTACTTACTCAATTTTTCTGCCTCGCCATATGGATGAACAGTTTTGATAAAGCCAGCCATCTTCTCTTGCATAACCATCACTCCGTCCAGTTGAGGCATTGGAACAAAGCAGTTCCTCCGCAAGAAATTGATTCTGAGGATCATGTCGAAATCCCCCAATGGAATCACCATCAAACTGTGTTTCCCCGCCCAAGGTCCAGCACTTATCTTCACATTATAAGTCATACCTTCTATCAATTGGGCTACCTGATTCACAGTTTTCATGTAATTCGAACTCTTCGTCAATCTCAGTCCGAATTTCGCAGCAATTTTCACATCAATAAAAGTGTGAGTAGCTCCGGTAACCACCATTGCCACTAACACTTTATCATCAACCTTCATTTCTATGTGCAATAACGAAGAATGAGGGTTTGTAGATGACTCCCCCACCGCGTTTACTAATGAAATGTGATTGTTCAAAAGTAAACCAAGAGGGTTTGCTAAAGCAGCAACTACACCACCTTCCTCATTTGTATTCGCACCTCATGCAAGCATTGCATTCACCTATTCACGATTTGGGCAGTTCCTGGCCAAGTGTGCTCCTCCATACGTCCAATAATCCTTATCTCTCGCTGAATTTTTGTTCCTCAAACTTCCAGCGCCCGCAACAGCCTTCCCTTTGTCAGCACCCTCTTTCCGCCCTTCCTTCTTCCAATCTCCCTTCTTTTCAGTCTTTTTCTTTGACTTAGATGAAGTAGGATTTTCAGAAGGAACTCGAATTGAGCAAAAATCCACCAACGAATCAGCCGTTGCAATTGCACTTAGGAGATCCTTCACGTTCTGTCTCCTAAGTTCATTTTGGGCCCACGCTTGCATCCCTGAAATGAAGTTGTGTAACTTGTCTTCATCAGACATATTCTGAATGTCCAACATCAAAGAAATCAAAGAAGTAAATTCTTTGATATAATCCCATATAGAGCATGTTTGCCTTAATCTTTTCAACCGATCTCTAGCAATCCAAGATGCATTGCTAGGAAGGAACTGGTCGCACATTTCCTTCTTCAATTTGGCCCAAGAATCAATCCTTGGCCTTCCAGCACTCACATAGTCTGCTTCCCTGGTCCTCCACCACAGTTTAGCATCACCAATCAAGATCATAGTGGTGATACTCAACTTGTCATTTTCAGCAATACAGGCAATTGTGAAATACTGTTCCATATCCCAAAGAAAATTCTCCAATTCCTTTGCAGATCTTGAACCAGTAAAGGCCTTAGGTTCAGGGATTTTTACCTTGGAACATTCTACTTCATGGCCTGAGTTAGGACTAGCAGTCATCGCTCTCCGCAAAATCGTCACTTCCAAGTTTAAAGTTTCGCTAGCCTTCTTCAGATCCTCGATTTGAACCAAAGCTCCATCACGGAATTCATCATAATCCGTTGTTTTTATGGAGATGATTTCACGAAACCGAACAAGTTATGTGTTCAAAATATGAATGTGACTCACAATAGACATCACATCATCATCGTTTTCAGCCATTCCCACGAGTGGCCTGAGTTAGGACTAGCAATCATCGCTCTCCGCAAAACCGTCACTTCCAAGTTTAAGGTTTCGTTAGCCTTCTTCAGATCCTCGATTTGAACCAAAGCTCCATCACTGAATTCATCATATTCCGTTGTTTTTATGGACATGATTTCAAGAAACTGAACAAGTTTTGTGTTCAAAATATGAATGCGACTCACAATAGATGTCACATCATCATCGTTTTCAGCCATTCCCATGAGTGTTTCCAGGGCAGCCACTCTGTCTTTCGTGCTACCTCCGCCAGCCATCGTGCTACGAAGCATAATCGTGTCGCTCTGATACCAGTTGAAACAAGGGTGATTTTTTTTCTCAACAACGTCACCACCGTCCGACCGTCTGTTTGACACTTAGTTTAATTTTGTATCAAACTCAATATATACAAATGACACAGCGTTACGGCAATACCAACCTTTTTATTATTATTTCTCACTCAGATATACAAAAAGGAACTCACGAATTTGGAAGGCCTACAAAACTCTTGCTACCTGCCTTAGCCAAATTCTGCCTACATATATACAACCTACCAGGGCAGTTACAAGCAACTACAAGGGAAGGGACATGCATGGCATGTGCCAGCATTAACATGGGAATCATGGGGGATCATGGCCTATATACAGGCCCTAACATTTCGCCCACGTCTGCAAAGCCTTTAGAGAATCGGGCATAACCATCGCATGTGCCTCACGCGTGACTCCTCTGCATGTACCGCACGCATGCCTCGCTCACGTTCCTCGCACATGCCTTAGCCTGATGCTCGCCTCACAGCTTTGCGGCAATGCCATGCCATCATCATGCAAACATTTTGCCATGTCCATCTGCCTTGGTCTAGCCAAGCCATGCCAACGCCTTGCCATGTCCATCTGCCTTGGCATCGCCAACGCCATGCCACCACCTTGCCATGTCCATCTACCTTGGCCTTGCCAATGCTATGCCAACGCTTGCCACTTCCGCCCGATGCTATGCGCATGTGCCCGCCTGGTGCCAGCGCCTGTCGCGCCACTGACATTCGTCAAGCTGCTTTGCCAACACCCAAGAACCTTGACTTAGCTGCACACCATGCCATCGGCATGCAACTTCGCACATTGCTTGTCACAGCCGCATAGGCCTGTGTCAAGGGGCAATGTACAAGCCCTTGACACTGCCCTCGCCCGCATGCGTCTAAGTCAGAACTTGGGGGTCTAACACACCACCACCCACTACTTCTAAATAAATATGCAAAAGTAAAGTTAAGTGACATCAGGATTTTTACTTGTCCAATAGACTAAATATAACTCAAAAAATCATTATTGAGTATACTAAACCCATCAATATTCTTTCCCTCATGAACAGTTATTTTTGGGACAAGTAAACCAATAGTTACTATTACAGATCAAAGTGCATCTTTTTTTCATCTATTCTTTCATAAACCTATAGTAACTATTTCAGATCAGAGTGCATCCTAATTAAACTTTTCAACAAGGGTGAAGACGAAAGCATGAGCTGCCCAACAAAAAAATCCTGACAGGGCTGGGTAAAGCACAAGTTTAAGTTGCACAGACTCTTCGCTTTCAATGCCGCACCTGTGTCGGATTCTCCAAAAATACACTACTTTGGAGAATCTGACATGCACCCCAATACTTTTTTGAAGAGTCCGAGCAACATAGACACAAGTCAGAAAAAGTTATCTTTCCTGCCTCCAGGTTGTTTGCAGGATACAAAGGAAAACGCAAAGATTATAGATATGTAGGTCATGAGAGGCAGGGTCTTTAATTGAGACAGGTCAGCATAAGAGGCGCAAGAACCATGAGATGAAGAGATGAAGAAACAAATGAGCCAACTCAAATTTGCGGAGAGAATGACCTTGTATTCACTATCCTTCCCCAAAAGAAGGGGAACCCAGCCTTGAGAGGACTCGAACAATTACTGATAGCAGGAGAAGAAAAGAAAGGAATAATTAGTAGTCTTGAAAAGGAAACTGGGGCTAATTCACAGTACGATTGGGTGGTTCTCTATATATGCAGATTAGGCATTTAAGGTAATGGGCAAAGCAGAGAGTTTGTTATTTGTTGGGCAAGCAAAGTGTTTTATCTCTAGAGGCACAGACAAGAAATAGAAGAAGCACAAAGAAATGAAATTAACAAACTTAGGGGGCACATCAAGAAAAGATGACTTTACATTGCCCAAAAAAAAATTTGCTACCTAATCTTATATCAAAAGATAATGTGACATTAGAAAAGAATGATGCTAAAGAACATCAAGTAAGCATATCAAAGAACGAATTAAAATGGCATGACCACAATAAATATACATAACTTGTTTTTTGATAAATAACTATGTATACATGTTTATAAAGTCTAAAATAGCTACCAAATGACTATTGCATTGGAATGCAAAAGCAAACATGTAACAAACGAAAATGTGTGGCTTTCTAAGGTTGAACTGATTATAGAAAGAGAAACTACAAAAGATTCTTCTGTGTCTTACCAAAAAAATCGGAACTTCTGTTTCTTGCAACTTCTGGAAACTCCAAAAAATGGACCAA
This sequence comes from Solanum dulcamara, assembly GCF_947179165.1. Taxonomy (NCBI): domain Eukaryota; kingdom Viridiplantae; phylum Streptophyta; class Magnoliopsida; order Solanales; family Solanaceae; genus Solanum; species Solanum dulcamara. Next base: position 32,269,480 of record NC_077244.1, on the reverse strand, counting down.
CATTATTTATATCTAATCTACCAGCGTTGAAGAAATACAGTTTTACTTTCTTTCAACCACAAATTATAAATTTACGATTTGTTGGACACTAACTTGAAAATTGGATGAAAAATGACCATAAGGACCACAAAGTAGCTAAGCAATTTATAATAACATGGTGTAAATATTAGATTATTTTTTTGTTAGGAGGTGGAGATAAGATATTTTCTAGTTAACCTTCTTGTTAACCAAAAATGTTGGGGTTAGAGATGTTGGTTTTGACCATATGAATTGAGTTATTGATGAATGTAAAACCATAACTCAAGCTAATCTTTGTGGTCTCATTTCAAATTGCTGCTTTGTTAAAAAAAAAGCACTGCCATAATAAATCAGCATAGCATACTGGACAAAATATATCATCATATCATACTACAAATTTTTCCAAGTTGTTGATTTCCACAAACAAAATCCTTTTATTGACAAAAAATAACATCTTGCTCATTTCTTCGGAAATAGAGACCCAAAATTTTAACTATATGAAGCAGCAAATATTAGTCGCCGGCAAGAATGGATCTGTGGTACGCTACCTGAACATAGTTCATGAGGGGAACAGTCTTCCGCAGCATGAGGCATATCACAACCTATAATGCAGTAGGAGTATACAAATCAACTTGCTTAAACCAAACAGCATTTCAAATTTCAACAAGGACAAAGAATCTTGTACACATGAAGCTTGTGGATGAATGATTTGATACCTTACTAAAATACCCAGCAAGCAATGCACTATGCGGACAACTTGGCTCCAAGAAGGAAAAGAGTAAATTCATGAGCTGCGCCAAGATGATAAAAAGGATTGAACTCTCGAGCAAAACAATTTCTTCTCTGAAACTAAAATGTAATAACTTTTTTTTTATATTTCAATTTTAAAATAAAATGTAACAACTGCATCTAGTGAATTGCCGTACCTCTTCTTCTTCCACTAGAGCCTTAAGGATAACATCAATTTCACAGGTGAATATCTCACTAGCAAGGAAAGGAAACCTATGGTACAAGACATCAATTAGAAACAATAAATTGTAAAAACATATACACTTGTGCAACTACAATTATTCAAATAATTAAGGCTTATTCATGTCCCATGATGACTTACTTAAACTTCCGTTTGCTATCGACATCCTCAGAAGGCTCATCAACAATGTAGTGCAGCAACTGCTCAATCTGGGCTCTATCTCTCAAACTGAAACCTCAAAATCATAAAACTGTCTCAATAAACATTGGGATTTTTAAGTGGTACCAATACTGAATGGTGTAATTATTACTTCTTCCCCTAGAACTATATGTCAATTGATAGTTAAATTGAAACAATTAGCAGAAGCATATGCATGATAAGAGAAAGACATTTTTATAAGGTAAAGAGGGATTCATAAAATTTAAACTTCGAGAATGTTTACAAATTTATGAGACGGCTGTTCAAAGCTTTGCATTCTTGAATTATCTCTTCTTCATCAAGAAGCTCTTCCAATGTGAAGTTTTCCTTGTCTAATACTGCTTCAACCTGAAAATCCAAGGGAAAAGATGTTTCAAAATCTGGCAATATCTAAATTAGAGAGGAGAACAAAAGGAAATAGAAAGTATCGGACTTATTGTAACAACATAATGAACAGAAATTATCAGACATCTTTAACTCAAAATAGAGAATAGCCAACTTACTATGAAATTCAATAAAGATGTTTAAAAGAGGGTCAAGCTTTAAAAAAACATAAATTGAAGGACATCAAAGTATTTGAAAATCACACTAGGAATTATGGTAGGGTCCTGTAAGTTGATGATGACTATTGTTGCAATGAAGAATCAACAATCTGAAAATACTCCATAGTAATCCATGCAGAAAAAATTCCGGAACTACTCTATACCCAAAAAACTCATGAATTGCACAGGTCGGTCCTATATGCTCAGTCTTCTAGATGATAAACAGAGAACTTAAGCTTTCACTCAATCAACATACACACAAAGAAACAGGTTCTACAGATCAATGAAACGTTACCTTATTCAAATTCAATTATCCCTTTTTTTGGATGAAAAAAAAATAAAGATTTTATTAATGATTACCAAGAAGGTACTTATAAGAGGACATCAAAAAAGAGTTTTCCCTTCTACATTGAAGGGGAATTTGACAAAGAGGTTATGTCAGATCCAACACTCTTCCTTCACCAAAAATAAAGACTCTTACAGCATCTTGATTTCTTTCTTCTCATCAAGACCAAAACTGTTTCTATCTAGACAAGTATCCCAGAAAACGCAAGTAGGAACTGCATTTCAGTGGTGCCTGCTGCCCTTAGAATGTCTTTGTGTACACCAGCAGCATAAAGCAAGTTCTATACTTCCTGGCATCACCCATTGGACTTCAAAAAATACTCAGAAACATTGATCAGTTATTAAGGTTTCGGACTAAATGATATTGTCAATTAGTATTAAGATTCAAGACTAATAATGTTGATATCAAATAATTCCAACATCGGCAAAACCCGCCACACTGTCCTCTAAGCAATTAATTTCAGCCATCAAATATTGACTAAGTCATATATCAGAACTCCACTTTCATCTCAATTCACAAAAAAAAGATACAAAGCAAATAACATGATCCAATGAAGCCTGAGTCAAGTTAATTACCAGCAATTAATACTTAACACTAATAAGCACAAAAGGTAACAGCACAGACACAGTGTAACTTGCATTTAACAATTGAAACACCAATACAGCATAAGCAAATTACATGATCCAATTAAGGCAATTAATTTAACGAAGTAAAATTAAATCAATATGTAACAGCAGAGACACAAAGTAAATTCCAGCTTCCACAGAATTTCCCCAAAAAGCATCAATGAACAGAAAACATGAAGTCCTAACACATCATACACTGCCTACGAACTTAAGCCACATATCATGCAAAAACTCATAAATGCTTCGAAATTCAAATCTCTACAAAATTAAGCTTGCTGATTCAAATAACAAATACAAGGACGATAGCATTAATTGGATCGAGTGACGTACCGGTGAACAAGCGGAAAGAGATGTGAGCTTCCAAAACATATTGAAAACAGATCTGCAAACCCTAGAAGTGAATCGAGAAAAGAGAAGAGATTGGAGATAGTGATAGCGAGAAAGGAAGAAAACCCTAACTTTTGAGATCAGAAGAAAGCGAAGCCGCAAAGATGGAAAAGAGGAGAAGAGAGGTTTTCTAATAAAATAAACTAAAAATTGATAGTACTAATGTTTTATGTTGCTGGGGAAATATGAGGACGGAAAAGTACAAACTTTGAGGTTCGAAATGTGTACGAAAATCGGAAAGGAAAAAAAAGAGAAAAGGATAAGCAAGTCGAGAGGGGCAAAAAGGACAACAGACGGAGAATAAATCATGCAAAATCTATATTCTACTGTATTAGTAAAGGCTTAGTTTCAACGTGTGTTTGATGTCTTTTAATTCAAATCAATGGGTATTTTTATCTTTTTAGTGCTCCTAGCTATGTGTCTTCTTCAGAGCTTTTTGAGTGTATTCATGTATCGCTGTTCACCTGTCTTGATTTCATCTTTCAAGTTTTTCCAAAGATCTTCTCCTTACTCCAACACTCATTCCAGGTAAGCTTCTTTATATTGTTTCTTTGATTTTTCAGTAATATTTTTGTTTTCCTCAAAATTGAAATTTTATCTTCCGTCATCAAATTTTATTTGGGGTTAGTTCAATTTTCCTTATGCTGTGGAGGCCATGATAATTTGAATAGTTGTACCTTCAATTTTTGTTTTGTTATTGTATTTTTTCTATCCCGTTTTGAATTTACAGGATTACATATCCTCGGTTATCTCTATTTCAGCTTTTCGCTTTGTTTTCTCGCATACAATAATTAATTTGGGCTTTTTACTTTCTTTGTTCATATATGGATTTTCCTCCGAATCAATTTTCGGGGTTTCTTTGATCTTCTGTTTGTTTTCTCACATGCAATAATTAATTCTGTCTTCTTTCATCATGATTCTTATGAACTTTCTTTGTTCATATATGAATTTTCTATCGGAATCAACTTTCTGGATTTTTTCATTTTAGTTGGTCTACTTTCATCATATAATTCTTTTTGAACTTTCTTTGTTCAGATTCACATACGGCTTTTCGCTGGGAATTAACTTTCTGGTTTCTTTATTTTAGTGGCTTGGAGTTTCTTCACCTCATTGACCATTGCATTGACGTTTGAAATTATTTTCACTTGTAGTGTGAAGTCAAGGATTTGCAGTTATTTATACCAAAATTTCAGTTATGGGTATATCCCTCGATGCTTTCATACGCCTTTTATTTCGATTTTGCTTTTTGTCGTGCCCTGTTCTTTTAAGGGTGCATTAGTTGTAGACGATAGGACAAGTGCACAAATTCTTTTGTTTCTCTTTTTGTTTAGTTGAGCAACAAAGAAAATATCTGAAATTTTTTCTCTTACAGGGTGCATGTTCGTCACATAATATTTGGGCCTTTTTTATTTTTAACAAGTTATTTAGTTGGTTCCTTCTTTAAAATGGATATTTTTAGTGAAACTTAGACAAAATAGGCCACTAATATTATAAATTTAAGAGGAAAAGGCCTGAAATACCCCTCAAAAAATTCAAGCTAGTGAGATTGACAATACTAGCTTTCATTTGTACATCAGTTGGCTTCATTACTGAATTGCAATTCTATGGTTAATGATATTTGTAAATCGTTTGTTTTTGTTTGGAGAAAAATAAACAGAATAGCTAATAGCATAAAAACATATCCAAATAAAGTATAAAAAAACACCTAATATGTTTCTTACTTTGGTATTATTGACTTTGAACTATGAGTTTCACATGTCATGTGTGACTTATTGCTTTTTGATTCTCTGTATGTTGAAGTTCTTATCGTAGATGAAGAATGTGGATGTGCTTTTTATTATTATTATTTTACCAGAAAAGTTGAGGTAGAATCAGAGAGTCAACACAAGTTTGAAAATTATTCCTTCATGCATCATGCGGATTATTATATTAAAAATAATTAAGAGATCTTTGAAAATCAAAGGCTCCATATTTATCTTGTTAGAAGTAAATGTTTTAGTGTAGGATTAGAATGATTGAGAATATATCCCAAAATTATGAGTTTTTAGAGCTTCTCGGATTGACAATGCTAGCTTAGATTTATACATTACTTGGTTTCACTAGTGATTGTAAGTCCTATAGGGATATAGTAATGGTTAACTTGTAAGATCATTCCTATAGGAAATGAAATTCTTGATTGTGTTGATTGTTTTCCTTTTTTACTTGGGCAATCTTTCTCTCGTGAGCTAGCTTTTGGGATTGTTTAGGCCTAGGTACCATAGTTCTATAAATCACAAAATCAGGTTCATGAATTTAGAAATACATCAGTCAATATTTTCAAGTCATTTTTGTGTTGTTTTCATTCCCTAAAGAATCATATCAAAGCCACTTTCAACAACAACTTAGTCTGTCCAAACAATACATCTCTCTACAAAAAGTTTATGTCTAAACTTATTAGGGAATTGGAAGATAAGAAATGAAGAAAAGTGGATGTTGAGAACACTGAACACAATCAAAATATTTTCCAATTGTATTGGCATTAAAATTGAACTCTAAATTACCCAGTTACTAAGAGACTCTTGGTTAGATTTCAAAAGATATTTGAGAGAAGTCAATGAGCACCGGATAAATCATTACATAGAAAAAAGGAAGATTGATAACCCAAAGTAATCCTAGTTTCAGAGATAAATTTCAACTAAACCACACATTGAATAGCAGAAATGTATTTGTAGTCTTACTTGTCAAGAACCCAATAATACAAACAAAAGAAAATTCAACATCAAAATTGAATAAGATGAATAATAGCATATATTACTAATAATTTTTTACTTTTCCGAAAAAACCACCATATGGACATCCGGTACTTCCATAATTGAACAACTAATCTAAACAAATAATATCATATATAGTAACAAAGAGCAATTCTATACTGATAATGCAAACGTACTTTGTGTAGTAGTTCCTTTTCTTTCTTGTCATTCCTATTAACTTACACTATCATATTTGGTCTCCACGATTTTCTAAAATTTATTCAGGAACTTCTTTCATGCTCTTATATTTATTATTATACTTGTTGTTTTGCTTTGAAGAAGTTATTCGAAAAATCAATTTTCTTAACTGAAGTCAATTATATACTTCCAGCATTCATCAGATATCAGGAGATCCCGATGCTTCAAAGGATGCACTTATGCAAGTAACATCGCGTTTAAGGATTAATCTTTTTGAAAAAGAGGACCCGTGTCTGCCTTTGTTCCAGTTCTACCCTACCTTCCCATGTGAACAAATTCAAATACCTTGAATTATGAACATAAAGATATTAGGAGACATGCACGTGAACATTCCTACCTAGTGATTATAGTGGTACTAGTGATCTTCCACATGCTGATGGTTTTGAAAGTTCTGTTACTTTTTAGGTAAAACTTTGTTTCATTGGTTAGTACAAAGGAGTTTTTTGCAGTGCTCTCCCAAAATTCTACAATTTATTTATTTGGATTGCTTTCTACTACTTTTGTAGAATTTCTATGTGGTGCTTTCGTTATTAATTTCTAATCCATTTGCAGAGTAGTAGTAATAGTGTAGGATATGGGCCGTATGAAGGATATTCCCATGGGCGCTCCACTGGATCTGGGTGAGTCTTTTGACTTTCCTTCACCGGTCTTGGGTAGGTTTGATGTCCTATGTAGTGGTGATACCGTGATCATGTTGCCCGTGATTTTCTTGAAAGAAAAATAAGAATGAGCGCGTAGTTTGATATTAGGTTCTTGTTTGTTTATGTCTGATCTAACAACATTCTGGTTTGAACTTGTCACTGGTGATTTTGTTCTGCCCATTTGTTGCAGAGGATTTCTTGTTTAGCTCATCTACTTTCAAATGCTCTAAAGAAGTCAAAGTTGCTTCTCCAATTCTTATTCATTGTTATGTTAACGTTAACAGGTCATCAAGGTAAAACTCTTGCCCCTCGGAGAAAAAGTTATGGACTTATGGTTACTAGAGCTTGTAACAGGACCATAGGTAGGCCTTGAATTATGGTTCTATTGCATTACATCTTTCATTTAGTTCATTACTTTTATATACCTAGCCCCGCTCATATAGAACTTCTAACCATTTTGGTATGATGAACTAACCTATTTTTCAATTATGAAACTAATGGTATTTTTTTAGCTTTGTTTCCTTTCCGTCACTACAAACAACCAAGATATCTAAAGTCTGAAGCCTTGCCTACTGTCACCTTTGATGAAGCCCCATTGCCTAAACCAAATGACCAGATGAATGCGGACATCAAAAATAATTGTCTACCTTGATGTTTTCCTTAGCAGGATCATATCCATAGATCTTACCTACTATCGAAATTTGCCATGCCCCGACACCATATACTTCCAAGCTCAAACTCTTGTGCTTCCAATAACCTGTGTAGCCAGTGGCCTCATCCTTTCTTCCCTTTTATAGTTATACTATAGATGAATTCAACTCTTAAATCTCGGCCATGTGTCCTGATGTCTTGTTTTTGATTTATTGTTATTTGTATGAATCTATTATTATCTCGACCTGTCTATTAGATGCTCTAGATGGTGCAAATTTCCAAGTGTCTTTCTTGTTTTGATTATGATGCAATATTGGGATATAACCTTTCAATATATCTTTAGAAGTATTGCTATGTTACTTACTAGAAAACCTACTAAATGTTTCTTCATTATGTGATAATATCCGATCATGATTTGTATTTCCTTGCCATTTTATTTGGCAAAAGTTCTTGCTAAAAGTAGATCACTCTTGGCTATGACAATATGCATACCGGTTAAGCTACAGAGGAAGCTTAAGCATACAACTTAATATATATATATATATATATATATATACGTTTTATGTGTTTGTGTTTATGCATTTAGCCTGCTCATTTATATTTGTATGTGTATATCTAACTCGCAAAAATCTTCCAACGGCATGGGCCACCTCTGCCTAGTGTGTGTGTGTGTGTATATATATATATATATATATATATATATATATATATATATATATATATATATATATATTAAATCTATCAATAACTATTTTGACCCCACCAGAACAAAATTCACTTGGTCTCGCTCCCTTCCTGCACTATTTCTTCCGGTCGTAAACCTTATTAGATATCAGAGTAAATGATATCTAGTAAGTTTTACCTACTATTGGATTTGAACCATATTAAAAGCATAAAAGTCCTTTAAAATGTTGTTTAAACTTTTATCCTTCATTAAAAGTAACTCCGCTTTAGATAAAATCTTCTTTACACTATTTTTCTTCAATTATTATACCATTATTTTAATGATATTAAATATTGATTATAACATGGAGAATCAAGTTTATATTAGTTGGAAAAAGATTCTCCGTATAGAAATTTAACCCTGATATGAAAATTTTCACCATTTAATTTTTATTATGTTTATTAGAGTCAATATTTAATATCATTAAAACAAAAGTACAATAATTGAAGAAAAATGGTGAAAATTTTTGTCTATTTTAGTTGCAAAAAAAATTCTCCATTTAGAAATTTAGCCATGATAAGAAAATCTTCACCATTCTATTTTTATTATGTTTGTTATAGTCAATATTTAATATTATTAAAATAAAAGTATAATAAATGAAGAAAAGTGGTGAAAAAATGATTATGTCCAAAGTGGATCCTTTTAATGAAGGGAAAAAAATTCAAGCAACATTTATAAGGATATTTATGCTTATTATAGTCAATATTTAATATCATTAAAATATAATGATATAATAATTAAATGAAAGTGATGAAAATATGATTTTATTTAAAGCGGAGTCGCTTTTAATGAAGAGCAGTTCAAACAACATTATTAAGGAACTTCATGCTTTAATATAGATAGATAGATATAATTAAATCCATCTTTTTGTTTCATGAAACTCACATTCAAGATTATCCTTTTCATTTTATAGTTAAAGTAGTGAAGTCATCGATATCTAAAGTATATGATATATTTGTCTTAATCTGATTAAATTCAATCTGAATTTGTCATCAGTATTGTCTTTTAAATTCTAGACTGCACCATCTGAGTTTGTATCTCAATTATCTTCACATTCTAAATATATAATATGTAATAAATTATATATCACTTTACAAAAATGAAGTGCCTTTCTATTTGATTCATGCTTTTGTTTAATTCGATGAAGAAGACTTTTGAATTTTGATTAGCTATGAGAGAAGGTGTCGACTAAAACTCAAAAAATTATGTACCGCTTTTGTATTTTTTTTTATTTATATATTGTTATGATTAAAGTCTTAAGAAGCATGCGTGTGTTCTTTAATTTAATTTTCTATAAAATATTTATTGTCGTAAGTCTGTATTTTTATTTGGGTTCAAATTGGTCATTTGTGACTTTATTGGAAGTTTGCTAACTATTACCAACGTTCAAATATTATAGTTGTTTATTTAAAAGAAATTAATTTTAAGCATTCAAATATACTCCTTTTGGTGTTTCTTGTTACACTTTTTAAGATTTAGTTGAGATCGTTGCATTCAAGTACTCACTACATGCATATTTTCATAGAATTTTAATCATTCTAACAAATTTATAAAAAATTGCACGGGACACACGTGATACCTATTTTATATATATATATATACAATAGAAAAGGTGAAAATGTTTACATATCAACACCACAACAAGCATTAATTATTAATTATTTGTAATTTGTATTTATATTAAGTTCAAAACTAAAATTTTTAAAATTAATTTTAAATAAAAAATTATGCCACACCCCGAGCCTTATATACCTGGAACGAAGATTTATTAACCGAAAATTGAAGACTTAAGCTTGAAATCCTTGAACCCTAGCTTCTCCTCTTCTCTTTAATCCTTGCTCTCAAAGTTTCTAAGTATCAATAGGGGAAAAATCCGTTGGGTAATGTTAGGGGGTTTAATTTAGCCCCAAAATGGCTTGGGTTAAGTTTGGGAAAGGTAGGAAAAGATCAAATTATCAGTTAAAATAAAAGACAGGGTCCAGTGGGCGAGATCGGTCGAGCTCGCCGTCTTGATCGGCGAGTCGCCGATCTTCTGGCCTTGTTCGCCTAAGCTTCCTGAGTTTCTGATGAATTTTCTCAGAAGTATTTGGCGAGAATGACTTGGCTCGCCCACCCAGTCGACGAGTTGCGTTCCCTTTTCTAATTCGCCAAATTGACCATTACTCTACACAAAAGTCTTTAAATTATTTAGCGAGGACCTCCAGCTCGCAGAAGCCACTCGGTGAGTCGCCATTTCTCCTTTCACCTCACCATAATTCCCTACTTCCTAATAAATTCTCAAGATATTTGGCGAGCTGCAGGAGCCACTTGACGAGTCGCCCAGCACCCTTGGCGAGTCGCCAAATGGATTGGCGAGCTCCAACGGGCAATTTTTTGTTGAAATCAATTTTTGAACTTTAATCTGGGCTAGAATAATATGGGGTGTTACAATTATTAAAAGTTGACGTGATATAACCATTTTAAAAATTAAAATCTATATAAAGATAAAAATTGAAAAATTAAAAATTTGAATGATCTGTTCTAAAATTAAAAATTTAAAAAACTTTAACTCTTTATTTAAATAAAGCATGAATATAAAAATTGAGTTACTAACTAAATATCATCATATTTATTTATTTTTTCTAATTTTTTTTATAATTGTAATTAGAATTAAATAGGCAGTTTTAAAACTTCCCATTACATTGTCACTAATGCACAAACTCTAAAAAATAATTAACAAAAAAATAAAATTAATTACAACATGGAAGTACCACGAACATACTTAACCTTTCAGTTTTTTTTTAAAATAATTATTTTAAAAGAACAACAAATTAACCCAAAAAATAATAATAAAAATTCTGTATGCGAATAGATGTTTATGTCATCAACGGTAAGGTATTTTTCAAAGTTATGTCTAAAGCAATTTTAGTCATATAGAAAAAAATGGTTACATTTTTTAAGTAGGTCTTCGTCTTCTCCACTACATACAAAAATCTCTTTTGTATGTTTTTATCTGTTCTTTTTCTCTAATCGGCATCATATTTGTCAACTTGTGGTCATTTGTACAATATACATAGTCTATTGGGCAAATAGGCTCTCTTCCCTTGGATTATAGCTCGAAGTAAATACATACATGCCATGATATGATATGAACTCTGAATGCACATAGGAGGTCATAACAATAACTTAGCCAATCTTGGCTCATTGGTACTCTTATTCTCATAATCTAGTAACCACTTTTGTATAACATGCACATATCTTATAGAACCTCGTATGCTTTTAAAATAAACCTGAAGACTTAACTCAATTTAGAAAGGTAACTTAAACCTGAGGATGTTCACAAAGATCCTAAGATGCTTAAAGAATCTCCTCGTGACATCAATTAACTTTCATATGACCATTAAGCCTACAAAACTCATAATAGAGTCAAAGCTCTTGACTCGAGTTCAACTTAGCAAATTAATCCCTTAGGAATTCAAAAGGAGACTGACATGTTTGACTTGATTTATTGCAAACGACTCCAAGTTGGTAATTGTAAGGCCCTCAAAGTTGAAAAGTTAAAAAAATGGAGTTTAAAGAAAGTCTCTGAAAAATCTCAGCTTTTTGGCACAAGGTGAACTTCACCGAGCCTTTGGGCCTTGAAGAGGACCACGGGCCGTGAAAAGATCCCATGGTCCAGTCCTGGTAAGTGGAGAGTTAAGAGTGAAGGACCACGAGAGGGATCACAGGCTGTGGAGGCACCATGAGTCATGGTTGTGCTCCGTGGTCCGACCCACTCAAGGACCCTGATAAGTCCACTCCACACGAGATGTTCACGAACCATAATGGTGTTCACGAACCGTGAAGAGGTCCATGAAAATCTACCCTTAGGACCATGTGATAGGTCAACTTCACGAGGACCTTCACGGCCCGTGATGACCTTCACGGACCGTGGTGGCCTCTATGGAAGTCGACCCCCCAACGTGAGTTCAACCTCTAGACTTCAGCCGTCACCGCGGATCATGGTGAGCTTCATGGGTCGTGGTGACCTTCCGTCTAGGAGCCCATTTCCCAATCAAACCCTACACATCTAGTGACGAAATATCAGTCCCTTATCATACCCAATAGGGTTTTCCCTCTCATTAGCACGTAGAACTTTTGAGAGAAGAGATTAGAGAGGAGAAAAAAGATATGGTTCAAGGTTTTCAAGTGATTTTCGGTGAGATAATCTTCATTCCAGGCATGTAAGGCTAATCAGAGCATTGGACTGAGTTTGTCCTCATGCCCTACACCTTCATTAAGTCAAAATTGATTTGAGTTTGAGTTTCAATTCCGTTAAATTGAGTTCTTGAGTTATCTTTGTAATTCTTCATTGATTTCTTTATATATATGAGTATATTGTGATGATTCCCATGATTTAAGTTCTTGAATTGTTGTTCATGATTTCATTCACATGAAACCTAGTTGAATTGATAATCATTCTATTAACATGCATTTATTTTGAGTTGATGAGAATAGTTTTTATGCATTAAACAACGTATGATTTTATACTGAGTCCATGCATATTTAATTGAGTTTTGGAAGAGCATGAGCATTGAATTTAAATGAGTTTTAGTATTAATTTAAATGATTTGAGAAAGGGTTTTGATGTGATGTGGATGATTTTTAAAAGTATATTTTGAATGACAGATCATGATGGTTTGAGATGAGATTGAGTTTTGGAAGGTCTATTGAGACTAGATGAGATGATTTGATTATAATTATTTGATTGATCATATAAGCATATTGAGTCTTTGTGAGTAATATTGAGCACCGATTTGGATAAAAGTAAATAACAACTCGAACCTCATAAACTACATAGCCAGCGTAAAATAGAGGCTATGTCTCTCTAGTCCCCAAAAGAAGACTTTGATTGATTGTGGATCCAATAAGGTTGATCGTCCCTTACCCTGACAAGGTATTGGACGACTACGGAAACAACAGTGCAAAGTGTTGTATCATCACTAGCTCATAAGTGATGGTTGTTGATTAGAGAAACTCCCTAAAAATTGAATGATTTGATTTGGTTGAGATTGTACATTATTGTGTCTATTTTCAAAGTATTGTTTATTTTTTAACTGCATGCTCATTGAGTTGAGTCGATGTCTGAGTTGAGTACCTTGAGTTGAGTTGTATGATGTTGAGAATGGTTGATCATATTTCCTTCTAGCTATTTTACATACTCGTACATTTAATGTATTAATGTCATTTGGCCTACATTTTTTTATGATGCACATACAGGTGCTAGAGATCATCAACAAGCACTCTGTTTGAGGCTATTTCCTTCTTGATAGTGGTAAGACCTCCTTGCTTTTTGGAGGAATCGTATTTATTTCATTCATCACTTTGAGTAGTTTCTTTTTTTGAGGTAGTTGTGGGCTTGTCTCGGCACCTTCTTGATAGATGATAGAGGTTTCATAGATATAGATTGAGTAGATTGGAGTTGTTATCTCGTTTGAATCTTTTTTTAGAAAACTATTAATTATGAGACTGAGTTGACTTTTAAGATTGTTTATTTAAACTATCCTTTCATTGGGTATTGATTTGTTAGCCACTTGATTATCTCCTTTGAGTATTTTAAGTCTTCCGCTGATGTGATTGAATGAGTTATCAGACTAAGTGGTTCGCTTGGGGCCAGTAATGGTCTCTGAGTGCCAGCCATGCCTAGGGTACCCTCTCAGGGCATAACAAACTTGGTATCAGAGCACAAAGTTCAAGAGTCTTAGGATGTCTATGAAGCCGTGTCTAGTAGAGTCTTGCTTATGGGTGTGAAGTACACCACACCTATAATAAGGAGGATACATGACATTAGGAATTGTTTCCTTTCTTCACATTTTGAGTTCGTGCAATAGAGTTTAACTCTATAAAAGTTCCTTCATAATTCGTGCATATGCGTTTGCAAATAATGCCTCTAAAATGTATAGCCAGCCAAAAGAACGCCGCCATCACCGAAGTTCTGTAGTCCGATATACCCTCATAGTCAGGGGTGAGAATTAGAGGTTCACTTGCACAATCTATTAAGGTACAGTAAATGCTTATTACTCATCCTGCTCCTACTTTATAGACAGATTTCAGAAGGACTATTTCCATTCTCACATAGTTGGTAGCTGCCCAGAATGGTAGCCAGAGTTCACCAGCTCCTAGCTCTAGTTTTCAAGAGCCATCAGCTTTTGTGAGGATTAGAAATTTCTTGAGGATAAACCTGCCAGTCTTTACGGGGTGTAAGGTTGAGGAAGACCCTCAAAACTTCATTGATGAGATATGGAAGATTCTAAAGGCAATGCATACTATTAAAGTTGAGGGAGTTGAGTTGGTTTCCTTTTAGCTCAAGGATGTGGTGAATGTTTGGTACAACCAATAGAAGGAGAGTCGTAGAGAGGATGCTGAGCCTACTGTTTGGGATGACTTTGAGAATGCATTCCTCGACCACTTCTTTCTTAGAGAGTTGAGGGAAGCTAAAGTTGAAGAGTTCGTGAATCTAAAGCAAGAGGGGATGACAGTGAAGGAGTATAGTCTTAAGTTTATTCAACTGTCTAGATATGCTCTAGAGATTGTTCTAGATGTAAGATCTAAGATGAGGAAGTTTGTCTCTGGATTGGGCAAACATATGAATAAAGAGTGCAAGACATCATTGTTGATCTCTAATGTAAAACCCCTGAAGTTGAAGAGTTAAAACGAAGGAAAATGGATTGGTTTAGACGTAGGGACTCCTACTAGTCGTAGAAGGGACTCGTAGGGTTGATGCTCAGATTTGGAAATTTTTTAAAGTCTGGATGAGATGACAAGTTTCAGAATATTTTAAATGAATCGAGGAAAAGTTTAGAGGCTCAAGGTTTTCAGGGATTTTCTAACTCTACAGGATGAGTCATTTCTATGACTCGTCGAACCATTTACAACTCATAAACAGTGACTTGTAGGGTCTTTCAGCCAGATTTTAATGAGGGGTATTTTGGTCTTTCCCTATATTTTATTAATGAACGTGGACGTTTGGGACTAGATTCTTCTGTTTTGACTATCCTAAGTACTCCTAAACCTTTCATTCTCACATTAACTCTCAAATTCACAAAATCTTCTTTCCCAAGGATTCTCTCAAAGGTCTTCTTCATCACTAAGTAAATTCTAGGGTTTCTTCAAGATCAAGTCTCCTTTTTCAATCTCAAGGTGAAAATTTATCAAGGTATGTGGGTATTTATCAATGGGTTCTTCCATCCATGGAGTCCAAAACCCTTTAAAATCAAATCTCTTAATTTTAAGTAAGATTTTCTTATGGTCAATCTAATTTCTAATTAATAGCATGAATCATGATTAAGCGAATGATTATTGGTCTATTTTGATGCAAATGATTTCAAATGCATTTTTTTGCTCCTTAAAGGTTCTTGAAGTTTATGGTGAGTTGCTTTAATCATGATTTTAATTGATGCATTTCATAGTGTTTATGCATAATTTCATTTACATACATGTTGAAAGTTGAATTGACTTGAACCCACCTAATTTTACTCTATTTTCATTAAAGCATGACTTGAAGGTCATGGACTCCAATTAAATATTTATGAAAGCTAATGACTATGATTATGAGAGTCTTATGAATGAAAGATGAATATTGGTGGGAGGCTCTCACCAAATCTATGTATTCTCTATGTGATAAAGACAATTCTGACATACTTGAATCACCAAGGGTTTTAAGGAGCTATTCTACTGAATGATGATTTGATGTCTCAAACTATATGTATGTTTATGGTACTATGATATACTATTTGTGGGATTTGACTTAACACCGAATGGGGCTTGAAGTGGGGTTCGATAAGAGAATCTTAAAAGCAACCGCTTGTTTCATTAGTTGTGTGCCACCATAGGAGCCCTTGCAGGCTAGGTTAGTAGATCCACATATGGCCATCTAAAGTTAAAGAAATAAAAGTCGATAGAGTTGTACCTTGGCAAGTAGTCTACCATTCCAATGTAGGAGGTTACATTGGATTCCATGTTATAGCTCACGTGGTCTTAATATCGGTTATGGTCATCTTTCCACATATGTAATATTTAAATGCTATCTACTTGGTTACTCATGCATGCACTCATTTACTTACTTTACTTTATAAATGTCCTAATGTTTTCCATTGTATTACATGCCTACATACTTAGTACATTCAAAGTACTAATGCATATTCTTTTGCCTATATGATATCACTATGTAGGGTTCGGTGCTCATCCCCGTTCTCCTCCACACGGCTAGTTGGGATTGATTGAAGGTTACTTTTGGTGAGTTCCTATGTTTCAGGAATAATACTCCCTTTTATTTCTAGCTTATGCTATGTTGAGACCTTTACACATATATTATGGTACTTCATTTCTATTTGTTTGAGGGTGAGGTAGGGACATGTCTTAGCCTCTGCCAAGCCTAAGATTTAGAGGTATTGTTGGACATATGTATGGTGAATCTTGACTACTATGGTGATTGTTTATGATGTTTTCTCATAGTCCTCTTTTCTCCTTATTTTCCACTTGTTATTGATTGTCATTACCAATGAAAGTCTAAATGAATGCTAAGAGGCTGGTTTGAGGTATCTTCAGGTTCCTCATTCGCCATGTCATGCCTAGGCCCTAAGCTTGGGTCATGATAAACTTTGTATCAGAGCCCAAAGTTTTAAATAGTCCTTAGAGTCCAATATACGGCGTCGAATAGGGTCTTGTTCATAGTTGTGAAGCACGCCACAATTATGAATAGGAGACTATGAGGCATTTAGGAAACTTTTCCTTCTTTTATGATTCATATCGTGCCTTAGAGTTGTTCTAAGACTTCCTTTATCTAACAAATCATTTCGTGTTCTCTAGATAATACCTCGAGGAAGAGTACCTCTATCTAGAGCAATGGATGCTAATGAGGCCAAAGTTCCTCCTATTCCAGAGGCTCCACTTGAGGAAGGGTTACACATGCGGAGTTCTGAAATGTCATCACTTTGTTGAACCAAGCCATAGCTAACCAAGCTAATCAAAGAGTTGCTCCTTCTCCTCCTCAAATGCCTACCCTAGCTACTAGGATTTAGGACTTCAAGAGAATGAATCCACCCGAATTTAATGGTTCCATGGTAGATGAGGACCCAATGGATTTTAGTGAGGAAGTTTATCGAATTATAGAAATTATTGGAGTACCTCCAAATGAAAAGGCCGAGCTAGTGGTCTATCAACTCAAGGGTGTAGCAAGAGTTTGGTATGAACAATGGGTGGTTGAGAGGGGTGAAGGTATGAAAGCCATAGAGTGGGAAGAGTTCAAGGGTGCCTTCTTAGATTGTTTCTTTCTTTTGGAGCTAAGGGAGACAAAGATTCAAAATTTCATCAATCTTCGCCAAGGGAGCACGAGTGTGAGGTAGTATGCCTTAAAATTCACCAAATTATCTAAGTATGCTCCTTTCATGGTTCTTGACCCAAGGGAAAGAATGAACAAATTCATCTCTGGTGTTTTTGGTTTGGTGTCCAAATAATGCAAGATGGACATATTGGTCAAGAAGATGGAAATCTCCTAATTTATGACATATGCAGAACAAATTGGGGATAAGAAATTGAGGGAGAGGTCAAGAGGGTTCAAAAAGGCTAGAGTTGATGGTGGAGGGTTCACTTACCAAAAATCTGATTATATTTGTTGTGGAAAGGGCCAAAGTGGGCAAAGATTCATGGGTGATGTCCCATCAATACTCTTCCTCTAAGGTTCAACAAAGACAAAAGTGACAATCTTATGGTTCCAAGGGAGAATGTGGGTGTTCAAGCTTTCCTCGCATGCAAGAAGTGTGAGAGGACTCACAAAGGGGAATGCTTAGCCGACTCTAATGCATGCTTTAAGTGTGGTAAGCTGGGTCACCAAGCTAGAGATTATAGGAGTGGTGGTGGTAGGACTCAAGGCCAAGTTGTTTATGGTGGACAAGCTCAAGAGAGTGGCCAACGCACCAAATGATTTTATGCCTTGTATGGGAGACAAGAAGTTGAAGAAACGCCCAATGTCGTCACCAGTATGTTAAAGGTCTTTGATTTTCATGTGTATGCATTATTAGATCCGGGTGCCAATTTGTCCTTTTTTACTCCATTTCTTGCAAGTAGGTTTGATATGTTAGCTAAAATGTTATTGGAATCCTATTTAGTGTCTACCCTCATTGGTGAGTCGGGGTTGTCCCGTGTTTATCTTGCATATAGTTGTTCCTTGTGATCTCATCGAGCTTGACATGGTAGATTTTGATGTTATTCTTGGGATGGATCGGTTGTATGCAACATATGCTTCTTTAGACTATAGAACTGTAGAGTCAAGTTTTAATTTCCAAGTGAGCCTATTCTCGAATGGAAGGGTCATGGTTCCGTAGTTAAAGGTAAGTTCGTTTCTTGTCTTAAGAACCGGAAATTGATTTCTAAGGGTTGCATCTATCATATTGTGAGAGTTAAGGGATGTTTACTCTGAAATTCCTTCTCTTGAGTTGGTCCCATGGTTAATGAGTTTTTCGATGTCTTTTCTGACGACCTTCCCGGTATTTCTCCCAAAAAGAAAGTTGATTTCAAAATCAATCTTCTCCCTGATACCTAATCTATCTCTATTCCTCCCTATCGAATGACCCCGATGGAATTAAATGAGTTAAAGAAATAATTAAAGGACTTGTTGGAAAAAAGATTTATAAGACCAAGTATGTCACGACCCAATTTCTCAGATCATGATGACGCTTACTATGACCCTCGAGTAGGCAAGCTGACCCATATTTCGAAACTGTGAGTAATGAGATGTTAGGGTAGAAGACCAACAAATTAAGCTAAAAATAGTAATGAAATAACAGGAGCACAAATGAATAATGGAAGCAAATTAAAATATATACAAACTAAAATATCGCTCTCAGAACCTGAAAGTCACATGTACAAAGCTACAACAAAAAGAATACAAGTCGCAAAAGTGGACCACATAAACAAGACTATCTCGAAGATTAAAAGACAAAAAAAATATATATATACAGGGGGACATTGGTAAATTCAGAACGTTGTGTGCTCACCATCATCTCCGATCACGGCTGTAGCTAGCTCAAAATCAGCGCTGATAGCTGATGTGAGGCCAAAAATACATATTTTTAATTATTAATTACTTCACATTTAGTCTTTTTAAGTATAAATTTTATGGGTTGTACTAAATTGTGTATGTTATTTGTAGGATTAATCTGACATGAAAAAGAAGAAGTTTGGAGCTAAAACAAATTAAAGATGAAAAATCAAAGAAGAAAATCAAGCAGGCAGCTTAATGAATTAAATTCATTATAATAATATATTATTATCCTATACGGTAAAGTGCAAGAATGGATTTGAATGTAAATACATAGAAGCCACGTGGCAGTTTCTCACGAGGCTAAGGGGATGCGTATGTGTTCTTCAGGACAGTGACCTGTGCCATGATATCTTGGAGGAGGCGCATATCTCACCTTTTTCCTGCACCAGGGAGAACGAAGTGACTATCAGGAATGGGCGATAGCCTATGACTAAAAGTGCTGCTATCAATGATACACTGTCCACTACTCGAGGCTAGAAGGGCCCAATTTCTCTTCTCTCTTTTTGATTTCAGCTTTCTTTTTTTTCCACCTTTTTTCAGTTATAGGGCGGAGAGTGGGAGGTAACTGAAACTTTTAGAGTCGAGTTTACGCTGGGGATCAAAAAGCACCAAATTTGATGAATTATTAAGGGAAAGACGGAGTAAGAGTGTTAAGCATATTGCTTTTTTAGAATGATTTGATCCATCAATGGAAGCTATATGAGATGGCCTTGGTTCGCGGGAAAAAGATATTTAAAGCGGAGGGAAAACCTCCCTTTACCAAATTCACATAGATGATGGAATCATCAAAGATTTGACCTTTTCGAACTCTGTCGCTAACTCACTAAACACGGGTATGAAAATCGTAAAAAGCCATAGGTTCCCAATTTTGAAGCAATTCCTGCCAAGGTGACAGGCTACATGAAATTATGAGGTCGGCGCAGTACAATTCACGTGGAACCCATTTCTCTAGATTTTGGGTTTTTCAATTAGTTTTGGACTCACTTATTTTATTTAGGGTTTTCTACATTTATAAATAGTCCATAAAAATTATTCTTTCATAATTAACACATAACTCACAATTAACTTTTAACCTAGGACTTAGATTTTTATAGCTTGAGAATTTTGAAAGAGCCACCGTGAAGACCAGATAAAATTAGTTTATTCTTTTCTTCTCTATTTTTTTTATTATATCTTCAAGAATTCAAGATTTTGAATTTATTCTATTCAATTTTGCAAGTTCATAATTAAGATTTTGCCAATAATTTCTAAATTATAATTTTCAAATTATGAGTAGCTAAATTGCATAATTGAGTTTGTGGGAACCATGATAAATTATCGAAGTAATTTATTATAAAAAGTGATTATTGAATGATTTTTATGCATGTATTATTTTTCCTTTCGCTTTGATAGTTTTTTAACAGTTGCAAATGTTAGAACTCGCCTTTTTCTTATTTACCGGATCAAGGAGGTAATGAATGGATAAATGGATTAAACAACGAGATTTTGGACTAATCATCCTCATCTAATTAGCTTGAACGAATCAAGGAATAGCTATATCTGGAATCATTGATAAGGGTAGGTAAAGCATACACTCGTAGATGGATCAAGTTACGTAGTGAAATTCACTTATTTGCTGGATCAAGGATTTAGGTGAACTTAACTTACTGATCTTGCATGCTAAGAACTAAAATCAATTACTAATACAATATTCTTGCTGAGTTATGAAATCATGGGGAACATATTTCTAGTTACTTCTAATAATCTAAATACAAATAAATATTTATTCTAAGCTATTATTGTTCTTTTTATTTTTGTCCCCCTTTTTTTTTAAAATAATGACTATCAAATTAAATTTTTCTATTGACAATAATCTTTCATATTCTCTTTGGGATCGATCCTGACTCCTAGTTGGGTAAATATATTGAAAACGACCATTTATATTTCTTTTCGAGAGGTATGTGTGGACGTTATCAATAGCTAGTACTCGGACCTACATCACGAAGGTTGATGCAGAGTGTAGTATGAGTACCAGATACAAGGTACTCAGTAGGCATCATAGGTTGACTGAGCAAGAAAGGTGAAAGCAATATGAAAAAGAAGAATAAACTCAACAGAAGTCATAATATACTATCAAAGGTAATGAAAAGTATCAGTAATAAAGATAGGCTAAAATAAGCTAAAGGGATCTACACTAAGTACACCCAACCGGGCTCCTATAAGGCCCGTCGAGACACACATGCGCAATTTAAAGTAAAATTGGATCGAACCCCCATAAGCCCATCGAGCACACAGTAAGAGCTAGGGTTATCTAAGAGTGAATGCCCTAGGGAGTTCGGTTGGTCCTGTAACCCTGAATACTTGTCCAATTAGTCAGTGTGATAGAGCCAGGGCCTGTAATCCCGATACTCACCATAAATGGCCAACTCAATAGAGGGAAGGCCTGCACCCCGAAGCTCTTTTTATAAATAATGAATCAATAGAGGTAGGGCCCGTACCTCGATGCTCTATACAAGTAGTGAGTCCGTAGAGGAAGGGCATGTACCCCGATGCTCCAACAAGTATCTAATCCATATACCAATCCAACTGCTTTTCTAGCAGATGCCTAGTAAATCACCCAAAGCTCTTTTTCCTTTGCAAGTCCAGGCCACGATTAGATAAAGTATAACGTCCATAGATCTCCTTTCATAAAAAACTAACTCATCATATACACTTGGGCTTCAACCATAACCGAAACAAGCCGAACACAAGGTTTAGGAATACCGACGACTCTCAAAAGTCGCAAACTTAGGAAATTATGGATAAAGTTGTTCAAGGGAGCACAATTATTGCCTAGCGAAGACCCAACAACCAGAATCTAGTTTGCTACACCATTCTACAGGGATCTAAGCCCATCAGAGCAACGCCGGGGCATCTAAGGCAAGTTTCTACTAACCTATAGGCCAAAATACATCATAGTACCAATAGTATGAGACAGAAAGTGGTAAAAGAACCACCAAATAACAACAAGAGTCACATTTTTTTATACCCGAAATAGTACCTAAGACATGATTTCTGCCTTAAGGCCATAAATAAGCTACCCTACCCCAGCATTCCAACAATTTCAACTTGTTTTTATATAATCTAGTTCAATCTAAGGAAAGGCAAGCCATAGCCTACCTGTAGGCTGATCACGCGCGATCCAAATCTCTTTGCCAGAGCTTTCCCTTTTTAGACGGCCTTTGAAAGCTGCCATGCTATCAAAAATAAAATCACAACATCATTACGGTCGTTTAGGCAGTAAAATCGCAATTTTTAGAGACAGACCAATTTTAGGATCTAAAACGGGAAATATGGGACACGCATCTAAAATTCGAGAATTGGTCTCTAAACCTAGTCCAAACTAACACCCCAAGATTATATCCTAAAATGGGACACAATTTGGGGCTCAGAAGTAACTCAAAATCCACGCACAAGAAAAATCCAAATTTAGCTAAAAAAACTAACTATTGCAGCAACAATTTATGATAAAATACCAATAACAAAGTGTCCATAGCTAAAACCAAGTAACCCCAATGTTCCTCACGGAAATCCCTATAATTTAGCCTCAAGAATAGCTGGAATCAGACCCTAAATGCTAAAGATATCAAATCTCAAAATTCACCAAAAATCTAATTCGAAAATGACATAGGACAACAGCTTAAGATGGAAAAATTACCAAAATGAAGACTTAACAGCCAAAACCAATCACACAACAATTATACTCATGAAAAACCCTACACTTTAGATTTTTGAATCGTAGAAAATGGACCTAAAATAATCAAGAAACAACTTCCCAAAGTTCACCACAATTTCATTCTGAAAATGATAAGAGATGGCAGCTAAAGTCATGAATTCACCTCACAAGAGGCTTTTAACAAGATTCCGAACTCACTAATGGATTCCCCACGAAATTTTCTTGAACTTAGGCCTTTGAATCACCAATTTTGAGTCTAGAATAAAGGAGAAATTGCCCTTTGAAAATACATGCAATGGCTGATGAGCACCAGATATCAGTTTTTAGTTGATATTGTCTAAGTTCAATAACTTTGACGGGTTGTTTGGGATTCGTCTGGAACCTCGTACGCGCAAACGGACTATGCTATGCTACCAAATTTGACATTTTAAATTCAATGGCACAGTCAAAATTTCCATATGAGGTCACTATGACTGAGTGTGGGTTCTACTCCTAATGCCATTTTTACCCAAATTCCACCGGAGAGCTCGGAATGAGCCTAGAAGCCTCGGGAGTCAAATGAAAGGTCATCTTAGATAAAACTCAACATTCCAAAGCTAACTACACTTTTAGAAGTTTCATTCGAGTGCGTTTTCCAAGAATATTAACCAAAGTCAATTGCTGGCCAATTTTCAAAGCTAAAATGCTAAAAATGGTTTAAACTCGCCCCGAAAACCCCCGGGACTCGAGTCAACCATGCTTCTAGCCTAATTTTTCCATTGTAGAGCTGACGAAACTGTCAAAAATCTATTTTGATGCCTTTTTCTCCACTTTAACTCAAAAATCATTTTCCAAGTTTTCAACATGGAAACCTTCACAAATCCAAACAAACGACCAAGCAACCGATCTACCAACGTCTATAGGTCATAAATGACTTAGGGTCGCTATAGAAATGTCTAAAAGATGAAATAAAAGTAGTATAAGAAAAATGATCTGGAGGATCATTACAACATCCATTACTAAAAGAACTTTCGCCTGCGAAAATAAAGACAAGTATATATCTGGAGGCTCAAATAAGCTGGGGAACTGCTCCTGCATCTCCTAATCGGTCTCTTAGGAGCCTCCTCAATCAGATGGTGTCTCCACTAGACCTTAAGCATAGGGATGGACCTAGAATAAAGCTGGCAAAAATCTTTGGCTAATATAGCAACCGGTTCCTCAACAAAGGTTAGATGATCGTCCAACTCCACAAAATCATACTAAAACACGTAGGACTCATCAAGAATGTACCGGTGCAACCTAAAAACATGAAAAACTAGATGTATAGCTAAAAATGTTGGGGTAGAGCCAACTCATAAGCAACCTCGCAACTCTCCTTAGGATCTCAAAAGGCCTAATATATATGTGGCTAAGCTTACCCCACCTGCCGAATCTTATCATGCCCTTCAAGGGAGACACCGTAATAATACTCGATCCTCTACCTCAAAATACAAAGGACGACACCTACGATTAGCATAACTCTGTATCTGATCTGATCTATCCTTAACCTATACTAAATCACCCGAACCCTATCTAAGGTCTTTTAGAGTAAATCTTTGTTGTACGGTGTAGGCTCAAAGGACTCACACCATCTAACTAGAGTGCGACAACGCCTACTATATAAGGCCTCAAATGGGGCTATCTGAATGCTAGAGTGGTAGTTATTATTGTATGCAAACTTTGCTAGGGACAAGAACTGATTTCACTGACCACCGAACCCCAATACACAAGCCCAACCTCAGTCCCTAGGGCATTCACTCCTAGAGTACTCTAGCTCCTACCATCTTTAGTGTAGTTATTCTGTGTGCTCAGCGGGCTTATGGGGGTTCACTTGGGTTTTACTTTAAATTGTGTACGTGTGTCGCAGCGAGGCTTATAAGAGCCTGATTGGGTGTACTTAGTGTAGATCCCATAGCTTATTTTAGCCTATCTTTATTACTGTTACTTTTCCTTACCTTTGATATTATATTATGGCTTTTGTTGAGCTTATTCCTCTTTTTCATATTTCTTTCACCTTACTTGCTCAGTTGGCCTATGATGCCTACTGGTTACCTTATATTTGATACCCGTACTACACTTTACATCTACTTTTGTCATGAAGGTTCGAGTACTATCCACTACCGTCGATAGATCGAGCCTGTTGCAGCTAGGTCTAGAGACCAGGGTGAGCACATACCGTTTTGAGATCATTTCTATCTTATTCAGCTTGGATGGCTCATCTTTTTATACTTTTGAGACTAGCCAGTGTTGTATATACATTTTTGGTCTACTTTTGGGACTTATACTAGTTTCATTTTGGCAGTAGCTCTATACTAGTGAATTTCAGATTCAGGAAGGGATTCATTTTTGCTTATGTATATATTTTTTGCTTGCCTTGTATTATTTGTGTTTTTCTTCCTTTTTGTTATTTATTCTCCACCCATATACCCATTACTAGCAGTTCTGGGTTAGGGGTTTGGCTTTCCTACTGATGGATTATGGTAGATGCCATCATGGCTTAAGAGATCAGATCATGACAAATTATTTCACCATGGGGTGCTCCCGTGTTGTTTATAAGAAAGAAAGATGAGTTGCTTAGGATGCACATAGACTATCGCTAATTGAACAAGATGACTATTAAGAACAAATATCTAATCTCTATGATAGATGATTTATTTGACCAATTTCAAAGGGCAAGTCATTTCTCAAAGAATGATCTCTGATCCGACTATCATTAATTAAGAGTAAAGGAGAGTGATATTCCTAAGATGATATTTTGAATAAGGTATGGTCATTTTGAGTTTTTGATGATATCGTTTGGATTGACAAATGCACCAGTGGTATTTATGGATCTAATGAATAGGGTGTTCAATCCCTACCTTGATATGCTTGTGGTGGTTTTCATTAATGATAACTTGATTTACTCTCGGGGTGAGGAAGAATATAAGGGTTATTTGAGAATTGTGCTTCAGACCTTGTAAAATAGGCAATTGTTTTCCAAGTTTAGTAAGTGCAAATTTTGGTAAAAAGAGGTGGCATTCCTTGGTCACATAATATCTAGTGACGAAATCAAGGTTGATCGTAAGTAGATGGAGGCGGTGAGGAATTGGCCTAGACCATGTATCCTTCGGATATTAGGAGCTTTTTGGGTCTAGCTAGATATTATAGAAGGTTCGTCGAAGGGTTCTCTTCTATTTTATGTCTTTTGATGAAATTAACCCAAAAGAAGGTAAAGTTCCTACGGACGGATAACTGTGAACGGAGCTTCCAAACCTTGAAAGATCGACTTACCTATGCTCCTATTTTGACTCTACTAGAAGGGTTTGTCGTATATTGTGATGCTTCAAAGGTTGGTTTGGGTTGTGTTTTGATATAAAATGGCAAGGTTATATCATATGCTTCTAGGCAATTAAAGGTGAACAAGCGTAACTACCCTATCCATGATCTTGAGTTAGCGTCCATTGTGTTTTCCCTAAAGATTTGGGTGCATTGCCTGTATGGAGTACATGTGGATGTATTTACCTATTACAAAACTCTCCAATACATGTTCACCCAAAAGGATCACAACCTAAGGCAAATGAGGTAGCTTGAACTCCTCAAGGACTATGCCATGAGTGTTCTTTATCATCTCGATAAGGCCAATGTTGTTGCTAATGCGCTTAGTAGGGTATTTATGGGGAGTGTGGCTCATGTTAATGAAGGAAAGAAAGAGTTGGTAAAGGATATTCACTGATTGGCTAGATTGGGGGTGAAGTTGAGTGGGTACTTCATTACCAAGTTCGGTTAAGTGTTTCGGATGTGGATGGCCTAAGGGGTTTGATCTTGAAGGAGGTTCATAATTCTTCATATTATATTCATCTCAGTTTGACCAAAATGTAACGAGATTTAAAAGAGATATATAGTTGGGTGGCATAAAAGATGAAAGCAAGGTTCGTGGCCGAATGCCTAAATTGGTAACAAGTCAAGGCCATACTAAAGGCTGGGTGGCCTAGCACAATACATTGAAATCCCAGCTTAAAAGTGAGAGGATGTGAACATTGACTTTTTAGTAGGTTTACCTCATACTCAAAAAAATCATGACTTGATTTGGATGGTTGTTGATAGGTTGATGAAGTCGGTTCACTTTCTACCGGTCAAGACTTCTTATAGTGTCGAGGATTATGCTAAGTTGTATATTCGGGAGTTGGTAAGGTTGCATGGTGTACTATTGTCAATTATTTCGGATTGGGGTACCCAATTCACTTCTCATTTTTGGAAGTCGTTTTAAAGGGGACTTGGTACTAAAGTAAAGCTAAGTACGGCGTTCCATCCTCAAACCGATAGGCAAGACGAGTGTATAGTTCAAATATTAGAGAACATGTTAAGGGCTTGTGTGTTGGAATTCAAGGGATGTTGGGATAACCATCTACCATTTATTGAGTTCACTTACAATAATAGCTTCCACTCAAGTATCGAGATGGTGCCATTTGAGGTTTTGTATTGGAGATGATGCAGGTCTTTAGTGGGTTGGTTTGAAGTGGGTGAGGTGACCCTATTAGGTCCCGACTTGCTACTTGATGCTTTGGATAAGGTGAGGGTCATTAAAGGAAGGTTGAGGACGGCTCAAAGTTGCCAAAATTCCTATTCTGATACTAGGAGAAGGGACCTAGAGTATAGTGTAGATGATTGGGTATACTCGAAGGTTTCACCCATGAAGGGTGTAGTTCAGTTTGGTAAAAAGGGAAAGTTGAGCCTTATATATATAGGGCCTTATTGGATCTTGAGATGTGTTGGCAAGGTTGCTTATGTGTTGGAATTGCCATTGAAAATGGCTATGGTTCATTCGGTATTCCATGTGTCTATGTTGAGGAAGTGTGTAGTTGATCCAAGTTCCATTTTCCTTTGGAAGTAGTGAATGTTGAAGAAAACTTGACCTATCCTGGTTGAAATTTTGGATCGGTAAGTCAAGATATTAAGGAACAAGGAAGTTTCATTCGTCAAAGTCATTTGCAGGAATCACCAAGTAGAATGTGCTACATGGGAAGCGGAAGAATATATGATAAAGCAATACCCTCATCTCTTTCACTGTACTTAATACTAAGGTATTAAGTTGTCTTTGCTCTATTACTCAAAATGCTTGCATTTCAACTTTTCTTGTCATATATATGCATAATTATGAAATGTGTTTTGAATGATATTTTAAATTATTGTCGTATTCTTGTTGGGTTGCTAGTCCTCTTTCTGTGTCCTTTCTATACTAGTTGAATCTTATTCGAGGATGAATGTTTATAGAGGGAGATATTGTAAGACCCTAGAAGTTAAAGAGTCAAAACTATAGAAAAAGCTTAGGAAAATGGATTGGTTCAGAGTCTACGACTCAACCTACGAGTTATAGGGACTCATAGGGTTGTAAAATTTGCTAAGTCTGGATGAGAAGTTATGATTTGTCTTATGATAGATCTAAAATGTTACGACTCGGAGAAGGGAGTCGTAGGGTCAGTGCTTGAGTTTGCACATGATAAGTTTCAGAACACTTTAAACAATTCGATAGGATGAGTCGTAGGTGAGATGATGACTCATAAAAAAGAGTCGTAGGAAAAGTTTAGAGGCTTAGGTTTTTGGGGATTTTTAGACTCTATAGGACAAGTTGTCTCTACGACTCATCGAACCATTTACGACTCATAAAAAGTGACTCTTAGGGTCTTTTGGCCAGATTTTAATGAGGAGTATTTAGTCTTTCCTATTTTTATTAATGAATGTGGATGTTTTTGAGATTAGATTCTTACTTATTGACTACCCTAAGTACTCCTAAATCTTTCATTTTCATATTAACTCTCAAATTCACAAAACCTTCTCTCCCAAGGCTCCGTCTTTTTTATCACCAAGCAAATTATAGGGTTTCTTCAAGATCAAGTCCCTTTTTTCAATCTCAAGTTCAAAATTTATCAAGGTTGTAAGACCCAAGAAGTTAAAAGTTGAATAAAAGAGATTTCAAGGAAATTTGAATAGTTTCTAAGTCTAAAAAGGAGTCTACGACTAATAGGGACTCTTAGAGTCATAGAGGTGACCCGTGGAAGTGATCTGAGGCTAAAAATTTGACAATAAAGTGTGTGGGTCTATGATTCATTTGATGACTCGTGAAGAAGTGTACGACTCATAGACACCAATCGTAGTGTAGGGTTTGAACACCTGCAACTACTGAGCCTCAGGACCTCTTCTATGACTCAACAAGATGAGTCGTAGAGAGGATTACGACTCATAGATTTGAGTCATATGCGAACTTCAGAGACCCTGAAATTGTAGAACTTCAAGCATATAATGGATGAGTTGTTCCTATAACTCGTCACCCCATCTACGATTCGTAGAAGGTGCTTTTCATTGGTCCAAAATTTGGAATTTAATGAAGGGTATAAGAGTCTTTTTCCAATTTTGATTCAATGAATCTAGACACTTTTATGGCCAAGTTCAAAGATTATATTTACTCAATCCTTCAAATCCCCCTCCTATTTTATTCATTCTCCTAAATTCTCTAAGGCAAGCCTATCAAATCTATCCCAAGTTCCTCCTACAATTTCAAGATAGAGTTTTAAGTTCATCAAGGTTCTTCTTCAATTCTAAGTTGATTTCATCAAGGTATGTGGGGGGTTGATCCATAAGTTCCTTTCCCCATTGAGTCTCAAGGTTCTCCTCAAATATCTTTTTAAATTTCATTGGTTTTCTAACCCTAGTTTTGATGAATTGCATTAGGCTATTTCAATTATGTTTTAAATTGTTAACAATGATCATTATAAGTATTATTCTCCATCCATTGTATGATTTAAGTCGAATTATGAATGACCATGCATGAAACTATTTTCAATGATTATTTACATCAAATATGATTAGAAGGTTCAATGATTTTTAAGTATTTCATGGTTTTCAATCAAATTGACCATGTATTCAAGTTTTACCGTAAACTCAAGTATGAATTGTGATTATGGATTATGATTATGATCAACATATTAATTTCATGCAAGTTATGAAAAAAGATGGCTTAGGATTCTTAATTGGTAACCTAGGAACTAATGATATGAACTATGCAAGTATGATATTGTTATGTTGAAAGGCTTTTACTATCATTGCAAGTACGATATGAAAATGAGCTAATCTATGAATTATGAAGTTTATGAATAAGTGTCTGATTATATGTTAAGTATGATTACTAAGTTATGTATTCCGTGGGATTTGACTTAGCACCGAATGATGACTTGAGGTGGGGTCTTGATCAGATGAGTCCTTATATAAAGTCTCTTATCTCATAGCTATGTTCCATCCTAGGATTTTCCTTTTAGCCTACATAGTAGCTCCATATATATCGTATGTACATGATCCATCTAGCGGGGTGGAGTCTACCTTGGCAAGTAGATTCCCATTTCTTCTATTGTATGGGGAGACATTAGGATTCTATGTTATAGCCCGCATGGTATTATTGTCGGTTATGGTTCTATCCCATATATGTATATTTTCTTTATATTCTTTTATGATTTCAACTATGTCTTTAAATGCTTCGATCATTATGGTTTCCTCGTGACTTTAACTATCCTCTTTCATCATATATGATATTTTATCATTGCCTCCTATGATTTAGATTGCATGATATGCCTACATATTCAGTACATTCAAAAGTACTAACACATAGTTATTGCCTACATTGTCTAATAATGTAGGGGTCGAGGATCACATTCCTTCCACACGTGGCTAGTTGAGTTGCTATCCTACAAAGATTGGTGATTTCTCATCTATCGAGGGAAATTTATGAGTTTGTTTCATTTCAAAGACTTTTGTTATATTCATATTAAGGGTGAACTAGGGACATGTCTTCGCCCCCGCCCTTTTTGATTAGTAGAGGCATATGTTGGACAAATGTTGTAGAGTCTATGTAGTCGAGTTTACACTACTCTCTTTTATGAATTATGATTTAGACTCTTACCTATGTTATTTCTGCTCTACCTTACTTATATATGCTTACAATATGTCAAGAGGCTTGGTTGGAGTCCTTTCAGGGTTTCGATTGCCGTGTTATGACTAGGCCCTAGGTCGAGTTGTGACAAAGGTATGTAGGTCTTTATCCATGGGTTCTTCCACCCATGGATTCCAAAACCCTTTTAAATTAAATCTCTTAATTTTGAGTAAGATTTTCTTATGGTCATTCTAATTTCTACTTAATAGCATGAATCATGATTAAGCTAATGATTATTGGTCTATTTTGATGCAAATGATTTCAAATGCATGGATTGATAGTATGCAAGTATTTTCTCTACTTAGCTCCTTAAAGGTTCTTGAAGTTTATGGTGGGTTACTTTAATCATGATTTTAATTGATGCATTTCATAGTGTTTATGCATAATTTCATTTACATACATGTTGAAAGTTGAATTGACTTGAACCCACCTTGTTTTACTCTATTTTCATTAAAGCATGACTTGAAGATCATGGACTCTAATTAAATATTTATGAAAGCTAATGACTATAATTATGAGAGTCTTATGAATGAAAGATGAATATTGGTGGGAGGTTCGCACCAAATCTATGAATTTTCTGTGTGATAATGACAATTCTCACATACTTGAATCACCAAGGGTTTTAAGGAGCTATTCTACCGAATGATGATTTGATGTCTCAAACTATATGTATGTTTATGTTACTATGATATTCGTGGGATTTGACTTAACACCGAATGGGGCTTGAGGTGGGGTTTGGTAAGAGAATCTTAGAAGCAACCTCTTGTTTTATTAACTATGTGCCACCATAGGATCCCTTGTAGGCTAGGCTAGTGGATCCACATATGACCATCTAAAGTTAAAGAAATGAATGTCGACAGAGTTCTACCTTGGCAAGTAGTCTATCATTCCAATGTAGGGGGTTACATTGGATTCCATGTTATAGCTCAAGTAGTCTTAATGTCGGTTATGGTCATCTTCCTACATATGTAATATTTAAATGCTATCTACTTGGTTACTCATGCATGCACTCATTTACGTACTTTACTTTATAAATGTCCTAATATTTTTCATTATAGTGCATTCCTACATACTTAGTACATTCAAAGTACTTGTAAGACCCCAAAAGTTGATAAGTAGAAACGAAAGAAAATTCCAAGAAAAGGGATTGTCTAGAGTTTATGACTTGGCCTACGAGTCGTAGGGACTCCTACATGTCATAGAAATCATATTTAGGTTGGAAAATTAACCAAGTTTGGAACTGAATTTATGAGTCAAGTTGATGACTCATAGGAATGGTGACGACTAGTAAAGTAAGTCATATAGTTGATTTCTAATTTTGTGAAATTGACAAGCCTCACTACTTTCAAAATAACTCAATAGGATGAGTCGTAGGATGAGTTATGAGTCGTAGAATAGACTCATAGGATTGGGTCCTGAGTTCTAACTTTTGACTAAGTGAAGGGGGAAATTTAAAAGTCACTTTTACGACTTGTAAGGATAAGTCGTACGGACCAAGTTTCATTCCTGTAGCCTATGATTTTGGAAAACTACTTTGACGACTCATATTGATGACCCGTAGAATAAATAATGAGCCATAGAATCTATCCGTAGTGTCGTAAAAGTATGATTATTAATTATACATAGATTCTAAGGTCATTATTAAGTGTAGGAACATATTTGGAGATGTTTTAAGGTCACAAGAATCCCCTAGCACAAAGTCGAGTTGAAAAAGCTTCCTTACCGAGTGAGTTTTGATGAAAGATTTTACTTGGGCCAACTTCAAATAATCATATCTACTATAATATAATGAATTAGGTATGCCATGACCTATAAAATTAAAGGGCATTGAGTCCTCTTTCCAAAGCCATAAATTTTGCCTCATTTGGAGTTCGGAGTAAGAAGTGATGACTGATTTACTATAGACTGCTAGATTAGAGATTTTACGACCTTGAGTTACGACTCGTAGGAAAAGCTAAGAATCATAGAAATAGTTATGACTCATAAATATGAGTCATAAATGAAAACCAAAGGCTCCTTGTTTTCAATATTTTTCAAGGGTTGACAGGAAGAATTGGGTCTATGACTCGTATACATTTTGACGACTAGTAAAGAGTGATTCGTAGGGTCTTCCATTCAGATTTTATGAGGGGTTGTTTGGTAGTTTTTCTATAAGTTCCTTAATGTATGTGGATGTTTTTGGGACTAGGTTCTCAACTATTGACTACCTTAAGTATTCCTTATTCCTTAATTCTCATTCTCTTATTAACTCTCCAAAATCTCAAGTCTTTTCTCCCAAGGGCTCCTCTCAAAGGTCTTCTTCACCATCAAGAAATTTGCTAGGGTTTCTTTAAGATCAAGTCCCCTTTTCTTCAAGTTAAAGGCTAGAATTCATCAAGGTATGTGGAAATTGATCCATGGGTTCCTTTCACCCATGGTGTCCTAAGTTTATCCTCAAAAATCTCCTTAGATTTCAGTGGTTTCTAACCCTACTTTTAATGAATTGCATTGAGTTGTTTAAGTTTTATTTTTAATTTTTATCAATGATCATCATAAGTATTATTCTATATTTATTTCATAATTTTAAGTTGGATTATAAATTCTCATGCATAATGCTATTTTCAGTGGTGATTTTCATGAACTATGATTAGTTTCAAAGGGGTTTTCAATGAAGGCTTTATGAATGATGTTTGATGCTTATGGAATATTGGTGAAGATTATAAATAATGATTTCAATGATTCTCTATAAACTTCCTACATTGGTATTTAGGGTTATGATATGGATTATTGGTACATTCAATTATGTTTCAAATTGATGTCATCTTCATGAAATATGTGTGAATTGATATAAGTATATGATCATGCACGTTTTCACTCAAACTCCATGATTTCCAAGCTAATTGATCATATATGCATGTTTTACCCAAATTTACGAGTATAGTCTATGATCTCGATTTTCAAGTTATATCTAGTGAAAGCTGTATGAATGTTTGACAAGGTCAATAAATGAGTTTAAAGATGCTTTATGAAAAGGAGGTTATGAATGTTATTTTTATGTTGTTTCAAGCAAGCTAATGATAGGGTGAGTTAAAGCCCTAAAGATGTTTTACGAATAAAGATATGTAATAATGTAAGGTCTATACTCACATTACATGATATAAAGTTAAGGAGCTATTCTATGATTATATTCTTATGAAGAGTGGACGGGTAGTAGATATGGCCCCTCCCACATGATGTTGACTTTATGTCTTATGGTTTGTCTATTCCATTGAGAGTTTACCTAGCGCCGAGTGAGCCTTGGGATAGGCATTCTCTCCTGTAGTAAATGCAAGACACCCGTAGAAAGATCCCATTGTCCCATAATTACATGCCATCGTAGGATAAAGGATTACCCATAGAAGAGGCTGTATTCCTTTGAGGGTCACCCTTGGTTGAGGCTCGATCCTCTTTGTAGCTTAGTGGATCCACTTAGGCTTGACGGAGTCTACCGTGGAAAATAGTCTCCCCCTTTCTTCTAGTGTAGGGGTAACATCGAGACTTTATGTTATAGTTCACATGGTTTATATCGGTTAACAGTCGCTCTCACAAAGGTACAAGGTCACTCTCTCAATATGTAAGGCATTTCTTACTATAGCTAATATATCTCTCACAAAGTAAAGTATGTTCTCTCACCCGTGGTCTTATGACTCTCAATATGAATTAAGATCCTTACTACTACTTATGAACTTGCAAGTTCTTTTAGGATTCCTCATTATAACTTATGACTATCCATGCATTGTATAAGTTCTTTTCATAAGGTTGCATTATGGTTTAAAATAACATTATCCTTACTCATGATTCACTTTTATATGTAAATGGTCTACTTATTATATATTCTAACCTTGATCATACGTTATTGCTTTTATGTGATGTATTGCAATTCTCACATACTTAGTACATTCAAAGTACTAACACATACTTTTATTTATCTACATTGTGTTATAATGAAGGGCTTGATGATCACCCTACACACTCTCGTGGCTAGGTAGAAGACTTAATCACTTGATTTTGTAAGTCCTCATGGTTCGGGGACTCCCTATCGAGCTTTTATATTCTTGTTGCCTTCTAGACTATGTTATTATTTTGAGACATTTCTATTTCTTATTTGGGGGGCTAGTGACTTATTCTATGTCCCCACTTATGTTAGTATGATAGAAACATATTTATACATAGAGTTCATATAGCCGTTTGGACATATGACTTGTGATTTCATTTCATTTTTAGACTTCTATGTTTAGGACTCTTCTTTCGCTTATTCATTTTATGTTTTACCTTGCCTTATGAATGTGATGTATGCTAAGAGGCTTGATTGGGTTTGTTTGGATTCCCAATCTCCGTGTAGCAGCTAGGCCCTAGTCCGGGTCATGACAGTACTAAAACATATTCTTTTTCCTATATGATATCACCATGTAGGGACCAGTGCTCCTCCTCGTTCTCCTCCACGTGGCTAGTTGGAATTGCTTGAAGGCAACTTTTGGTGAGTTCCCATATTTTGGGAACAATAATCCTTTTCCTTTCTAGCTTATGCTATTTTGAGACCTTTAGATATATATTATGATACTTCATTTCTGTTTGTTTGAGGATGAGCTAGGGACATGTTTTAGCACCCGCCAAGTCTAAGATTTAGAGGTATTGTTGGACATACATATGGTGAATCTTGACTACTTTGTTGCTCGTTTATGATATTTACCCATAGTCCCTCTTTCCCCTTATTTCTTCTTGTTATTGATTGTTATTGCCAATGAAACTCTATATGAATACTAAAAGGCTGGTTTGAGGTATCGTTGGGTTCCTCATTCGTTGAGGTTCTTCTTGAGACTTTTAGTATTTCTATTTCTATTGGTGAGTCTATTCTAGTTGAGAGGGTCTATACAGATTGTACTGTGTCTATATATCACAAAGATATCATGGCTAGTTTCATTGAGTTAGACATGGTTGATTTTGAATTTATTCTTGGCATGGACTGACTTTATGCCTATGATGCCTCAATTGATTGTAGAACCTGGATTGTCAAGTTTCAGTTTCTAAATGAACCTGTCGTAGAATGGAAGGGTAGTCCAACAGTTCCTAAGGGTAAGTTCATTTCACACCTTAGGGCTAAAAAGTTAATCTCCAAGGGTTGTATCTACCATATAGTCTGAGTTAGAGATGATAGTGTGGAGGCTCCATCCCTTGAGTCCATTTTCGTTGTTAATGAGTTTTAAGATGTCTTCTTTTTGGATCTTCCCAGAGTCCCACCTGATAGGTAGATAGACTTGGGGATTGATATTCTTCTTGATACACAAGATATCTCTATTTTTTCATATAGAATGGCTCCCACTGAGTTGAAAGAGTTGAAAGATCTCTTGCATAAGGGATTCATTAGGCCGAGTGTCTCACCTTGTGGAGCAGTTGTACTTTTCATGCGAAAGAAAGATGGTTCCCTCGGGATGTGTATTAACTACTGTCAGTTGAATAAGGTTACCATTAAGAAGAAATATCCTCTTTCCAGAATAGATAATTTGTTTTACCAACTTCATGGTGCCACTTGTTTCTCAAATATAGACCTCAGATCAAGCTATCATCAATTGAAGGTGAGAGAATGCGATATCCCAAAGACGGCTTTTCGAACCTGATATGATCACTTCAAGGTTCTTCTTATGTCCTTTGTTTTGACTAATGCTCCTGCAACATTCATGTATTTGATAAATCGAGTATTCAAATAGTATTTGGACATATTTGTGATTGTGTTTATCGATAATATATTAGTCTACTCCAGAAATGAAGAGGAGCATACCAACCATCTTAGAATTATTCTTCAGACTCTCAAAGATAGAGAATTGTATACTAAGTTTTTGAAGTGTGAATTTTTTCTTGTTTTTATGGAATTTTTAGGCCATGTTATATTTGGTGAAGGTATTCGAGTTGATTCGCAGAAGATTAAGACGATAAAGAACTGGCCCAGATCCACATCCCCGACTGACATAAGAAGTTTCTTAGGTTTGGTGGGATATTATAAGAGATTTGTTGAAGGATTCTCATACATATTATAACCATTGACTAAGTTGAATCAAAAGAAGACTAAGTTTCAATGGTTTGATGCTTGTAAGAAGAGTTTCTAAGAGATAAAAAAGAGGTTGACTACCACTCTAGTTTTTTCCCTACCCAAAGAGACAAATGGTTTTGTTATATATTGTGATGCATCTAGGGTTGGATTATGTTGCATATTGATGTAGAATGGTAAGGTTATTGCATATGCTTCTAGGAAGTTTAAGATTCATGAGTGGAACTAACCGACTCAGGACCTTGAGTTGGCAGCAATAGTGTTCGCTCTCAAGATTTGGCATCATTATCTCTATGGAGGGCATGTTGATATGTTTACTTACCATAAGTGCATGCAGTAGGTGTTTAGTCAAAAAGACCCGAACCTCAGGCATCCAAGATGGCTTGAGTTACTCAAGTACTATGACATGAGCATTCTCTACCATTCAAGTAAAGTTAACGTTATTGCTGATGCTTTTAGTAGGTTGTCCATGGGGAGAACCACTCATGTTGAGTAAGGAAAGAAGGCGTTGGATAAATAAGTGAATAGGCTTGCACGTTTGGGAGTTTAGCTTGTTGATTTTAGTGAAGTTGATACGATTGTTAAAAATGGGGCTGAGTCTTCATTGGTGTTGGAAGTGAAGAAAAAACAAGACCAAGATCCTATTATCCTCCAAATAAAGGAAAAATTTCATATGTAGAAGGTTATGGATTTCGACAAAGAGGGACATGGAGTGTTGAGATATCAAGGAAGATTGTGTGTTCCAAGTGTTAATGACATTCGCTAAAGAATCTTGGCAGAGGCACACAACTTCAAGTATTCGATTCATCCGGCTGTACAAAGATGTACCACTATTTGAGAGAAGTATTTTGGTGGAGTGGTATGAAGAGAGACATACAGAGTTAGTTTCTAAGTACCCAAACTGCTAACAAGTCAAAGTTGAGCATCAAAGGCCTAGTGGTGTAGCTCAGAACATTGAGATTATAGAATGAAAGTGGGAGATAATCAGTATGGACTTCATTATAGGCTTATGGCGATCAGATAACATAATTCAATTTGGTTGATTGTGGATAGGATGACCAAATCAGCCTACGTCCTGCCCATTATGACTACAAACTCAGCAGAGGATTATGCAAGGTTGTATATTCGAGAGATAGTTAGATTTCACAGAGTTCCCTTATCCATTATCTCCGACAGAGGTACCCAATTTATTGCACAACTTTGGAAGTCGTTCTAGAAAGGCTTGGGTTGAAAGGTGAATCTTAGTACCGCTTTCCACCCTAGATAGATAGTCAGGCAGGGTACTATTCAGACCTCTAAAGATATGTTAAAAGCCCGTGTTATTGATTTCAAAGGTTATTGGGATATCCGTTTGCCACCTATTGAGTTTGGTTATAATAACAATTTTCATTCTAGTATCCAAATGAATCCATATGAGTCTATTTATGGGAAGAGATATAGATCGCTGATTGGTTGGTTCAAAGTTTGTGAAGCTAAATTGATAGGGCCAAATTTGGTCCACCATACTATGGAGAAAGTAAAGGTTATCCAAGAGAGGCTAAAGATTGCGCAAAGTCGATAAAAGTCCTATACTGATAAGAGAAGGAGAGATTTGGAGTTTGAGGTGAATGGTTGGGTGTATGCAAAAGTTTCACCCATGAAGGAAGTTATGAGGTTTGGGATGCAAGGAAAGTTGAGTAAGCGTTACATTATCAGATTATCAAGAGAGTTGGCAATATCACCTATGAGTTAGAGCTCCAACTAGAGTTAGATACCAGTCATCCAGTATTCCATATATCCATGCTTAAGAAGGTCTTGGGATATCCTTCACTCATTGTTCCTACAAAAAATATTGGTGTGAAAGATAGTTTGTCCTATGAAGAGATTCTTGTTTAGATTCTTGATCATTAGGTTTGTAAATTGAGAAAAAAAGAGGTTGCTTCAGTCAAAGTTCTATGGAAAAATCCATTTATTGAGGAGGCTAAATGGGAGGCCAAGAAGAATATGAAAGCCAAATATCCATATCTATTCGTGCATTCTATTGATGATGTTAATGGTAATATTCCTCTTTCCTATTTTTTGAGTGGATGTTCTTTCTGAGTTTGAATATATGATGTGTATTCTTGAGTCTAAGTAAATGATTGTTTGAATGTTTGAGTATCTAATATCTTAATTTGCATTCGTGCCTTGAGTGAGCTCTTTTCTTGGTCATCATTCGAGGATGAATGATCCCAAGGGAGAGATATTGTAAGGCCCCGAAAGTTGGAAAGTCAAAAAAATGGAGTTCAAAGGAAGTCTCTAAAAAACCTCAGCTTTTTGGCATAAGGTGAACTTCACGGGATGTGAAGAGGACCGCGGGACATGAAAATCTCACATGGTCCAGCCATGGTAAGTGGAGAGTTAAGAGTGGAGGACCATGAGAGGGGTCATGGACCGTGGAGGTCACCAAGAGATGTAGTTGTGCTCCATGGTTCGACCCCCTCAAGGGCCCTGATAAGTCCACTCCACGTGAGATGTTCATGAATCGTAATGGTTTTCACGGACTGTGAAGAGGTCCGACACTCTACCCTTAGGACCTTGGGATGGTTTAACTTCACGAGGACCTTTACAGCCTGTTGTGACCTTTACAAACTGTGGTGGACTCCGTGGAAGTTGACCCCCTCCCCTCCCCCTCTAACATGAGTTCAACCTCCGAACCACGGAAGTCACCATGGACCGTGGTGATCTTCCATCCGGGAGCCCGTACAGGTTTTTAATAAAAGGTATTATGGTCTTTTCCCACCTTTTTTGAACCAAACCCTACATGTCTAGGGACCAAAAATCAATCTCTTATCATACCTAATAGGGTTTTCCCTCTCAATAAAACTTAAAACTTTTGAGAGAAGAGATTACAGAGGAGAAAAGAGTTAAGGTTCAAGGATTTCAAGTGAGGTCTTTGATTTTCAATGAGATAATCTTTGTTCCTGATATGTAAGTCTAATCAGAGCATTGGAATGAGTTCGTTCTCGTTCCCTACACCTTCATTTAGTCAAGATTGAGTTTGATTTTAAATTTCAATCCCGTTAAATTGAGTTCTTGAGCTATCTTTGTCATTTCTCATTGAGTTCTTTATATATATATATATATATATATATATAAGAGTATATTTTGATAATTTCCATGATTTTAGTTCTTGAATTTTTGTTCATGAGTTCATTCCCATGAACCCTAGTTGAATTGATGATCATTATATTAACATGAATTTATTTTCAGTTGACTAGAATGGTTTTCATGCATTAAATGCGGTATGACTTTAAACTGAGTCCATGCATATTTAATTGCATTTTGGAAGAGCTTGCACATTAAGTTTAAATGAGTTTAAATATTGAGATAAATGATTTGAGAAAGAGTTTTGATGTGATGCAGATGATTTTTAAAAGTATATTTTGAATGAAAGATCATGATGGTTTGAGATGAGATTGAGTTTTGGAAGGTCTATTGGTACTAGATGAGGTGATTTGGTTATAATTATTTGATTTAGCATATGAGTATATTGATTCTTTGGGAGTAGTATTGAGCATAGATTTTGATAAGAGTAAATAATAACTCGAACCCCACAAATTACTAGCTAGCGTAGGATAAATGTTATGCCTCTCTAGTCTCAAAAAGAGGACTTTGATTGATTGTGGATCTTGTGAGGTTGATTATCCCTTACATTAACAAGATATTAGACATCTGTGGCAATGACAGTGTAAAACGTAGCTCATAATTGATAGTTATCGGTTAGAGAAACTCTCTAAAAATTAAATGGTTTGATTTGGTTGAGATTGTACATTATTAATTCTATTTTCAAAGCACTGTTTATTTTTTTAACTGCATGCTCAGTGAGTTGAGTCGATGTCCGAGTTGAGTTCCTTGAGTTGAGTTGTATGATGTTGAGCATGGTTGATCTATTTCGTTCTATCTATTTTACATATTCATACATTCTATGTACTAATGTCATTTGACCTACATTATTTTATGATGCAAATATAGGTGCTAGAGATCATCAACATGCGCTCTGTTGAAGATCCATTTCCTTCTTGATAGTGGTGAGACCTCTTTGCTTTTCGGAGAAATTATATTTATTTCATTCATCACTTTGAGTAATTTCTTTTTTTTTTGAGGTAACCGTGGGCTTATCTTGGCACCTTCTTGATAGATGATAGAAGCTTCATAGACATAGATTGAGTAGATTGGAGTTGATGTCTCTTTTGAAATTACTTTTTTGAGAAAATTATTAATTATGAGATTGAGTTGACTTTTAAGATTGTTTATTTAAACTATTCCTTCATTAAGTATTGATTTGTTAGCCCACTTGAATGTCTCCTTTGAGTATTTTAAATCTTCTAATGATGTGATTGAATGAGTGATCAGATCAAGTAGTTAGCTTGGGGCCAACAATGGTCTTCGAGTGCCGGCCACACCTAGGGTACCCTCTCGGGGTGTGACAGTAATAGTATGGTCCTATTTAGAAACAAGGTTGTTTGACAAGTATATAACTAAAAGAATAGATCAGAGTACAAGATATGGTAGTAATATTACTTTCAAATAATATTTTTGTAAAAGCTTCTGACTAGAAAGAATGACTTAACAACCCCTTAGATACAAGATAATAATCCTCCAACATTCCAACTTCCCTCGTAAGACAATAGCTAGCTACCAGACAAAGAATAAGAAATTCTACGGAGAATAATTCTGCTGTCAAATATATTTCACAATGTTACAAGCATGATAACGATAAAATAAAATCAGAAATAATATTAGTTGACGTCCAAATTCCCTTCACAGAGGGTCTTTCTAGCAATAGAATAGTAAAAATGACTTATTCCATGATTTTGAACTT
Source organism: Solanum dulcamara (assembly GCF_947179165.1). Lineage (NCBI taxonomy): Eukaryota > Viridiplantae > Streptophyta > Magnoliopsida > Solanales > Solanaceae > Solanum > Solanum dulcamara. The sequence continues at coordinate 32,227,758 of NC_077244.1, read as the reverse complement.
TTGAGATTCGTGTGATTTGGAAAATAAAGTTTTTCCTTAACATACCTTATGTGCGAGCTTCAATAAGTTAATGTAGATAATCAATTTTCTATCCATGATCGAATATGCCTTCAAATAGAATTTCCCAAAATGATTCTTCAACGAAAGTGGAAAGACAAGTAGTGGTTTTTGTTTTCCCAGTATATAGTTGTACTTTTTGTTGAAGTTATAAACATATTCACATAGTAGCACAAGAGCTAAATAAAATGAGCCCCAAAAATTGCTCAAGTCAAACACATACATATGCTTTCTTTTTGCTTAGCAATTAGTGATAATTAAATGTGTCAATATATACAAAATGATATGTGGCACTATAGAGAATTGTTGTTGTCATTACCCACTTCCACATGGAAGTGGAGTTGTGGTATCACAATATATACATCTCATTATTTCTGCACACGGGTATTGTGTAGGTTTATGATAATATAAATATAAATGTTTGCATATACTGCAATTAATGAAAAAAATAACATTTTGAATAAATCTTACATCGTATAATAATTCTTTTTTCCAACAGAACTTCACTTACTATCTTCGCTAAAATATCAATAAATTATCAAGTCCTTTAAATAATAAATCCACAACTATATCATAATTAAAGAACATTTTCATAAATATTTAAGACATTTCAGGAAGGCAGTAAAAATATTATTATTAATTATTATTATAAAAATTATGTTACCGAATCATGCATGGTGTTATAATAAAACTTTCAAATTTAGGCTCGTAAGCCTTCCATGTGGGACGATGGACAACCTAAACACCTGAGGTGTTACATCCTTCCCTCCTTAGGAATATTCATCCTCGAATGAGAATTAATGTATATTGATGAAACCTAAGAACTCTTTTGACTTTTCGGCAAACTTTCATTTATATATGGAATTATCCCAAACCTAAAACTCACAGGGCAATATACACCATATAATAAAATAAAGTCTAAAAATATTATCAAATTATCACATAATGCAAAATGTTACTCAACAAGAAAAATATTTCTTTACTTATCTATTTCAAGTAGGCACATAACATATAATGTATGAATAAATATGTCATTTAAAAATTTATATTGAGCTTGAAAGGACACATAATCATATAAAGTACGAACATGTGAGTTCAATAAGAAAATCTTAGTGCGATGGGCTAGATACTCCAGTCCTCAGTGTATTGCTTGTCTTACTATAAGTATAACATTGACCATATATTATTATGAAGTTATAAACAAAAGTGGTAGATACTCTAGTAAATCATAGGCAATTTTTCGCGATAGAAAAAAAATTCATCATCCATACCGATGAGCATGGGGAGTAGTACAAAAATTCCTTCACTCAAACTCTATAGCTATAAGAATACATATCATGTTAAAACTCATTCTATAATATATAGGATGAGATTTAAATAGATAAATTTAAAACCTCCTTTTCATATAAACATTTAACACATTACCAAGTGACACCTAAATATATACATATGTATTCTATGTCCTTCAAATACGTAGGTCACAGGGTATACCCTAAGTAGATAGTCAATTCATAAAAGGCTTAATATATGCACTAAAGGTCTTTGGGTCACACCTAGAGTCTACACCCTAGGTGTGGCTAGAACTCAAAAATCATTATGGTCCCAAGAGAACCCTTGCCTAGCTGAATGCTAAGCAAAAGACTATACTCAAATGTGAAAGCTTAAAAAATGAACATTTATAACACTTTAAGTAAAACTCATGTACTATCTAAAATAACTGTAATGACCTCCAAGGTCATTTTCATGCTTTTGCATGTTTTTACTATTTTATTCCTGTCCATAGCTTCTTTATAGCTCGTATGTGATATTGGGATGTGTAGTATGCTCCCCAAGGTGCTCGGTTAAGTTTTGAGGTGGTTTGGCTATTTTTGAGATGTAAGGTTTGAAAGAGTTGACTTTAGTCAACATACGGAGCTAAATTCCGATGATTCCATTAGCTCCGGAAGGTCCGTTTTGATTTGGAACAGGTTGGTTTTGGATCTGGAGTCTTTATTTTTGAGTTTATGCGATTTGTTGTGTTAACTTTAAAATTTTGGCCAAGTTTGACTTCGGTCAACATTTTGAGTAAATGCACTAGGATAAAAATTTCGTTAGTGCAGTTATGTTACACCCCGCACTCTTGAGCTCGAAACATCTTCTTAAGTTCCTTAGACACTATCATGTGAGCCGGATAAGCTACGACACTATCAAACAACTCTAAGGAAAGAAGATTATGATACCTCGCGAGAAGGGAGGTTGGAGATAGAGTCATAAGAATCCGGAAAGAGTTGGAGGCTAAGAAATGAGTCGTAGGACTCGATTTACCTACGTAAGACACTAAGTTAAGAGTCTTATACACTTAAGTTGCTTAAGGATATACCAAGCTTACGTAGTGCGGATTACATGAGCTCTTAAAGTAAGACGAGATTACGAACCTGCGAGGAAGGGAAAAAGACGACGCGTGGCAGCCAATGGAGAAGCGACACGTGGCAGCACCTCAAGCAAGCAGGTGATGCACCTACTTAGGGTCAAGTAGGTGATGCAGCTGCTTGGGGGAGGTGGACCCCGCTGCCACGTGGCAGCCCCTAATTGGCAGCATGACACGGTGGCCAATCATGGCTTGACACGTGTCATCCTGAGGGCCTGACACGTGTCACCACCTAGGGCCACCTAAATATATGTATATATGACTAATGTATTCAGTTCTGATCCAAAAAAATGAGCAGCAACAAGAGAAAAATAAACCCTAAGCTAAGAGAGAAAAGGGTGACGGCTTTGGGAGAAAAATAAGGTAAGTCCCGATTTCGTTCCGTAAATTAATTATATAGCGTATAACACGATGATATAGAAGTATTAGTAGTATAAAATTAAGATTTGGTGCAGCAAAAATCGGACAGTAAGCTGCCACAACGATTCAGCACGTGAAAAAAAGTTCCGAGGCACGATTTTGGCGAGTTCTAGCCAATTTCGGGAAAGGTAAGTTCTTCCCCTCTAATTTGAAGTTTATGATGTTAAATTATGGTGTATTACACACCTTATTATCTGCTGGAAGTTGGGGAAAAGGTTTGAAAAGTTCAGCGTTCGGAATAAACGAATTTGGAATCGCTATAGTTAAGTTGTTGTCGAAATAAGGTGTTGTACGCGTAGGGGATGCTGCTGGTTGTGTTGTGGCGTGTTGCAGGGTCTAAAATTTATCTAAATTAGGTGTGGGATATGCTGGTGTAGCTACATGACCCTCCGCTTTTGCAATTAAAGAATTCGCGAAAGAAAGATTAAAAACTCTAGTTTTGGTATCTTAGTTTCGAGTTAATTGTCGGGGGTTTATATTGTGTAATTTTGGTCGTAATATGTATATGTATGGGCTGATGGTTGCATTGTTTGTTGGATTCAGGTGCTAAGGACATGATTGGGAATTCGGATAGGGCACATTATAGGGGAGGTGCTGCCCGATTTTCGTTAACGCCTTAACTAGTTAAGGAACTAGTCGAGAAGGCGAGCAAAGGGATGAATGTTATGAATACTCGTGGGTAGTCAAAGTTGCTGAAAAGTCTAAGGTTGTTAATACTTGCATTACTTCTATGTTAAATAGGTTTCAAGGACAACGACGAGGACGTGATTAAGAGAAGTCCATACAAGGTATGTGAAGCTTTCCTTTGGCGTGTTTTTGGAATAGATATGTAGAACTATTCTTCTTTTCTTTTGGCATGTCTTAGATATAAGTTATGAATGATATGTATACGATATTTGGGATTTAATCCATTCGTAAAGCCCTGAGTATGAGTCGAGACTCTTGTTTACTTCTTGGTATTAGAACTTCTGCAATAGCTGAGTCATTGCCTTTTTGTATTCTATGTGATGAAAACTAGTACATGTAAAGTCTATTTCTTCTTTCCTTTGGAATGGCTTGACTTTAAGTGAAATTGTATATGATATAGGTTTAGAGGTAATTCCATTTACGATCTTTGAGTGTAACTCGTGACTTGTAGTCACTCTTGAACATTAAGAGTCTGAAAGTAGTCAAACTACTATTCTCGAGCCTGCTATATAATGAATAGAAAGTAGAGGTACCAGCTCCTCTTTTTAGAGGCTCTGAAATGATAAATGCCGTTGATTGCATGAGTTGAGTCGTTGACTAGATAATTTATGTTTCTGATTGCATAGACTATATTTTTGATTGCATGAATTATGTGGCATTATTTTGATGCATGTTTGTAATCCCTGAAGCCCCAACTGATATAAGCCCTAATGACATCTAAAGGGATACCTCGGATAATTACTCTCCCAGTCTTCAGGTGATGGTTCACTTGACTGTTTTATCGAGTCTAAGATAATGACTTAGTTGCATATGGTTTCTCACTACTCTACTCGTGCATACTGTAACCCATCCTTCCTCGAGACCCACGATGGGCCGGGATATATTATCGTGCATAGTGTTACTGATTCTTTCACCGCGTCCCGGGCCGGATGTGTATAGTTCCACGCACGAGGAGACGATGCCGTACGTGAGGTGTGATATATGTTATATGTTATGACGATACGATTATTCACTGAGTCCCGAGCCGGCTGTAATATGATAGTATATGTGGTGAAATAAGGAAGGAACACCGAGTCCCTCCTTAGAGGGCCGGGTACATATGTATATTATGATGGTACGCTATAGACGTACACCACTCCATTCACCGAGTCCCTCACTAAAGGGCCGGATACTTTATGTAGGCATACATATGAGATTAAAGCAATACATTGTGAACCTGAGCCCCGTAGTGAACCGGGTATAATACGATGATATACATGATAAGATGATACCGTATACGATGGTATGATACCGTATACAATGATATGATGAAATGAAATGCATTATGACACAATGATATATGATTATGAAGTAATGATTATGACACCGAGTTCACTAGAGGGCCGGGCACAGTATATGATGATGTATAGGATTAAGTGTCCTAAAGTGCAGGTACAGTAATTTGTAAATTGTTATACTTGCCCCCTGCATCCCTATTTCAGTTATGATCTCAGTTACGATGTGTTATGCTTTACATACTCAGTACATATATCGTACTGACCCCCCTATTCTCGGGGGACTGCGTTTTATGCCCGCAGGTACAGATGTTTATTCTGGAGATCCATCAGCATAGGAGTTCCTCTCAGCTTTGTCGGAAGTGCTTCACTGTTCTGGAGCCTAAATTTTGATGCTGGTCACTTAATGTATATATTTGTACATTCAGGGGTACGACGGGGGCCTTGTTCCGCCATATGTTGTTGTTACTATTCTTAGAGGTCTGTAGACATATGTATATGTGGGTTGTTTGTGAGTTAGTTTCGATGTTGCCTATTCGATATGTTGTGAATGTTTTTGTTATAGCAGCCTTGTCGGCTCGTGTGCCCTTTCATGATATGATACAAATGAAAGAGGCTACATGTACATGAAAAAGTTTTTAAGTTTTAAACTATTGGGGTTTTTGTATATAGTATCACATCACACACGGTTCAACTTAAGTGTAGTTGATAAATATGCATGAGAGGGTCCAGGTCGGACCCCAGTTGCGGCCTACGGGGTTGGGTCGTGACAGAAGTGGTATCAGAGCAGTTCGTCCTTGGAGTGTCTACAGACCATGTCTAGTAGAGTCTTGTTTATCGGTGTGTTGTGCACCACATCTATAGACAAGAGGCTACAGGACATTTAGGATGTTACTTTCATTCATATCTAAGATCGTGCGATAGAGCCGAGCTATAGGAAATGAAATTCCTCATACTAACCTGCGATTTTAGCAAGAAGACAACGCCGATAGAAGAAAGTAACTAACAATATTGGATGTTACGAAGCACGCAGGTAAGCAAAGGCACGAAAGCCCTATGTCAGGTAAGGTATTGAAATGTGATTGACAGATACAATTGAAAAGTGAAAGGAAAGGTAAACAGGAAAGTATAACAGGTGCAGCTCGAGTGGACATAACAAGTAAGTTCATTTCCATACTGTTAATTATGAGCGCCCTGTGCGGCTGCGATATGAGATTATATGACTATATATGTGTGCCCTGTGTGGCTGAGATGTTATACATTATGAATGTGTATATGTGTGCCCTGTGAGGTATTTTCTGCGTGCAGGTGTTGAGATAGTAGGAAATACAGAGGAAACTCTGCCCAAATTTTCCTAGAAATAAGAGAAGAATGAGATACAGGCTATAGTATGTCTTGAAAGGTTGTCCTCGCAACAATGATGAGATTTGACTAAACAAGTATAGCTGACCTCGAGAAATAAGTTAATTGCTGAGTTAATGGCAATAGAAACTAGGAGGACGATACTAGAATAGTAGAATAAGTTAGAAAGGACCTATAAGCCAAAGAAAATGACTCAGAGAGGAATGATAGATCGGGATAAAACGAGATAGTAAGGCATTGCCTGAATTGATACATAGGGATAAAATATGACAAGTGATAGTTGAAGAAAGTAACAGTATGGTTAAGACAAGAGTAAGACAAGAGTACAAAGGGAAAAGAATTGTGACGGATATGAAGTGTTAATAAGATAGCTTGTGAGACATTAAGGACAAGACTAGCTAAGAAGGGTAAGTAACCCATAGTAAGAATCGTGAAGAAAGTCAAGCGGTATTATACTATGGGTCTGAATGCGAACAAGGTACTAGGTGAACATAACAAAAACCATTATTAGAATAAGCAAAACTTAGTAAGGAATTAACTAGAAGGTATGATGTGGTCCATGTAAATGGAATGTAAAGATAGGTGTGGAACGGAAAAGCAAGCTATGGAACAAATAAGGAAGATTTATCAAGTTCCATAAGGAAAGTTTCGAATAAAGGTTATATGATGACGAAAAGGATGGCTAGTGCAAGGAAATAAAGGGTAATATGGAATTCTTTACGCCCAACCAAAAATGGAAATGAGTTGAAGGAATAATATAGAAGTTCTAATAGAGGCACTCAAGATAGATGCGATTAATTAAGTATAAGTACCGAACAAAAAGAGACATAGACAGTTACGAACTGGAGGTATAGTATGATGAAAAAGTATTAAGACAAGGCCACTACTACCACGAAGTTGATGTGGTTTTAAGTAGGATTAGAAATGAGCCTTAAAGCACACGACAAAGATGCAAGCTCAGGAGGCGTAAAGAAGTATGGTGTACACGTGACTCCACTCTAATGATTAGTGGTATCCACTGGTATAAAGTTAGTATAATGACGAAGCTCGAAACATGAGTCATTAAAGTATAAGTACATTCGAGGGGGGAATGTGCACCAATTATGAGCCCTCGCTAATTACTGATTGGGATGAATGGAATATGGCTTTGAATGTACTACTACATTACGAATACTACTCGAGCATCAATCATTAGATGAGATTCGATTCGAGATATTCCAAATATTACAGCACCCTACGATTGTGCTAGGGTTTCCTAGAAAGGCAACCTAACGTGGGGATGATTTAACAGAAGATGTAGATATGGTGCAGCCCGTTAAATATGTTGGAATAGAATCATTCGTGTGTAAATAGCTGAAGATATATGGAGAATGACATAGGTACACCCTAAAAGGGGGGAAGTGGACAAAAGAAGTACAAGCGTAAAAGAAAATCAACTTATGCTATCACATGTAAATGGGGACGCTTAAACGTCAAACGAGACCCCATAAGAGATGGACGTGATCATACCCAAACTGATGCACCAGATTCCGTCAAAACTCCGAAGTTAAGTGTGCTCGAATAAGAATAGCACTGGGATGGGTGACCCCCTGGGAGGTGAGAAAGAGAACAAAACAAGTATGACAAAAAGAGATTATAAAAGCGGGTTAGTACAACGACACATATAGAACAGGGTAAGCCAAGAGCAGAAAAGATTATGACTGAAATACAATGCACCTCGTGAAAATGGCACAAGAATAGTTGTGCAGCTTATAAATATTGGCATACTAAGAGCGAGGTCAAATGATTACTCGATAAAAGAAAGTCAGTAATAACAATGTGATTGCCATATTTAGAATCTATTCAGGAAAAGTGTAAGATGGTTCGAGGCAGAACTATTCAGATATAATCAGTATTAAGGACAAGAGCCATAGTGGAGCCCTGACCTCGACTAAAGGAGGTAAGCCACTAGTATAGCAATGCTAAGGAATTGTTTTGACTGCTCTATGTCCGTACACATGTTTATGTAAGGATTACAATATGATGTATGGTAAGAAAACTGGAGAAAAGATCTGAGTAAAAGAGAAAGATAGCATACCTAAGGTATTACAAGTTAGGTTAAGAGGAGTTGTACAATAGCTTAAGTTAAAAGAAGCATCAGCAGTCTGATAGCCTATCTCAGGGAATGGAAACCCCGACTCAGAGGTGGAAAGAAGTTAATATATATTATAGTACGAGCTGACCTCGCATTCTAAGGAACTGGGAGTTCATACGGGCTATGGTGGATGGGCTGACAGAATCAACCTGTTCCCCTCCAGTTAGAAAGGCATATTCAGATGAGGGTTCTGTGGAATGACGTAGTAGGGAAACAATAAGATTTCACGGAGTCCCCACATCTATTATCTCAGATAAAAAAGTTCAATTTACAGCTAACTGCTGGAAATCATTTCGAAAGGGATTGAGGAACCCAGATGAATCTTAGTATGACATTTTGCCCTTCGATTAAGGGACAGGCCCAGATGTGATCCACTAAATTATTGATGAAGTAAAGCTTATTCCGGAACGATTAGCAGCCAAAAGTCAGCCAGAAGGGGATACATTGATCCTTCGCAGAGCATTTTTAGAATAGATAAAGTTGCCTATGAGTGGGAACCTACCGTCCGATTTGAAATAATACATTCAGTTTTCATAGATCAATGCTCTGTAAGAATAGGAACGACACTCCCAGAATATTTCCCGTGGAAGAGGTCCACGTAACAGGGAGTTATCCTACGTGGGGCAACCTATCTCCATCCAGGATCAGCAGATTAAACGGGTTGCAAACTAAGGACATAGCTTCCATCAAGATACTGTGGCGGAATAAGAATCGTGAAGGCATAACCTGGGAGGTTGAAAAGGACATGAAACACAGGTGTCCGTACCTATTCTCGATATCTACAGATAGCCTCCAGTCTTGGAACTCGTATATTAATTACTTGGATGAAAATGTATGTCATTCCAGTAGAAAGGAGTCTCCTTATGATCCGTATAAAGTCTTAAGGAAAGATTTATTCAACATTCGGGGACGAATGTTCTAAAGGGGGGAAGGATGTTACACCCCGCACTCTTGAGTTCGAAACATCTTCTTAAGTTCCTTAGACACTATCATGTGAGCCGGATAAGCTACGACACTATCAAACAACTCTAAGGAAAGAAGATTGTGATACCTCGCGAGAAGGGAGGTTGGAGATAGAGTCATAAGAATCCGGAAAGAGTTGGAGGCTAAGAAATGAGTCGTAGGACTCGATTTACCTACGTAAGACACTAAGTTAAGAGTCTTATACACTTAAGTTTCTTAAGGATATACCAAGCTTACGTAGTGCGGATTACATGAGCTCTTAAAGTAAGACGAGATTACGAACCCGCGAGGAAGGGAAAAAGACGACGCGTGGCAGCCAATGGAGAAGCGACACGTGGCAGCACCTCAAGCAAGCAGGTGATGCACCTACTTAGGGTCAAGTAGGTGATGCAGCTGCTTGGGGGAGGTGGACCCCGCTGCCACGTGGCAGCCCCTAATTGGCAGCATGACACGGTGGCCAATCATGGCTTGACACGTGTCATCCTGAGGGCCTGACACGTGTCACCACCTAGGGCCACCTAAATATATGTATATATGACTAATGTATTCAGTTCTGATCCAAAAAAATGAGCAGCAACAAGAGAAAAATAAACCCTAAGCTAAGAGAGAAAAGGGTGACGGCTTTGGGAGAAAAATAAGGTAAGTCCCGATTTCGTTCCGTAAATTAATTATATAGCATATACCACGATGATATGGAAGTATTAGTAGTATAAAATTAAGATTTGGTGAAGCAAAAATCGGACAGTAAGCTGCCACAACGATTCAGCACGTGAAAAAAAGTTCCGAGGCACGATTTTGGCGAGTTCTAGCCAATTTCGGGAAAGGTAAGTTCTTCCCCTCTAATTTGAAGTTTATGATGTTAAATTATGGTGTATTACACACCTTATTATCTGCTGGAAGTTGGGGAAAAGGTTTGAAAAGTTCAGCGTTCGGAATAAACGAATTTGGAATCGCTATAGTTAAGTTGTTGTCGAAATAAGGTGTTGTACGCGTAGGGGATGCTGCTGGTTGTGTTGTGGCGTGTTGCAGGGTCTAAACTTTATCTAAATTAGGTGTGGGATATGCTGGTGTAGCTACATGACCCTCCGCTTTTGCAATTAAAGAATTCGCGAAAGAAAGATTAAAAACTCTAGTTTTGGTATCTTAGTTTCGAGTTAATTGTCGGGGGTTTATATTGTGTAATTTTGGTCGTAATATGTATATGTATGGGCTGATGGCTGCATTGTTGGTTGGATGCAGGTGCTAAGGACATGATTGGGAATTCGGATAGGGCACATTATAGGGGAGGTGCTTCCCGATTTTCGTTAACACCTTAACTAGTTAAGGAACTAGTCGAGAAGGCGAGCAAAGGGATGAATGTTATGAATACTCGTGGGTAGTCAAAGTTGCTGAAAAGTCTAAGGTTTTTAATACTTGCATTACTTCTATGTTAAATAGGTTTCAAGGACAACGACGAGGACGTGATTAAGAGAAGTCCATACAAGGTATGTGAAGCTTTCCTTTGGCGTGTTTTTGGAATAGATACGTAGAACTATTCTTCTTTTCTTTTGGCATGTCTTAGATATAAGTTATGAATGATATGTATACGATATTTGGGATTTAATCCATTCGTAAAGCCCTGAGTATGAGTCGAGACTCTTGTTTACTTCTTGGTATTAGAACTTCTGCAATAGCTGAGTCATTGCCTTTTTGTATTCTATGTGATGAAAACTAGTACATGTAAAGTCTATTTCTTCTTTCCTTTGGAATGGCTTGACTTTAAGTGAAATTGTATATGATATAGGTTTAGAGGTAATTCCATTTACGATCTTTGAGTGTAACTCGTGACTTGTAGTCACTCTTGAACATTAAGAGTCTGAAAGTAGTCAAACTACTATTCTCGAGCCTGCTATATAATGAATAGAAAGTAGAGGTACCAGCTCCTCTTTTTAGAGGCTCTGAAATGATAAATGCCATTGATTGCATGAGTTGAGTCTTTGACTAGATAAATTGTGTTTCTGATTGCATAGACTATATTTTTTATTGCATGAATTATGTGGCATTATTTTGATGCATGTTTGTAATCCCTGAAGCCCCAACTGATATAAGCCCTAATGACATCTAAAGGGATACCTCGGATAATTACTCTCCCAGTCTTCAGGTGATTGTTCACTTGACTGTTTTATCGAGTCTAAGATAATGACTTAGTTGCATATGGTTTCTCACTACTCTACTCGTGCATACTGTAACCCATCCTTCCTCGAGTCCCACGATGGGCCGGGATATGTTATCGTGCATAGTGTTACTGATTCTTTCACCGCATCCCGGGCCGGATGTGTATAGTTCCACGCACGAAGAGACGATGTCGTACGTGAGGTGTGATATATGTTATATGTTATGACGATACGATTATTCACCGAGTCCCGAGCCGGCTGTAATATGATAGTATATGTGGTGAAATAAGGAAGGAACACCGAGTCCCTCCTTAGAGGGCCGGGTACATATGTATATTATGATGGTACGCTATAGACGTACACCACTCCATTCACCGAGTCCCTCACTAAAGGGCCGGATACTTTATGTAGGCATACATATGAGATTAAAGCAATACATTGTGACCCTGAGCCCCGTAGTGAACCGGGTATAATACGATGATATACATGATAAGATGATACCGTATACGATGGTATGATACCGTATACAATGATATGATGAAATGAAATGCATTATGACACAATGATATATGATTATGAAGTAATGATTATGACACCGAGTTCACTAGAGGGCCGGTCACAGTATATGATGATGTATAGGATTAAGTGTCCTAAAGTGCAGGTACAGTAATTTGTAAATTGTTATACTTGCCCCCTGCATCCCTATTTCAGTTATGATCTCAGTTACGATGTGTTATGCTTTACATACTCAGTACATATATCGTACTGACCCCCTTTCTTCGGGGGGCTGCGTTTCATGCCCGCAGGTACAGATGTTTATTCTGGAGATCCATCAGCATAGGAGTTCCTCTCAGCTGTGTTGGAAGTGCTTCACTGTTCTGGAGCCTAAATTTTGATGCTGGTCACTTAATGTATATATTTGTACATTCAGGGGTATGACGGGGGTCTTGTCCCGCCATATGTTGCTGTTACTATTCTTAGAGGTCTGTAGACATATGTATATGTGGGTTGTTTGTGAGTTAGTTTCGATGTTGCCTATTCGATATGTTGTGAATGTTTTTATTATAGCAGACTTGTCGGCTCGTGTGCCCTTTCATGATATGATACAAATGAAAGAGGCTACATGTACATGAAAAAGTTTTTAAGTTTTAAACTATTGGGGTTTTTGTATATAGTATCACATCACACACGGTTCAACTTAAGTGTAGTTGATAAATACGCATGAGAGGGTCCAGGTCGGACCCCAGTTGCGGCCTACGGGGTTGGGTCGTGACAGAAGTGGTATCAGAGCAGTTCGTCCTTGGAGTGTCTGCAGACCATGTCTAGTAGAGTCTTGTTTATCGGTGTGTTGTGCACCACATCTATAGACAAGAGGCTACAGGACATTTAGGATGTTACTTTCATTCATATCTAAGATCGTGCGATAGAGCCGAGCTATAGGAAATGAAATTCCTCATACTAACCTACGATTTTAGCAGGAAGACAACGCCGATAGAAGAAAGTAACTAACAATATTGGATGTTACGAAGCACGCAGGTAAGCAAAGGCACGAAAGCCCTATGTCAGGTAAGGTATTGAAATGCGATTGACAGATACAATTGAAAAGTGAAAGGAAAGGTAAACAGGAAAGTATAACAGGTGCAGCTCGAGTGGACATAACAAGTAAGTTCATTTCCATACTGTTAATTATGAGCGCCCTGTGCGGCTGCGATATGAGATTATATGACTATATATGTGTGCCCTGTGTGGCTGAGATGTTATACACTATGAATGTGTATATGTGTGCCCTGTGAGGTATTTTCTGCGTGCAGGTGTTGAGATAGTAGGAAATACAGAGGAAACTCTGCCCAAATTTTCCTAGAAATAAGAGAAGAATGAGATATAGGGCTATAGTATGTCTTGAAAAGTTGTCCTCGCAACAATGATGAGATTTGACTAAACAAGTATAGCTGACCTCGAGAAATAAGTTAATTGCTGAGTTAATGGCAATAGAAACTAGGAGGACGATACTAGAATAGTAGAATAAGTTAGAAAGGACCTATAAGCCAAAGAAAATGACTCAGAGAGGAATGATAGATCGGGATAAAACGAGATAGTAAGGCATTGCCTGAATTGATACATAGGGATAAAATATGACAAGTGATAGTTGAAGAAAGTAACAGTATGGTTAAGACAAGAGTAAGACAAGAGTACAAAGGGAAAAGAATTGTGACGGATATGAAGTGTTAATAAGATAGCTTGTGAGACATTAAGGACAAGACTAGCTAAGAAGGGTAAGTAACCCATAGTAAGAATCGTGAAGAAAGTCAAGCGGTATTATATTGTGGGTCTGAATGCGAACAAGGTACTAGGTGAACATAACAAAAACCATTATTAGAATAAGCAAAACTTAGTAAGGAATTAACTAGAAGGTATGATGTGGTCCATGTAAATGGAATGTAAAGATAGGTGTGGAACGGAAAAGCAAGCTATGGAACAAATAAGGAAGATTTATCAAGTTCCATAAGGAAAGTTTCGAATAAAGGTTATATGATGACGAAAAGGATGGCTAGTGCAAGGAAATAAAGGGTAATATGGAATTCTTTACGCCCAACCAAAAATGGAAATGAGTTGAAGGAATAATATAGAAGTTCTAATAGAGGCACTCAAGATAGATGCGATTAATTAAGTATAAGTACCGAACAAAAAGAGACATAGACAGTTACGAACTGGAGGTATAGTATGATGAAAAAGTATTAAGACAAGGCCACTACTACCACGAAGTTGATGTGGTTTTAAGTAGGATTAGAAATGAGCCTTAAAGCACACGACAAAGATGCAAGCTCAGGAGGCGTAAAGAAGTATGGTGTACACGTGACTCCACTCTAATGATTAGTGGTATCCACTGGAATAAAGTTAGTATAATGACGAAGCTCGAAACATGAGTCATTAAAGTATAAGTACATTCGAGGGGGGAATGTGCACCAATTATGAGCCCTCGCTAATTACTGATTGGGATGAATGGAATATGGCTTTGAATGTACTACTACATTACGAATACTACTCGAGTATCAATCATTAGATGAGATTCGATTCGAGATATTCCAAATATTACAGCACCCTACGATTGTGCTAGGGTTTCCTAGAAAGGCAACCTAACGTGGGGATGATTTAACAGAAGATGTAGATATGGTGCAGCCCGTTAAATATGTTGGAATAGAATCATTCGTGTGTAAATAGCTGAAGATATAGGGAGAATGACATAGGTACACCCTAAAAGGGGGGAAGTGGACAAAAGAAGTACAAGCGTAAAAGAAAATCAACTGATGCTATCGCATGTAAATGGGGACGCTTAAACGTCAAACGAGACCCCATAAGAGATGGACGTGATCATACCCAAACTGATGCACCGGATTCCGTCAAAACTCCGAAGTTAAGCGTGCTCGAATGAGAATAGCACTGGGATGGGTGACCCCCTGGGAGGTGAGAAAGAGAACAAAACAAGTATGACAAAAAGAGATTATAAAAGCGGGTTAGTACAACGACACATATAGAACAGGGTAAGCCAAGAGCAGAAAAGATTATGACTGAAATACAATGCACCTCGTGAAAATGGCACAAGAATAGTTGTGCAGCTTATGAATATTGGCATACTAAGAGCGAGGTCAAATGATTACTCGATAAAAGAAAGTCAGTAATAACAATGTGATTGCCATATTTAGAATCTATTCAGGAAAAGTGTAAGATAGTTCGAGGCAGAACTATTCAGATATAATCAGTATTAAGGACAAGAGCCATAGTGGAGCCCTGACCTCGACTAAAGGAGGTAAGCCACTAGTATAGCAATGCTAAGGAATTTTTTTGACTGCTCTATGTCCGTACACACGTTTATGTAAGGATTACAATATGATGTATGGTAAGAAAACTGGAGAAAAGATCTGAGTAAAAGAGAAAGATAGCATACCTAAGGTATTACAAGTTAGGTTAAGAGGAGTTGTACAATAGCTTAAGTTAAAAGAAGCATCAGCAGTCTGATAGCCTATCTCAGGGAATGGAAACCCCGACTCAGAGGTGGAAAGCAGTTAATATGTATTATAGTACGAGCTGACCTCGCATTCTAAGGAACTGGGAGTTCATACGGGCTATGGTGGATGGGCTGACAGAATCAACCTGTTCCCCTCCAGTTAGAAAGGCATATTCAGATGAGGGTTCTGTGGAATGACGTAGTAGGGAAACAATAAGATTTCACGGAGTCCCCACATCTATTATCTCAGATAGAAAAGTTCAATTTACAGCTAACTGCTGGAAATCATTTTGAAAGGGATTGAGGAACCCAGATGAATCTTAGTATGACATTTTGCCCTTCGATTAAGGGACAGGCCCAGATGTGATCCACTAAATTATTGATGAAGTAAAGCTTATTCCGGAACAAGATATCGATTAGCAGCCAAAAGTCAGCCAGAAGGGGATACATTGATCCTTCGCAGAGCATTTTTAGAATAGATAAAGTTGCCTATGAGTGGGACCTACCGTCCGATTTGAAATAATACATTCAGTTTTCACAGATCAATGCTCTGTAAGAATAGGAACGACACTCCCAGAATATTTCCCGTGGAAGAGGTCCACGTAACAGGGATTTATCCTACGAGGGGCAACCTATCTCCATCCGGGATCAGCAGATTAAACGGGTTGCAAACTAAGGACATAGCTTCTGTCAAGATACTGTGGCGGAATAAGAATCGTGAAGGCATAACCTGGGAGGTTGAAAAGGACATGAAACACAGGTGTCCGTACCTATTCTCGATATCTACAGATAGCCTCCAGTCTTGGAACTCGTATATTAATTACTTGGATGAAAATGTATGTCATTCCAGTAGAAAGGAGTCTCCTTATGATCCGTATAAAGTCTTAAGGAAAGATTTATTCAACATTCGGGGACGAATGTTCTAAAGGGGGGAAGGATGTTACACCCCGCACTCTTGAGCTCGAAACATCTTCTTAAGTTCCTTAGACACTATCATGTGAGCCGGATAAGCTACGACACTATCAAACAACTCTAAGGAAAGAAGATTGTGATACCTCGCGAGAAGGGAGGTTGGAGATAGAGTCATAAGAATCCAGAAAGAGTTGGAGGCTAAGAAATGAGTCGTAGGACTCGATTTACCTACGTAAGACACTAAGTTAAGAGTCTTATACACTTAAGTTTCTTAAGGATATACCAAGCTTACGTAGTGCGGATTACATGAGCTCTTAAAGTAAGACGAGATTACGAACCTGCGAGGAAGGGAAAAAGACGACGCGTGGCAGCCAATGGAGAAGCGACACGTGGCAGCACCTCAAGCAAGCAGGTGATGCACCTACTTAGGGTCAAGTAGGTGATGCAGCTGCTTGGGGGAGGTGGACCCTGCTGCCACGTGGCAGCCCCTAATTGGCAGCATGACACGGTGGCCAATCATGGCTTGACACGTGTCATCCTGAGGGGCTGACACGTGTCACCACCTAGGGCCACCTAAATATATGTATATATGACTAATGTATTCAGTTCTGATCCAAAAAAATGAGCAGCAACAAGAGAAAAATAAACCCTAAGCTAAGAGAGAAAAGGGTGACGACTTTGGGAGAAAAATAAGGTAAGTCCCGATTTTGTTCCGTAAATTAATTATATAGCGTATACCACGATGATATGGAAGTATTATTAGTATAAAATTAAGATTTGGTGCAGCAAAAATCGGACAGTAAGCTGCCACAACGATTCAGCACGTGAAAAAAAGTTCCGAGGCACGATTTTGGCGAGTTCTAGCCAATTTCGGGAAAGGTAAGTTCTTCCCTTCTTATTTGAAGTTTATGATGTTAAATTATGGTGTATTACACACCTTATTATCTGCTGTAAGTTGGGGAAAAGGTTTGAAAAGTTCAGCGTTCGGAATAAACGAATTTGGAATCGCTATAGTTAAGTTGTTGTCGAAATAAGGTGTTGTACGCGTAGGGGATGCTGCTGGTTGTGTTGTGGCGTGTTGCAGGGTCTAAACTTTATCTAAATTAGGTGTGGGATATGCTGGTGTAGATACATGACCCTCCGCTTTTGCAATTAAAGAATTCACGAAAGAAAGATTAAAAACTCTAGTTTTGGTATCTTAGTTTCGAGTTAATTGTCGGGGGTTTATATTGTGTAATTTTGGTCGTAATATGTATATGTATGGGCTGATGGTTGCATTGTTGGTTGGATGAAGGTTCTAAGGACATGATTGGGAATTCGGATAGGGCACATTATAGGGGAGGTGCTGCCCGATTTTCGTTAATGCCTTAACTAGTTAAGGAACTAGTCGAGAAGGCGAGCGAAGGGATGAATGTTATGAATACTCGTGGGTAGTCAAAGTTGCTGAAAAGTCTAAGGTTTTTAATACTTGCATTACTTCTATGTTAAATAGGTTTCAAGGACAACGACGAGGACGTGATTAAGAGAAGTCCATACAAGGTATGTGAAGCTTTCCTTTGGCGTGTTTTTGGAATAGATACGTAGAACTATTCTTCTTTTCTTTTGGCATGTCTTAGATATAAGTTATGAATGATATGTATACGATATTTGGGATTTAATCCATTCGTAAAGCCCTGAGTATGAGTCGAGACTCTTGTTTACTTCTTGGTATTAGAACTTCTGCAATAGCTGAGTCATTGCCTTTTTGTATTCTATGTGATGAAAACTAGTACATGTAAAGCCTATTTCTTCTTTCCTTTGGAATGGCTTGACTTTAAGTGAAATTGTATATGATATAGGTTTAGAGGTAATTCCATTTACGATCTTTGAGTGTAACTCGTGACTTGTAGTCACTCTTGAACATTAAGAGTCTGAAAGTAGTCAAACTACTATTCTCGAGCCTGCTATATAATGAATAGAAAGTAGAGGTACCAGCTCCTCTTTTTAGAGGCTCTGAAATGATAAATGCCATTGATTGCATGAGTTGAGTCGTTGACTAGATAAATTGTGTTTCTGATTGCATAGACTATATTTTTGATTGCATGAATTATGTGGCATTATTTTGATGCATGTTTGTGATCCCTGAAGCCCCAACTGATATAAGCCCTAATGACATCTAAAGGGATACCTCGGATAATTACTCTCCCAGTCTTCAGGTGATGGTTCACTTGACTGTTTTATCGAGTCTAAGATAATGACTTAGTTGCATATGGTTTCTCACTACTCTACTCATGCATACTGTAACCCATCCTTCCTCGAGTCCCACGATGGGCTGGGATATGTTATCGTGCACAGTGTTACTGATTCTTTCACAGCGTCCCGAGCCAGATGTGTATAGTTCCACGCACGAGGAGACGATGCCGTACGTGAGGTGTGATATATGTTATATGTTATGACGATACGATTATTCACTGAGTCCCGAGCCGGCTGTAATATGATAGTATATGTGGTGAAATAAGGAAGGAACACCGAGTCCCTCCTTAGAGGGCCGGGTACATATGTATATTATGATGGTACGCTATAGACGTACACCACTCCATTCACCGAGTCCCTCACTAAAGGGCCGGATACTTTATGTAGGCATACATATGAGATTAAAGCAATACATTGTGAACCTGAGCCCCGTAGTGAACCGGGTATAATACGATGATATACATGATAAGATGATACCGTATACGATGGTATGATACCGTATACAATGATATGATGAAATGAAATGCATTATGACACAATGATATATGATTATGAAGTAATGATTATGACACCGAGTTCACTAGAGGGCCGGGCACAGTATATGATGATGTATAGGATTAAGTGTCCTAAAGTCCAGGTACAGTAATTTGTAAATTATTATACTTGCCCCCTGCATCCCTTTTTCAGTTATGATCTCAGTTATGATGTGTTATGCTTTACATACTCAGTACATATATCATACTGACCCCCCTTTTCTTGGGGGGCTGCATTTCATGCCCGCAGGTACAAATGTTTATTCTGGAGATCCATCAGCATAGGAGTTCCTCTCAGCTGTGTCAAAAGTGCTTCACTCTTCTGGAGCCTAAATTTTGATGCTGGTCACTTAATGTATATATTTGTACATTTAGGGGTACGGCGGGGGCCTTGTTCCTCCATATGTTGTTGTTACTATTCTTAGAGGTCTATAGATATATGTATATGTGGGTTGTTTGTGAGTTAGTTTCGACGTTGCCTATTCGATATGTTGTGAATGTTTTTGTTATAGCAGCCTTGTCGGCTCGTGTGCCCTTTCATGATATGATACAAATGAAAGAGGCTACATGTACATGAAAAAGTTTTTAAGTTTTAAACTATTGGGGTTTTTGTATATAGTATCACATCACACACGGTTCAACTTAAGTGTAGTTGATAAATACGCATGAGAGGGTCCAGGTCGGACCCCAGTTGCGGCCTACGGGGTTGGGTCGTGACAAGTTAGCTCCAAAATGCCAATTTTGGTCTAAAAAGACCTTTGGTTCGGTTCCCAAGGTTCTCAGAATGAGTTTTAGGACGTTTGTGTGTTTTGATTGCTCTTTTTAGAAAATGTTGACTTTGGTCAACATTCCAACGAAATGACCTCCACTAGAAAATTCGTTGATTTCATTGATTCCAAAATGGTATATTTGATTGTGTAGCATAGTTCATTTGCATTTGCGGGGTTCCTAGTGAATTTCGGACCCCCTATCGGATAAAAAATCAATTCTCCAAAGTTTAACACCAGCTGAATTGCTGGTGCAAGAGATTTTGCTCTTTGCATTCATGACCTAGTGGTCCGCAATCACGAAGGTATGAGACCTTGGAGATTGTAATGGGTTAATTGGATCAGACCTAGTGATCGCGAGGCCCAGATCGTTATCGCGATAAACAAATTCACTAGCTTCAGTGAATTAAAAGGCCTGTTTGTTGCAGCTAAGTCCCATTTTGGGACTTAGTAATCTTGTTATTTTGAGAGCTTCTCTTGGCCATTTTCAATTATTCTTCTTTGGTGTATTAGAAATTCTTGTAGGGATGTTCTGAGACCCTTTTCCATCTTAAAAACCTTGTACGTTTTTCTTAAATTCGTCATTTCTTTGCATTTTTGGATAATATAGGCTCGAAATTAGTGGGGTTGTTTTGAGCTCTTCTGATGCTCGGAATGTGCCCCTTTTTGGGGAACAAGTTCTTTGAGCTCTTTGGGACCTTATGATAGAGTTAGTTTTTAAATTTTTTGCGCGGGTCCCAATGTCGAATTTTGACATGATTTTAGTTCCATTTTTAATTATAGTAATATGGGTATCGTTGGCTTTATTTTTATGTGTTCTTTGATAATTTGATAGAGTGACATCTTTTTGAGGTGGACCGAACAGGAAATACTCAAGTTTGGTGGTTCGGGTGCAGTTCTGGTTTGAGGTAGGTTATGACTTACTCTTGTTAGACTTGACTTTGTTAGAATTGATATATTTTGAGTAGTAGCGCATGATTAGGTTGGTGATTTAGGGTCCTACTGAGAAATTTAGAGTTGATGATCATCGTTAGTGAATAATTTGGGGTTTTAGTCATTGGATCATTAGTCTAGGTGATATCTTGGATTATTTGCAACGATTAGAATCTATAGAGCTTGCTCGTAGGTGAATTTAACTTAGGATGCCATTTGCGTGACTTTCTTGGTTTTGGTTGTTATGTGATGAAATTTTGGTTTATGCCTATGTCTTGCTTACTTTTGATATTGAAATATTGGGCCCGAGGCCGTGCTTTTGGTACACCAGAGTTTCAGGTGAGTGTTATATGATTCTTTGACATGCTATTTGTCTAATTTACCTTACCGAAGTTAAAAACCCTTTTCAAAGAAAGAATAAAATAGTGAGATTAAGACTTTTGAATGATGGAGAAGGGTAACGTTTTATTTAAGGAAATACCAGTGATATTTTATTTAACTATGGCATTTCATATTTCGAAGCTTGAGGTATGAATTTTGGGCGGCCAGTTGATACATATTCTGGGTTATTACTATTACCATTACTATTGAGAAGCTTGAGGTATGAATTT
Source organism: Solanum dulcamara (assembly GCF_947179165.1). Lineage (NCBI taxonomy): Eukaryota > Viridiplantae > Streptophyta > Magnoliopsida > Solanales > Solanaceae > Solanum > Solanum dulcamara. The sequence goes on along the minus strand of NC_077244.1, from coordinate 32,206,310 downwards.
TGGGTGGCCTGTTGATACATATTCTGGGTTATTATTTTTAGCATTATTATTGAGAAGCTCGAGGTGTGAATTCTAGGCAGCTCGAGATACATATTCGGGTTACTCCTAATACTACTACTATTGAGAAGCTCGAGGCGTGAATTCTGGGTGCTTTATGATACTTTTGGAGGATATTGAGCCTTAGCTACGAATTTCCATTTGTGTATTCCTTCGATATTTTATCAGTCAAGATTATTGATGTAATTACATGATTGGTTGGGCTTACTTGACTACCGTATGATTATTCCCATACCCTCCTTTCTCGTATCTGTAGTTTATGCTCTTCTCTTATTGTTATTATACCCTATGTTTTGGTACTCATACTGCAATTCTGCATCTTTTTGATGTAGCTGCTAGTTCGAGCCACCCCCAGCATGCGCTTGATCATCCATAGCTGTGCTAGATCCGGGTTGTGGTGAGCTCCCGGCATTCAGAGACTTGCTACATTCCCTCTTTTGCTCTGACTTGTTTTTTTTATGTTGGACAGTTAGTTTTGCGTTGTATATTTATACATATTGTCAGCATTTGTACTTAGTAGCTCTTGTATAGGTGAAATCAGGTCAGGGGTTTGGTATAATGTTAGTCCGTCAGATTTGGTCACTTTTGAGCCCTTTTGTATATTTTGTATCATATTTACATATCTATACCTTGACCCGATTTGTTTTGTTATATTTGTCTTGCTTCTTCCTTCTTATGTTATTTATTATATAATTAATATGAGGTTTGACTTTTGCTTGATTTGGGTTTGGGTTGCCTACTCGGGGGTTATAGTAGGTTCCATCATGACCCGTATTGGAGTCATGACAACAACTGAATAAAGAAATATTTAATGTTTAAACTCCAAACTGTCATAACTGCATTGAATCTCTAACTTTGTCCATGAAGCCTCTAATCACTAAAGACTAACGATGGGAAAGGACCCATGACTACCTCAAAGAACTACTAAATACAATGAAAAACAATATCTGAAAAGGAGTCCTCCGAAAGCACGGAGGTCTCACCAAAAACTAACAACGTATGATGTCAGTGGAGCACCTGTTGATGATCTTGGGTACCTATGTCTGTATAATAAAGCTATGCAGCATTAAAAGACGTCAGTACATGGAATATACGGTATATAATATAATTAAATAAAACAATAACTGAACTAAAAGGAAACACTGATAATAACTTGACTGAAATGTAAAGCATGAATGTAAAGTAAAACATGTAAAGCTTCACAACTGAGACAATGCAAAATATACATAGAATCTGAAAATAATTACTTTACTTTTTGGGGAGTTTCTCTAATCGGTAATCATTACTATGAGTCTGCAAAGATATAACATACTACTCACGTTTTCTAGAGCCATTCGATACCTTGCAAGGGGTAAGTGATGCAACTTGACTCATGGATCCATCTAAAAGAGCCCTCAAGAGACTGTGGGGAGTTGCCTAAATCAACGGCATGATCCTATCTATACTAGCGATGCATATTATGGGGTTTGAGTTATCTAAAATTGTACCCAAATCGGTGTTCAATACTACTCCCAAAATAATGCAATAATGTTCATAGTAATAATACTGTCTGATGAGTCAATGCTCAAAATGCCTCTCTAAAGCTATATTGAACTTCTGACTGAAACTGCTTCAGAAACTATTTCTTCTCTCTTTAAAATAGACATGTTTTTCCCTGTACAAGTAATGCATTCGGAACCCTTAGTTCCCTTAAAACTCTTTTTTGATAATAATGCAAAATACTCTATCTTACTTAAGTTTTGAAAATCATGCATAATGAATAGTAATGCAAAAATTTCAAAAATTCATAGCTTAATAAGGTTCATGAAAGAAATAAACACGAACTATAATTCAAGGATCAGAATTACATGACTAAAAATACATTCAATGATAATACGCAATATTCAATAAAAGGAATTAAGAGCCATTCAAAGTATTGAAGGAAACTTGGGTTAGAAGCCTAGATTAATCTCTTACAAACTGAATTTAGATGTAGGGAATGAGAACAAACTTAGTCCAACACTATGAGTAGCCTTAATACCCAGAAGAACTAAATTCTTGAAGAACTTGAAGAAGATGCACGAAATCCTAGTTTTTCTCCACTTAAACCTCGCTCTAAGTCTTGAGAGTGATTATGAGAGGAAAAAAGTTGAACAGTACTGTTAATGGACTTAATCAGGTGTAAAACTATTGGGGTTTATACTTAGAAAGAGTGAAAAAATATGGAATCACCCTTTTTAAAATCTAACTTGGGCCATCTACTTGATCTTCTACTGACTGTAGAAACTTCTATGGGCTATAGAAGCCTCTCGTAAAAAGTTGGCTGAGAGTCTAAGGTTTCTAAAGTTTAGAGTTATGGACTTTCTACGGATCATAAACCTTTCTATGGACCATCATTTACGTCCATAGAAAAGGTACCGAGACTGGGATCCTCTGAAGTTGGTTTTTGAAACCTTCTATAGTCTGTAAACCCATCTATGGGGCCGTAAAGGGATGGTTATAGAAAATATACCGAGGGGGTGACTTTTAGGACTTAGTCTATGGATCAGGTCTACATCCTATACAAATTTCTACAGTCTGTAAACTTGGTCTGTAGTTTCTAGCCCAAATTCCTATTTATGAAGTTTAACTCTATGTGTCCATCTATGGTCTGTGGAAACTTCTACGGGTCGTAGATGGTGTCTATACAAGTCAAACTTCAGCAGAACTAATGCCTTTTGCTGAAATTTCTGGACTGTACTGAGTTAGATCATTTTGAGGGTGTTACAATATCTCCCTCTTGGTATCATTCATCCTCAAATGATGACCCAGCTAGGAAATTACACAAGGCACAAATGCAATGTAGAAACTGAAACACTCAAGCATGCGAATAAACATTGAATCTGAAATGGGGAAAGAAATATTACCTTCAGCATTCTCACTGGGTTGAGCAAATAGATGAGGGTATGTAGCTTTCATATATTGTTCAGCTTCCCATGTAGCCTCTTTCACAAACCCATTCCTCCATAAAAACTTAATTGATGCAACCTCTTCAATTCTCAACTTGTGAACCTGAGATAAAAAATCTGAATTGGAATCTACTCATAGGATAGGCTATATTTCGCACCAATGCTTTTTGTAGGAATAATGAGTGAATGATAGCCTAAACACTTCTTAAACATAGAAATGTGAAATACTAGATGAACAACTGCTAATTCTGATAGTAGCTCTAACTTAATAAGCTACACTACTAACTTTTTTTGAAATCCGATAGGGAGCAATGTAGCAGGGACCGAGCTTCCCTTCTTCCTAAATTTCATAACACCCTTCATGGGTGAAACCTTTAAATATATCCAATTGTTTACTTCAAACTCTAAATCTCTTCGCCTTATATCAATGTAGGACTTTTGGCGACTTTGGATGGTTTTCAACCTATCTTGGATGATTTTCACCTTCTCCATAGCCTGATAAACCAAGTCTGGCCCTATTAACTAAGATTCACCAACTTTAGACCAACCAATTAGAGATATACATCTTTGCCCATAAATAGACTCATAAGGAGTCATCTTAATACTCGAGTGATAAATATTATACGCAAACTCAATGGGAGGTATGTGGTCATCCCAATTGTTTTTGAAGTGAATTACGCAAGCTCTCAATATTTCCTCTAAAGTCTGAATTTTATGCTCTTCCTGACCATTTGTCTAAGGATGGATTGCGGTACTAAGATTCACCCTTTAAACCCAAAGCTTTCTGAAATGACTTCCAAAACTGGGAGATGAATTAAGCACCTATATCTAAAATGATAGATAAGGGAACTCTATGAAGTCTAACTATCTTGTCAATATACAACATGGCGTAGTCCTCTACTGAATTAGTAGTCTTAATTGGTAAGAAATGGGCTGATTTAGTTATCTGATCTACAATCATCCAAATTAAATTATGCTGTCAGCAAGATTGCGGTAAGCCTGTAATAAAATCCATATTTATCATCTCCTATTTACACTCTAGAATCTATGTATTGTGATCCATACTACATGGACTTTGGTCCTCAACTTTGACTTGTTGATAATTCAGGCACTTAGAAACAAAGTTGCAATATCTCTCTTCATACCATTTCACCAGTAGACTTTTCTCAAGTCATGGTACATTTTGGTAGAGCTCGGATAAATAGAATATCTGAAGCTATGGTCCTCTGCCCTGATCCTATCTCAGAGACCGTCAATGTTTGGAATATATTATCTAACTTGATATCTCAAACGCCATCCCCTCTTTGTCCAAAATCCATCACATTTTGGTTGTGAACATCTTCCTTTAACTGAAGTATTATGGGGTCTTTAACTTGCTTTTCCTTCACTTCCACTACTAGCGAAGACTTAACCATAGTTTGCACAATAACACCACTCATCTGAATCGATAAGGTAAACTCCTAAACATGCAAGTCTATGCACTTTCTTAGCCAACTCTTTCTTTCCTTTCTCAACATTGGCGATGCTACCTATGGATAACCTGCAAAGAGCATCAGTAACCACATTAGCCTTACTTGGATGGTTGAGAATATTCATGTCATAATTCTTGAGCAACTTAAGCCATTTCCTTTGCCTTAGGTTTAGCTGTTTTTAACTTGAAGACATACTGAAGAGTTTTGTGGTTAGTGAACACACCCACATGTAATCCATAGAGGTAATGATGCCATATATTCAAAGCAAATACTACTGCCGCCAACTTGAGGTCATGTGTCGGGTAATTTCTCTCATAAATTTTAAGTTGTCTCGAGGTATAATATACAACCTTACCTTTCTACATCAGAACACAACCAAGTACAACTCTAGATGCATTGTAATACATAACAAAACCATTGGTCCCCTCTGGTAGGGTCAACACTAGAGCAATAGCAATTTAGTTTTCAATTATTGAAAACTTTTCTCGCAAGCTTCAGACCATTGAAACTTAGTCTTCTTCTAAGTCAAATTAGTCAATGGAGATAAAATATATGAGAATCCCTGCACAAACCTTTTATAGTAATCAACACAAGAAACTTCTTATGTCAGTTGGGGATGTGGGTCTGGGCCAATTCTTTACCGCCTCTATCTTCTGTGAATCAACTCAGATACCTTCTACAGATACAATGTGGCCTAAGAATGCCACAGATACTAGCCAACACTCACACTTTGAAAACTTAACATATAACTTTTGATCCTTTAGAGTCTGAAGAATAATTTTGAGATGGTTGGTGTGCTCCTCCTTGTTTTTGGAGTAGATCAGAATATCATCGATGAACACAATAAAGAACTTGTCCATAAACTACTTAAATACTCTGTTCATGAGGTCCATGAATGCTTCAAGAGTACTAGTCAAATAAAAGGACATAACAAGAAACTCATAATAAACATAATGAGTTTTAAAGGTTGTCTTCGGGATGTCACTTTATCTCACTTTCAATAGATAATAGCATGATCTGAGGTCTATCTTAGAGAAATAAGTGGCATCCTGAAGTTCATCCAATAGGTCATTGATTCTAGGAAGAGGGTATTTATTCTTTATGGTGACCTTTTTCAACTAACAATAGTCAATACACATTCTAAGGGAACCATCTTTCTTTCGCACGAATAGGACAGAAGCGCCCCAGTGTGTGTCACGACTCAGACTAGGGCCTAGCCATGACACGACGATCAAAAGATGAAGGGGACTCCAACCAAGCCTCTTGACATATAGTAAGCATACATAAGGTAAAGTAAAGAGGAAATATAATAATAAAGAGTTTCAAAACACAAATTATAATAGAAAGTAGAAGCACAACTACATTGACTCTACATTATTTGTCCAACGAATGCCCGTGCTAATCAAGAAGGGCGGGGGCATATCCCTATCTTACCCTCGATATGAATATATCAAAAGTCTTTTAAAAGAGTAAGCTAATAACTCACCTTTGATGGATGAGGATTGACCAAAAACTCTGCTGGATGGGAACTCAACTAGCCATGTCTGGAAGGAATGTGATCCTCGACCCATATATTATGGGACAATGTAGGCAACAAATATGTGTTAGTACATTTGAATATACTAAGTATGTGAGTATTCCATGCAATATAAATCATAGGATGCAATGATCAAATAACATATATGATAAAATAGAATAAGTAAAGTCATGAGAAAACCATAATGATCAAAGCATTAAAAGACACGGTTGAGATCATAAAAGTATATAAGAAAAGTGTATATATGCGGGATAGAACCATAACCGACAATAAGACCATGCGGGATATAACATGGATGAAAGTGCAAGAGGAGGGGTTGATTAAATCTTTTTATCTTTTTTAGCCAACTAACAAGTAAAGCAGTTAACTCTATCAACAGAATAATAAAGAGATAATTAAAGAGCATAAAGAAGAAGTGACGTCAGATGTGTTTATACTGGTTGGGATCCTATGTGGATCTTAGTCCAGTCCTCTTAGTTTGCAAGGTATTCTACTAAGCGTTGTGAATGAGTTACAAAGGGTATAGAAAGTAGATTCTAGATCTACACTTAATTTTTGTCTTGTTCTTTTTTTTTCAATATCTTTTGATATAATCCCTCACCACTCAGGTAAACTCTCTTCTCTTTTCGATTACATAATAACTCACAAAGAAATGACAATGTTTGCTAAAGTAGAATTGAGTTTGTAGAATGGATGGACAAACATATATTTGTGTCAGCCACTGATCTTGAGATTTATAGAAGGTGTGGATGACTTCTGCGATCCAAAGGATTTGATCATTGAAAGAAAGGTGAATCCTTCTTTCCAATAGTAAGGACAAAGTCTTGCTGAATTTGTATATCTAGCCGTTGGAATATATTCAAGTTCCTTCTTTGATATTCTTTGATACTCCTTTTTCCTTAATTGAGCTAGCGAGATAAGGGTCTGATTCCCCTTAACAGATTTGTAGAGATTCCTTAGATTGATCTCTTTTTCTTTTTATGTAGTCTTCCTTGAATTAGGGATGTGTTGATAGATTTTACCAATCTCTTTGGATTAATTTCTTTCCATCTGATGGATTTGCAGATCTTCTTAATTTGGTTCTTTCCTTTCATGCAATCTTTATATTCTTCTTTCCCTTTTAGATCTCTTACGATTCCATAGTTCGTATAGAGTCTTTTTTGGGATGGGTCTGATTAAACAACAATTCAATATATGACAAGATATACTTACTGCTTCCTCCCAAAATTGATGGGGAAGAGAGTGTTCATAGATCATAGTTCTTGCCATGTATTGAAGAGTCCTATTTTTTCGTTCGACCACTCTATTTTGTTAAGGGGATCTTGGAGATGAAAAATTATGAGAGTATCCCTGTTCATTGCATTATTTCTCGAATGCGTTATTTTTGAATTCTCCGCCATGATCACTTCTATTTGAAGTGATATAGTAGCCTTTGTCTCTTTGGACCTTCTCATAGAAAATCTCAAAATTTCTCAAATTCATCTTTTTTAGATAAAAATATAACCCATGTAAAATGAGAGTAATCATCAACAATTACAAAAGGGTACCTTTTTTCTCCCATGCTTGCATTTTTTGTTGGTCCAAATAAGTCCATGTGAAGTAGTTTGAGAGGTTTTGATGTGGATACACCATCCTTAGAAACAAGAGAATATTTTGTTTTCTTATCCATTTGACAGGTATGACATATGTAATCCTTTGAATAATCAAGCTTAGGAAGACCAAGAACAAGTTCATGTCTAGCAAGTTTTTCAATCAATCGCATACTAGCATGACCATATTTTTTGTGCCATATACATGGATCTTATAAAATAGATGCCAAACAGACATGTTCTGAACTTCCTTTTATAGAGTCAAGTACGTACACATTTTTTTCTCTACTTCCAGGGAGAATGGCTTTGCCAGAATTATCTTCAATTATGCATTTTGTTTTCTTGAATCTAACTTTCAAATTTGAGTCGCATAGTTGGCTTTTCTCAATAGGTTGTATTTCAACCTTTAACAAGAAACATTAGAAATATCACAAGATTCATTAAATGAAATAGTACCTATACCAAGGACTGTTCCAATAAAATTATCCCCAAAATGAATCTTTTCGCCATTAAAATCTGTAACTAATTTGAACAAATTTTTATTGCCTATCATATGGTTCCACCATTTTCCTTTTGATTTCAAATGGTGTTCCTGCAAAAAATGTATATTACTTTGTTTTTGGTACCCAAGTATTCTTGGGTCCTTTAGAAACTTGGTTAGAGAAATATTTGGGTTTTCAAATCCATTTGGAGGAGTTTGAGTAACAAAATCTATAGTTGAAATGTTTATGACCAGATTTATCACAGTAATGACAAGATATGGGATGGTGTATTTCAGATTCAGAGAAACTATAATAGTCACTTTGAGATTCAGAAGACTTAAGAGTTTAGTTGACTGGTTAGATCTAACTGAAATGTGTTTTAGAGAATTCTGAAGATCATTGATTTGAGTCACTTGATTATGATTTTGTTCTTGTAGAATAAATCTTTCTTTTTTTAGAATAGATCTAACATTCTCAAAGGTTCTATTTAGATCTGAAATAACTTGATCTAGCAGATTTTTTTAATTCAAAACAGTTTTGAAAAGTTTTAGAACTTACCTTGCTTGATTCTCCAATGGCCATAAAACAAACATTTCCTGAATCATTGTGTTCAAATTCTGAGTTGTCTTCATCACTCCAGCTGCTAAGAGCTTTGGATTGACTTTGAGGGTATTTTCTTCTAACCTCAAGAAATTCATTAGCAATATGTCCGTACTTGCCAGAGTTGAAGTATTTACCATCTTTCCTGTTGTATTTCGTAATTTATTTACCTTTAGAGAAATTGTGCTTACCTCTTCTTTTATTTTCTGATCTTTTGAAGGTTTTCATTACTGACTTAGTGATAAGGGAAATTTCATCTTCTCCATTATCTTCTTCATCTCCATTGTTCTGTTCAATTGCATTGAAAGCAACTGATTTCTGCTTGTCATCTTCTTGTCCTCGCTTGTTTAGATGAGTTTTCTCAAATGCAATGAGGTATCCTCTTAATTCATCATAAGGGATATTCTTCAGATTCATACTTTCAAGTGCAACCACTTTGGAATGCCATTGTGGTGCTAGACTTCTAAGAATTTTGCTTATGTGTTGAATGGGGGTATATACTTTTCCATTTGCTTTTAACTCCCCAATGATCTTTCTTAGTCGAGCAAACATGTTTTAAATGTTTTATCCTTCCTTCATGTGGAATAGTTCATATTCATAAACCAATAGACTGACTATAGTTTCTTTGACTTTCTCAGTTCCCTCATAGGTGACTTCTAATTTATCTTAAAATTCTTTTGTAATCTTACAGTAAGAGATCTTTTCATACGCTTCTCCACTTATAGCATTGTACATAATTTTTTTTTCTTTGAAGTTTATCTAAATAACTTGCATTTGTTCATCAGTGTAATCCTCTAGATCTGGAGTTGTAGTAGCTTATCCTTCATCAGTTTTCTTTGAGACTGGAATAGGAAAGTCTCCAAGTTTGATTACCTTCCATACTCATGTCATAGGATTTGATGAAGGTTTCCATCCTTATTTTCCAACGAGAAATTCTTTCCATTAAAGTAGGGAGGTCTAGTTGGAGATTTTGCTTCTTGAAATAAAACAACAATAGTCTGTTGAGCCATGATATTTTCTCACCTACTATAAGAAAGATAAATTAGTGAGACCTTGCTCTGATACCAATTGAAAGTTTAAGGGGGAGGGGGGGGTTCATTGAATCTTTTTATTTTCTTTAGTCGACTAATAAGTAAAACTATTAACTATATCAACATAATAGTAAATAGATAATTAACGAGCATAAAGAAGAAGTGACGCCAGATGTTTTTATACTAGTTGAGATCCAATGTGGATTTTAATCCAGTCTCCTTGGGTTGCAAGAGTGTTCTACTAAGCTTTGTGAATGGGTTACAAAGGGTATAGAAAGTCGATCCTAGATCTACACTCAATTTTTTTTCTTGTTCTTTCTTTCTTTTTCATTATCTTTTAATACAATGCCTCACCACTCAGGTAAACTCTCTTATCTGTTTAATTACATAGTAATTCATAAAGAAATGACAATGTTTGCTAAAGTAAACCGAGTTTGTAGAATGGATGGATAAATGTATATTTGTGTCAACCATTGATCATGAGATTTATAGAAGGTATGGTTGACTTCTGCAACCCAAAGGATTTAATCCTCAAAAGGAAGGTGAATCCTTCTTTCCAAGAATAAGGACAAAGTCTTGCTGACTTTGTATCTCTAACCGTTGGAATATCTTCAAGTTCTTGTTCTGATATTCATTAATATTCCTTATTCCTTAATTGAGCTAGCGAGATAAGGCTCTGATTCTCCTTAACCGATTTGCAGAGATTTCTTAGATTGATATCTTTTCCTTTTTATGAAGTCTTCCTTAGATTAAGGATGTGTTGATGGATTTTAGAGATCTCCTTGGATTGATTTCTTTCCTTCTGATGGGTTTGCAGATCTCCTTAATTTGATTCTTTCTTTCCACGCAATCCATGTGTTCTTCTTTCCTTTTTGATGGTTTATTTTGGTGCCTGCATATTCATCATCAAAATTAGCTTCAACAATGGAATTCCGATGTCTCCCCGTATATGTAGGCTGAACACACGCACTCTAAATCACTATGTTGGACCTTTTTCTTTCCGCATGACCTAGAAATTCAGATATGCTATCAATAATGAATCACAATTTTTGGAGACAGACCAATTTCGGGGTCTAAAATAGGAAATGTGAGATTTGCGTTTGAAATTCCAGAATTGACTTCAAAAATACGTTCTAAATACTACCCCCAGATTATATTATTCCAAAATGAAGCTCCCCTAATCAAAATAAATTGCACCACGATGTTCCTTGCAAAAAACTCCACAACGTAGCCCCAAGAACCGCTAGAAATCGGAGCTAAAATGATCACAAAATCATATTTCAAAATCCAAAGAATTCTCAACTCGAAAATGTAACAACCAACAACTAAAACATCAAATTTACCAACGAAACTTCTAATGAACTCCCTGAACTCACCAACGCGTTCCCCTCAAAATTCTCTTAAAATTAGAAATCGCCAAAATTGAGCTAATATTGAGATATCTATCGCCTTTTTGAAAATGGAGCAAAGGATGAATGCATAGCCTTTTAATCAAGGTAAAAATCCATAGTTGACCTTCGAAAATGCAGCCCAAGTGGCCCCTAACGCAGCCATAGGTTTGCAAACGCAGAGGCAAAAGAAACAGACCTCTATGAATGCGACCCAGACCCCCTAAATGCAGAGAGCAAACTCTTAGGCCTCTGCGAATGCGGCATAGGGCCCGCAATCGCGGAGAATAAATATTTCTGCCCCAAATATCAACTAAAATGCTGATTTTCACCAAATTCAAATACTCCACCAGAGTACTCAAAATTCATTCAAAATTCCATGTTTGCAAACGAGATATGCTATCCCACTAAAATTGACGTTATAGACTCAATGGTGTAGTCGAAATTTCCGTACGAGGTTGTTACGACTTACAGTGTGTCCCACACCTAAATGCTATTTAGATCCTAATTCCACAACAGGCCTCGGGATTAGAACTAGAAGCCTCGAAAAGCGAATGAAGGATTGTTCTAGACCAAACTCGATATTTCAAAACTAACTGAGCTGTCAGAATTTTTATCCGAGCGGGTTTCGCAAGAATGTTGACCAAATTCAACCATGGGCAAAATTTCTAGGGAAAAAGCACCAAATATCCCCAAAATTCATACTGATTGCCTCGATACTCATGCTGACCATGCTGCTAATCTAGTTTAGCCATTCTAGAGTTGATGAAAATGTCAAAATTCTATTTTGAAGTTGTTTTCCTAAAGTTTTGACCAAAGTCAACTCTTTAAGCCATAAAAGCTCCAAAACAGAAAAACGGGCCTAAAACCCAATTGAACGACTGATCTGGGTAGCTATAGGAACACCCTAACGACAAAATAAAAGTCGTATAAGGAAAATGACCTGGAGGGTCATGAAATGACTTTTAATATCTTTCCACCTTTAGTATTAGTATGAAGTGATTATTATTTAATAGTCAATTATTTAGATGTTTATAGAATTTTAATTTAGATTAGAAGTAAAATGTAATCCACTTTTTACTATAGAGTTTTTCACTTTTAATAATATATAATATTGTAATTACTACACTACCATTTTTAAGTATTAAAATCTATGTTCGTCATTTTTGTGCGCCAAATGCATTGGTTCAGAAATATATGTTCTCAATGATATCTGGTGTGAACAAGGCTATAAAATAATTACTAGTGCGAATAAGCCAGGTAAAATGAATGTTGGTGTGAAGAAGGATGGTTAAGTGATTATGGTGTGAACAAGGCTGATAAAAATAATTTTTCCTCATTATTATGTCGACTTTATGTGATGCTAAATTATGTGATGGAAAACGATAAAGCTCCTAGTGGCAAAAAATGTGTGGAAAATGTGGATTCCTAGGAAACTAAGCCAAAAGGCGTTAGAGCGAAAAGAGTTTACCTAAATCATGTGAATTTTTATAATCATCTCCTCTGTTATATATATAGGTATAAAAAACTATGCTTATAATTTTTATGTGCCAGATACATTGGTTAAGAAATCTATGTTCCAATGACATTTGGTGTGAATAAGGTTGTAAAATAATTACTAGTGTGAACAAGGCAAGTAAATTGATTCTTGATGTGATGAAGGCTAGTTAAGTGATAAATGATCTGAATAATGCTGATAAAATAATTTCTCTTCATCATTATGTTTGTTAAGATGGAAGGACGCAAACTAAAAAATAGATAAAATAAATAACACCAAATTTAACGTGGAAAAACCCTTCAAATCGAAGGTAACAACCACGGGATCTTAGAGATCCGAATTGCTCCATTATAAAAATAAGAGGGTTAAAAATATTCTCCTAAATGGCTACACAACAATTTCCAAGAATGGATAAATAATAGCTACACCAAAAAAAGTAATAGAAAGAAAAACCACCCAAAACTGAGATACTGTTTGGGACCTAAAACAGGATGTTTCGGACCTCCAAATCTGCTCTCCACCATTCAAATCAAACACTAAGATGTTAGGAACACTTAATAAAAATATCAGTCCAATGCAATGGTTAATGAATCGAAAAACACAATTTGAAGGTTTCTAGTCGGAGAGGCAAAACTGCTGCGGAAAACACCATTTTCTTTTATTTTCTCTTGTTGAAAGCTCTCTCAAAAACCTTTCTTATTGCCTAATGTCTCTCAAAGACACTACCAATGAGCAATTGCATAATTCTCTCAAATCATCCTATTTATAGAGTGATACTTTTTTCTTCAGCCAAAACCAACTCCAAATAGGATTATAATTCCAATCTTTTTCCAAATAGATTTGGGAACCAAATTAGGAGAATTATTTCAATCCTTTTACAAATAGGATTAGGCCATGGGACTTTGGATGGAACATGGGTCATAGCCAAAAAACGCCCCCTCCAGCCAAGGGGCCAAATGGACTTCAAGTGGAGGGACTCTTGATAGGCCTCATGTATGCCGCTATTCTACAAAACTCTTATTTTTCTGTGATCACCACTTTTGTAAGCATATTTGAAAGATTTTCATCGGTTTATATCTTATCAACCCCAAATAATTTTTCTTCCATGACCATTCTAATCCAATGATACTTTCTACTAATATACTTGGACTTAGATTGAAAGGTGGAGTGTTTGGTGAGATAAATAGCACTCTGATTATCACAGAATAAGATGAACTTTGACTGCTCAAATTCAAGATATTTCATAAATTCCTTCATCTAAAGTAATCTTTGGCACCTTCAGTGACAGAAATATATTCAGCTTCTGTGTGGATAGAGCTATGCACTTTTGTAGTCTAGATTGCCAGGAAATAGCTCCCCCTGCAAAAGTAATCAAATAACCGGAAGTGGATTTTGAATTATCAAGATTGCCTCCCAAATCAAAGTCTATGTAGTATATAAGTTCAGGCTTGCCACTACCAAAGCACAACTCCATATCTGAAGTGCCCTTCAAATATCTTAGTATCCATTTCACTGCATTCTAGTGTTCCTTTCCAGGATTAGAAAGAAATCTGCTAATAGTACAAACAACATGACCATAACATACATCAAACTACCAAGTACAGAAGAGTATGTAATACATGACATCTCCTTCTTCTCTTTATTAGTAGATGGACTCTGGATCGTACTCAAAAAGTGTTTAGCAAGATGAGTACTAACCACTTTTGCTTCTGTCATATTGAATATCTTGAGTAACTTCTCAATGTACCATATCACCCCCGAACCAAGAATCTCCAAGAATTGATTAACCATGAAGGCTCTAGAGGCCGAGGCTAGGACTGGAACCCGAATGCTTGCCCAAAATCTTAATGTGCTCAAGGCCAGGAATGAGACCTGGATGCTTGCCATAATCCATAGGTACAGTCAAGGCAGGGACTGGGACTCAGATGCTCACCATAATCCATCATTACAGTCAAGGCCGGGACTGGGACTCGGATGCTCGCCATAATCCATCAATAAAGTCAAGGCCAAGACTGGGACCCAAATGCTAGCCATTACACAATCCGGTAGAGGTCGAGATTGGGACCTGGATGCTCCCCGATGGGATTCTAGAATAGAGGCCCGAACATGGACTGGATGCTCACAGATGATTTAATTGATGTTGCCAAATATTCTCCTCTCCAACTGGATGCTAATAATTACAAGGATCGCCTCCACAATAAACCAAACCAATATATCTGTGGGCTTCAATCAGAACTGAAATAAGTCAAAATGAAATATAACATCATTGACGCATCTCAAAAGTCGCAATCATAGGAAGTTATGGATAAGGTTGTTCATAAGAGCATAGTTACCACCTAGCCAAGGCCCAACTACTAGACACTAGCCTGCTACACCATTCTACAAGGATGTAAGCCCACCGGAGCAATTTTGGGGCATCTAAAACAAGTTCCACAACCTAATCTAAGCCCAACATGTTCCACAACACCAAATATATGGAATCGACACCAATTACAGTACTAAAATTTAACGGGAGAGAACACATATTTTCAATTACTCAAAATACACTATAAAATGCCTAAAACATGATTTCTAACGCCTAAGATATACAAATAAACTACCCGACCCAAATTCCATATATCTTAACATGATTTCAAATATTTCATCCCAATCTAAAGAAAGAAAACTCGTAGCCTACCTATAAGTTGAACACGCGCGCTCCCAATTAATTTAACGGAGCCTTTTCTTTTTACATGGCCTTGGAACGCTGCCACGATATCAAAAATAGAATCATAACATCATTATTTTAATTATAACTTTAAAATAATTAAATTCAGAGATGGGCTAATTTCGGAGTCAAAATAAGGAATTATGGGACCCACTCCATAACTAATGAAATTGACTCTAAGAACATGTCCTAAATGCTACCCTAAGCTTGTGTTCCAAAAAGGAATTCAATTTAATACTCAAAATAGCCGAACATGAACATGCACCTACATTCTCAATTTGGTTCCAAATAAGAAAGGGCCACTGGAAAATGGAAGAATTAACCTCCAACAAAGCTTCTACACTGACTTCTGAGTACAACACCTGATTCCCCTCGAAAAATCACGCCAAATAGCCTTTGGAATCACTCAAATCAACTCAATATTGGAAGAGAAATCATATCTCAAAGTTGAAAACTTAACTGAAAACTTGAACCCATAAATAGGACTCATGTGGGGCAAAAGAGAACACCCGATGGTCACTTAAAGCGACCTGTCACTTTAGAGATGGGGTGGTTGCTTTTGCGACTCCCTTCGTTAAGTGCCTGGCCGCTTTTGAGAAACCCCCTGGTGGGCTTCAATGGCAGTCACTTTAGCGACAGCACCAGACTCAGCTGGTGCAAAATAGACTTGGCATGTCCAAATTTACTGACGGGATACTCGAGATTCATTAAGAACTCCGTGCGCGCAAATAAAATATGCTACCCCATAAAATTAGATGTTCCAAACTCAATGAGGCATTCGAAATTCCCATACGAGGTCATTTTAATGAAGATGGGTCCCACACCCAAGTGTCATTTTGAGCCTAATTTCACAATGGGCCTCGAGATTAGATCGAAAGCCTCTAGATGAAAATGAAGGGTCATTCTAGACAAAAATCAACATTCCAAAACTAATCACGCTGTCAGAATTATTATCCAAGATAATTTTCCAAGAATGTTAACCAAAGTCAACCTTAGGCTAAATTTCAAAGGCAAAAGCATAGAATGGCCCCAAACTCGTATTGATTGCCTTGATACTTATGGAGACCATGCCAATAGCATAATTTGGTCATTCTAGAGCTGATGGAACAGTCTAAATTCCGTTACGAGGTAGTTTACCTACCGTTATGACCAAATTCAAATTTTTAAGTTATAAAAGTTCCAAAATACGAAAACATACCTAAAACCCAAAGAAAAGACAAAGCGACAGAGCTATAGGCGCCAATAGGTTATAATTGAATTAGGGTATCTATAGGAACGCTCTAAACAATAAAACAGAAGTAGAAACATGAAAAAAACCTAGTATGACATTACAACATCCACTACGAAAACAACTTTCATCCTCGAAAGTGAAGACAAGGATCTACCTGGAAGCTTAAATAAGCTAGGGAGCTTCTCCCATATCTCCTGCTCGGTCTCCTAGTTCGCCTCCTCAATTGGACGATGTTGCCGCTAGACCTTAACCACAGGGATGGACCTGGAATGAAGTTGGCGAACATCTCCGGCTAATATAGCAACCATCTTCTCAAAAAAGGTCATATGATCATCCAACTCAACAAAATCATCCTGAAGCACGTCAGACTTATCTGGAATGTACCGACATAGTATAGAAACATGGAAAACTAGATGTATAGCCTAAAATATTAGAGGTAGAGCTACCGCATAAAAAACCTCTCTGACTCTCCTCAGAATCTCAAAAGGCCTAATATAACTAGTCTAAGCTTACCTTGCCTATCGAATCTCATCACGCCCTTCAAAGGCGATACCCGTAAGGATAAACAATCTCCAACCTTAAAGTACAAAGGCTGGTGTCTGCGATCAGCATAACTTGGGTGCCTACTTTGAGCTTTCCTTAGTCTATCCTGAATAATCTGGACCCTAGCTAAGACATCTAGTAGTAAATCAATACTGTGTGGCCCAGGCTCTGAAGATTCGAACAAACCAATCGGAGAGAGACAATGCCTACCAAATAAGACCTCAAATGGGGCTATCTGAATACTAGAGTAGATAATGCCAACTCTTGGAACACAGAGGCGACCGTCAAATCGTAGCACCCTATTTGAATATATAGTAGCCTGGCCCCCCTCGCCTCTCAGTACCAAGTCTTAAAGCTCTACCAATGCTCCATCCACGAAATGTTGTCCATGAATCTGATCTAATAGAGATGACCAAGCTCCCACAAAAAGCCAAAATTGGTCCAGAATCTTAGATGTCTAACCTAACCACTGTATTAGCCAAAGACTGAATGTCCAAGGCTAGGGGTTGTTATACAGTAGGAAAGTATGCCAAACTACCTATACTATCCATCTTCTGGCTCAAGGAGTCCGCTACTACATTTGCCTTTCCCAAATGGTAGAGAATAGAGGTGTCATAACCTGGTAAGAGCTCAATCCAGTGTTGTTGTCTAGAATTAAGGTCCCTCTGACTCATAATGTACTATAGGTTGCGATGATTAGTATATATGTCACAATAGACCATGTATGAGTAGGGCCTCCACATCTTGAGTAGGAAAACTACCTACGCCAACTCTAAATCATGAATGAGGTATTTTCGCTCGTGTGCTCTCAAATGTCTAGAAGCATAAGCAATAACTTGGCCATGCCACCTCAGAACACACCCAAGACCTACACCAAAAGCATCACAATATACTCAACCAGAAAAGTCAAAACAAGAGTAGTGGTAAGAAACTACTTGAGCCTCCAAAAGCTCGACTCCCACTTCTCGGACCATACAAAAGGGACATCCTGACAGGTAAAATTGGTAAATGGGGCTGCAATGGTGGAGAAACCCTCGATAAAATGCCCATAATAACAACCAACCCAATAAAGCTCTGAATCTCTATAATAGATGTGGGCCTATCCCAACTATGTATAGCCTCAATTGTTATGGATCTACCATGATACGCTCCTTGGAAACTACTACGTGTCCCATAAATGCCATAGACTACAACCAAAACTCGCACTTTGAGAACTTGGCACAAAGTTGTTGATCTCTCAAAGTCTATAGCATAATCCTCATATGCTTAACATGCTCCTCTCTACTCCGTGAGTATGCTAGTATGTTATCGATGAATAAGATCACGAAGGAGTCAAGATATGGACTGAATACTTAATTCATCAAATCCATAAAGATTGTGGGGGCATTAGTAAGACCAAAAGACATCAGAAGGAACTCATAGTTGCCATAATGAGTCCGAAAAGCAGTCTTAGGTAGCTCTAATCCTCAGCTGGTGGTAGATGGACCTCAGATCAATCTTAGAAAACACGGTGGCACCCTGAATATGGTCAAAAAAATTATCAATACGAGGTATGGGGTAATGATTCTTCACCATCACCTTATTCAGTTGCTTGTAATCAACACACATCCGTATAGTCCCATCTTTCTTCTTAACAAATAGAATAAGATCACCCTATGGCGACATACTACAATGAGTAAATCCCTTACCTAGGAGGTCCTCAAGTTGAACACTGAGCTCTTGGAGCTCTACATGAGTAATACGGTAAGTTAGAATAGAAATAGGCTTAGTGCCCAGATCTAAGTCTATGACGAAGTCAATATCTCTCCCTGGGGATAGGACAGGTAAGTTGATAGGATAGACATTAGTAAAATCCCAGACCATAGAAACTGAATCAACAAAAGGGGGTCTCGCTAGACACATCATTGACATATGCTAAGTAGGACAAACACCCAAAAGCAACTAGCCGACAGGTTTGCATAAAGGATATAATCCCCATTGGTGAGCAGGTATAAGCACCCTACTACAAGACTAGGGGAATGCCAGGCATGGCTAATGTAACTGTCTTGACATAACAGTCCAAAACCACATGGTGAGGGGAAAGCCAATCCATTCCTAGTATAACATCAAAGTCCAACATATCTAATAGAATAAGGTCAACCTTAGTCTCATGCCCCTGAATAGTCAACACACAAGATCTACACACCTGATCCACTACTAAAGAATCTCGTACCAAGGTCAAAGCATGCCATGACACCTCAAGTGAATCATAAACAATATCCAAATAAGGAGTAAAATATATACACACATAAGAATATGTGGAACCTGAATCAAATAAGGCTGAAGTAGTCTGTTGACATATGAGGATAATACCTGTGATGACATTATTTGATGCCTCGGCTTTGGCCCTAGCTCGAGCAACATAGAATGGACCTTTCGGCCTCCCCTATATCCATCTGACATATCACCTGACTTACCTTCCCAAAGACCTCCCCGAACACCCTGCTAGCCATCGCCATAACCCTGACCCTGATCTCTACCTCTAGGTGGAGGTGGTACTGTTGCCAATGGTCTAGCCCGACTGAGCCACTCTCTCTCCTAGTGCTCTAGTGAACAACAATCATAACACCTCAAAGGTAATCGGCTTATGGTAAACCATATATGATAAAAAGCAAGAAGATTTAATCCCCTTCTGTGGTGGTACCCCCAAATGGGGCTGACTTTCATCAACTGCTGGCAAGGCTGCTTAAAATGGCCGACCGGACTGACTCTAGTGGTACCTATCATGATGGAACCACTGGTGGGGCCTATCATAACTGTCCTGGCCCCTAAACTGGACCCATTGAAGCTGCCCTGATGCCTGGGCCTTCTATCACTAACACACTTAGGCTTGGCGATTAATAATCTCTATAGTGCGGACATGGTCCACTATATCCAAGAAAGAGCAGCCCGTAGAAACAATGCTCTATCCCTAACCTCAAATAGAGCCTCAACCTATGTATGAAACACCGTACCCTCTCCTTCTTAGTAGGTAGAATTATCGTGGCATATCAGAATAGTTGTTGAAATCGGTCTCATACTTGGCGACTATCATCTGGCCCTATTCTAACCATGTAAATATATTCCAAAGTTAGTTTCTCATGCTCCTAGAGATATATCTAGCCAAGAAGGCCTCTAAAAACTGAGCCTATCTCAACAGTGTTGACTATGCTGGCTTGGTCTATAAGTAGGAATGCCACCATCATGTGGCTGACCCACGAAACTGGTGAGCGATTAAGTCAACGCCTCTAGATTCCACAAGACCCAAGGCTTTAGAAAATATCAAGGGTGTCAGCCTCTAAAATACCTCTAAATCTTCTGCTCTTATAAGGAGATAACACCCTCTAGGACAGCTAGCAGGGGTGTAATATTTGGTGGGGGTGGCTGAACCTTAGGTATTGGCGGCGCAGGATAGTCCTGCAGTTCTGACATATCAACAGCTGGGCTGGTGCCTATGGTATAACCCCGATAACTATGAGGAGCTAAGAAATCACCGTCTGTAATGCTATAACTAGTGTAACTAGAGGTTGTGCTAGGGGTGGTAGCCCCTTTGGCTAAAGAGGAATAGGGGCATCCTGATGCTCCTCAACATGATCAGGAGCTATATATTGATCGGAGAGTAGTGCGACCCCTCTGCCTATGCCACAGGGCTGGACTCTAGGTCTGCGTAATATTGCAAGGCCAATGCCACCTGTAGTACCGTGCGTATGAGCCATCCCTGTGAAAGAGTAGAACAAATGAGATTTCGTGAAACTAATAAGATACACCACTGCATAAAATGATACAATATAGAAAACTTTCCTAATGAAATCCTATAGCGTCCCAAAGATAAGTCACGGACATCCTCACACCTATCCGTGGGATACTACTAGATGTTAGCTCTATGCATGTGAGAGCAGCGAAACTAGGGATCAGATACCAACTTATCACAATCAAATTTCTCAAGTCATGATGGGACCAACCATAACCCCCACTAGGTAAGCCAAATCCATAACCCGTAACTGCAAGTAATGGATATAAGGAGGAAAAATACTAAGCAAAACTAAGAGAAACCAAATAAATGCAGAAATAAGGAGAAGCTAGATAAATATATACAAAATACACAAACTGAATCCCTCCCAGAACCTAGAAGTCACTAGTACAGAGCTGCTACCAAAAATAAAATGAGTACAAGTCCCCAAAAGTGGACCAAGAATATATATACAACACCATCTAGTCTCAAAAGTATAAAAAGATGGGCCATCCAAACTGAAGGATAAAGAAATGATCTCAAAATAGCATATGCTCACCCTGGTCTCCGGATCTGGCTGCAATAGGCTCAATTTATCCGTGATGGTAGCTGGTGCTCGGACCTACATCACAAAAGTAGATACAAAGTGTAGCATAAGTATCAAATAAAAGGTACCTAGTAAGCATCATAGGCTGACTAAGCAAAAAAGGTAAAAGTAATATGTAAAAGATGAATAAGCCTAAACAAGAGTCGTAATAAGCATTATAGGTAAGGAAGGTAAATAACCAAAAGAACAAGAAGATACTATCTAGGAAGACTACAACTAGCTATACCCAACTGGCCCATATAAACCCAACTGGGACACATATGCGTAAGTTTAAACAAAACTCGAATGGACCCCCAAAAGTACACCAGGTACACAGAATAACTATGACTACAAAGGCCAGGAACTAAGAGTCTATAATACCAAGAACTGAAGAACCATGAAAGATCTAGAGGCCGAGGGCGAGACTAACCCCTAGATGCTCTCCTGAATTCTCAATGTAGTCAAGGCCGGACTGGGACCCAGATTCTTTCCATAATCCATCGATACAATCAAGGTCGGGATTAGAACCCAAACTCTCTCTATAATCCATTGGTACAATCAAGGCCAGGACTAGGATACTTTTAATTACCAAGGATCGCCTCCATAATGAACCAAACCTATATATCGTCTAGGCTTCAACCAGAACTAAAACAAGTCAAAATGAAATCTAACATCACCAACACATATCAAAAGTCACAATTATAAGAAGTAATAGATAAGATTGTTCATACGAGCAAAGTTTTCATCTAGCTAAGGCCCAACAACTAGATACTAGCCTACTACATCATTCTACAAGAATTATGCCCGCTGGAGCAATACTGGGGAATCTAAAGCAAGTTTGATAACCTAATCTTAGGCCAACATGCTCCACAAACCAAATATATGGAATCGACACTAATTACAGTGGTAACATTTAACGGGAGATATCACATGTTTCAATTACCTGAAATCTCAATAAAATACCTAAAACATCATTTCTAACACCTAAGATATACAGATAAGCTACCCAACCCAAATTCCATCTATTTCAACATAATTTCACACATTCCATCTAAATCTAAAGAAACAAAAGTCATAGCCTATTTATAGGCTAAACACGCATGCTCCCAATCAATTTGTCGGAGCCTTTCCTTTACACACAACCTCAAAATATTCCTATCAGAAATAGAATCACAATATCATTATGGTTATTATAAATTAAAACTATCAAATTCAGAGATGGGCCAATGTTGGAGTAAAAATTGGGAATTAGGGGACCTGATTCGTAACTCACAAAATTGACTCCGAGAATATGTCTTAAATGCTGCCCCAAGCTTGTGTTCCAAAAAAGAACACAATTCACTACTCAAAATGGTGACAACAGCAACCTATACCAACATTCTCAATTTTCTTCAAAACAAGAAAGGGCCACAGGAAAACGACAGAAAATAACTACAATGAAGCTTCTACACTGACTTTTGAGCACACCACCTGATTCCCCTAAAAAAACCATGCAAAATTGCCTTTGGAATCACTCAAATCCCCTTAATATTGGAAGATAATTGTATCTCAATGGTTAACGCTTAACTGAAAACTTAAACCTAGGAATAGACATCAAGTGTCACAAAAGCGACTAGTCGCTTTAGTGACCTAGACCCTAGGTGCCTATTTTCTTTAGCGATCCTTTGGTCACTTTAGCAGTAGACACTTTAGCAACCATGGGTCTCTTTATCAATAACACCAGACTCAGCTGGTGCAAAATGGACTTGGCTTATCCAAATTCTCCGATGGGGTGCTCGAGATTCGTTCAAAACTCCATGTGTGCAAATGAATTATGCTACCCACTAAATTTAATATTTTAGATTCAATGGCGCTTTATAAATTCTCATACGAGGTCATTTTAAAGAAAAGTAGATCCCACACCAAAGTTCCATTTTGAGCCTAATTTCACAATGGGCCTCGAGATTAGACAGGAAGTCTCGAGATGCAAACGAAGGGTCATTCTAGACCAAAATTAATATTCTAGAGCTAATCATGCTGTCAGTATTTTCTGCCAAGTGCATTTACCAAGAGTGTTGATCAAAGTCAACCTTAGACCAAATTTCAAAGGCAAAAGTACCGAATGGCCCAAAACTTATACTATTGCCTCGATACTCATGCTGACCATGACACTAGCCTAATTTAGCCATTTTAGAGCTGATGGAATTGTTAGAATTTGGTTATTAGGTCATTTACCTAAAGTTTGACCGAAGTCAATTTTTTAAGTTATAAAAGCTCCAAAATAGGGAAATAGGCCTAAAACCAAAACTAATGACCATGTGACTGAGCTACCGGTTCCAGCAGGTCATAATTGATCTGGGGTCACTATAGGAACACTCTAAATAATGAAATAGAAGTAGAAACATGAAAATGACCTGCAGGATCATTACACAAACTTAACCCAATACATTTTAGGACCAAAATCAGTCCTTATCAGTACCCAATAAGGCTTTTTTCTCATTAACACAAAAAATACTTTGAGAGCAAGAATTAGAGAGAAGGAGAAGGGATAGGGTTTAAGGTTTTTAAGAGAGGTCTTCAATAATATTTCCTCGTGCCTTATATGTTCCTATAGTCAAGTAGAGTTTGAGTTTGAGTTTCAATTCCCATAAAGTGAATTCTTGAGTTATTTGTATAATTTCTTATTGAGTTTGGTATATTTGACAATAATTTGTTGATTTGAGTTTTGAGATTATGGATTCATGTTTCTATTCACATGAACCCTAGTTGACTCTTGCATTGATTATTTTATGCACTGCATTGAGTTGAAGAATGATTATTTTCATCATTTAATTAAAAAAAGAATTTGAGCATGAGTTGAGTTGAGAAGTCTCTTAAGCATATTTTGAGCATGAGTAAATACTTTTAAATATCTATTTTGAGATTGAGTTAAGAAGTTAATTCATAGTTTATTTGCATTTATTGAGTTGAGATCATGAGAAAAGATGAGTTGAGAAGAGATGAGTTTTGAGCTAAGTCCAAAAGAGACTAATTAATTTAATTGAGTAAATACACTCACTTGAGATATGAGCATAATAAATATATTTTTGGGAGTAGTATGGAGCACCGGTTTGAATAAGAGTAGAGAACAACTCAAACCCCATAAACTATGTAGCCAGTGTAGGATAGAATCATATCGTTCATTTGCGTGACTTCTCATAGTCCCAAAAAAGTACTTTTATTGGATCCAGAGATGAGTTTGCATCCCTTACCCTGGAAAGGTAATGGATGGATGTGGTAACGATAAAAATTCGTTGTATCATCACGTAGCTCATAAGTGATGGTTCTTGGTTAGATAAACTTCTCAAGAAGTAAAGTATTATATTTTTATATATTGAGCTACATTCAATTTTACATGTCTTTTAAAGCATTGTTTTAAATTTATTTTATGCTTTATTGAGTTGAGCTATTTTCAGAGTTGAGTTCCTTAAGTTGAGAATTGGAGTAAATTTCTTTTCAAATATTTTACATACCGTACATTCCATGTACTGACATCATTTGACCTGCATCATTTTATGATGCATACATAAGTGATAGAGATACTCAAAAGGCGCATCATTGAAGATCCAGCTACTACCCAGCTTTGGTGAGACCTCTTTGCATTCTTAGGCGCTCTTGAGTCTTTATTCAAGTTCTTACTATTAGTTTTGAGGCAGTCATGGGCCTGTCTCGATGCCTATTTCACAGTCATTATCTAGAGGCTTCATAGACTAGTTAGACAGAGTTCAATTTATTCATTGAGTATCTTTTGAAAACATAAATTCATGTCTCAACTATATATTTGAGCTTTGAGTTTAAAACATGATCTTGTTAAGTTCATTTACATTTATTTTGCACGTCAAGTATGCTTTTCATGAGTAAGTCTTCTGCTTCGTGAGTTAGACATACCAAGGGTTCGCTCAAGAACCAAAAATGGTTTCGGAGTGCCGGCTATGCCGAAGGTTTAGGCCTGGGGCGTGACACTTACATAGCACATGAAGTATTAGTTGCCTGGATAGATATCACATTTTTGGTTATTATTGATAAGTTTAAGGTACCATTTTAGGCAGTCCGCTAACTTAGTTCAGAGCTATATCTTATTATTTTACTTGTTAATAAGTCCAAGGTATCATTTTGGGATGTCCATAGAAATATATCCAAGTACCACTTTTACTATTGATGAGTTTGAGGTTTCATTCCAAGGAGCTCATGTACTCCTTTGAGTTTTTACTTTTAAGCATATAGACATTGCATTGCATCATCTTGTTTGTATATAGACTTTTTTATTTGCATCATGTTATGCAACGTCATGCAAGCCGACAAGGCTGCCGTTGGGAAGGGGATGTTCCGAAACATAAGTCGCACTAGTAAAGCTACACCAATATGGCTGGATCACATTTACACACACCCACACATATGTCTATAGACCTCTAAGAATATCAATAGTAATATATGATGGGACAGGGCCCCATCGTACCCTTGGATAAATACATATATCAGTAGATATTTACCTAAAAGGTTAGGCTCCGGTACAATAGAGCACTTCCAAAATAGTTGAGCGGAAAGCCCAAGCCAGCGAATCTCCAAAATAAGTACCTGGACCTGCAGGCATGAAACGCATCCCCCCCTCCCCGAGAAAAAGGGTTCAGTATAATATATGTACTGAGTATATAAAGCATAACATTTCATAAATGAAGTCACATATGAAGTAGAGTTATAGGAAACAAATATGATACTCAATAAGGAACTATACCTGTGTCCTATGAGACAAATCGTGCACATCATTATCATATATCGCACCTAGCCCATATGGGGATCGGGGCCATAATCGTATATCATACCTCAACACCACATCATTATATTAAATCATGCATACATATATTGTACCCAGCCCTTTATAGGACTCGGTGTCATCATGTTATCATATACTGTACCCAGACCTTTATGGGACTCGATGTCATCATATCATCATATACCGTACTCGGTCCTTTATGGGACTCGGTGTCATAATCATCATATACCATACCTGGCCCTTTATGGGACTCGGTGTCATAATCATCATATACTGTACCCGGCCCTTTATGGGACTCGGTGTCATCATATCATCATATACCCTACCCGACCCTTTATAGGACTCAGTGTCATAATCATCATATTAACATCTGAGACTCAATAAAACGATCATACTGGACTATCCTTTGATGTTCAGAATGGTACTTATCCTAAGTGCACTCTAAGTGTCATCAGGGGTTGTATCAACTAGAGTCTCAGGAATAATAGGCATTTATCAAGTGATGCCAAATGAGAAGAGATGAGAGTTTACATACTTACTAATTTCCATCACATAGAATCCTTGAGAGGCAATAACTCAACTAGTATAGGAGTTCTACCATCGAGAAGTAAATAAGACCTATGGACCATACTTGGAGTTTTAAGAATAGAAATACTCCCAAATTTCATACACATATCATACTTGTACTAAGACATACCAAGAAAAAAGAGTTAGCTTCACATACTTACTACCCTCCATCATATAGAAGGTTTGAGAGCCGTAGCTCCATTATTATGGAAGTTCTAACATTAGAAAGTTGGTAAGACTCATAAATCTTGCTCCGATATAGATGGGATACTCCCCAAAGCTTGCATCATGTGGTACTTATATCAAGACATGCAAAAAGAAGAGAAAGGATAAGCTTTATATACTTATGCCAACGACATGCCAAGAGAAGAGAAAGGATAAGCTTTACATACTTATGCCAAAAACATGCCAAAATAAAGTAGGTAGCTTCACATACCTCTTTAGGGATTAATCGTAACCCAGCTTGCCTCGATATCTCCAAAGCATATTTAACATGAAAGTAATACTAAGATTAATAACCTTTAATTTTCTAATTTCCAACCCTACACCCAAGTAGTCATAGGAACCATTTCCTTATCCATTTCCCTCGACTAGCTTATTACTAGTTCTGAAGTTGCCAAAAATCGGGCAACATCTCTCTTATAACTTGCCCTATCCAACTGCTAATCTTATCATCCATATTACCAAAAACAACCAGAATTTATATATACAATCAAATCACCTCAATATTACTCAATACAATTCCAAACAACTAGCTCAAAACTATGATACCAAAATAGAGTTCTTAGCCTTTATTTTGTAAAATCTTTTATCATACGAAATGGAGGGTCATGTGAATGAAACCATCAGAACCCACACACATATTTGAGTACTTTCCATCCCTGCAACATGCAATTAAAACACTCCCAACCTGCAGCACCACAACAACAATACACTACTCGACTTTTGATTTACCTACTACGACTTTAATTTAGTTTGTTTCTAACGTCAAGCATCCTTATACAATTTTCCCACTTCCAACATTAATTAATATATGTAATATACCCCATGAAAACATCATAAACTTTAATTTTAAAGGGAAAGCCTTACCTTGTCCAAAACTCACCAAAACTCACCAAAACTCATCTCAGAAGCTCTTCTAGCGTGACTGAAACTTCGTGGCTATTTGTTATCCATTTGGGGATGCTAAAAATCATAAATTTAAATTAATAACACCTTCATACCTTTTGGTTATACCCCATATAATTAATTCACGGAAAAAAATCAGAGAACTTACCTTTTTATCCTCCCAAAACCGTAGCTCTTTCTTCTCTCTAGCTTAAGTTCCTTTTCTCTTCTTTTTGTTTTTAGACTATTCTTGGATGAAGATGAGAATTATTGGATAAATATGAACTTAAATTCATAAATTATATACATATATATAGGCCACTTTAGGAGGTGACACATGTCAAGCCCCAAGTGGTGATACGTATCAAGCCCCAAGTGGTGACATGTGTCAAGCCCTCATAGGGCCAATGCACCACCTCTTTCACTTAGGGGATACCAGGTGTCAGGTGGGGCCTACCCCCTTGCTGCAGCTACTTCCACGTGGCACCTCCAGCTGTTGCTATATGGCACTCTCCCATGCTGCCATGTGTCGCTCTCTTCTTTTCCTCATGGGTTCATAATCTCGTCTTGATTTACGAACCTATGTAATCCTTTCCATGTAAGATTTGTATGTACTCGAGTAGTTTAAGTATGTAAGATTTTCAAGTTGCTAGCTTAAGTAAGTAGTCGAGTTCTACGACTCATTATTTGGTCTCCAACTTCTTTCGGATTCTTACGACCCTATTTCCAATCTTCTCTATTATAGGGTATCTCATTCTCCCTACCTTAGAGTTATTTGATGAATTCATAGATTATCCAGCTTACATGGTGACTTCTAAGAAGCTTAAGAGCCTTTCAAGAAACTTAAGAAGTTTAAAAAGCTTAAGAACGCGTTCCAAGGTACAAGAGTATGAGGTGTAACATATCTTACTTTATATATATATATATATAATTGTTCTGAGCTTGGTCAGTCTATAATGCCTATTGAGTACCCTATATTTTTGTACTTATATTGCACTTCTGGATCTTTTCTAATGCAGCTCCCAGTATGAGTCACCCTCTGTAAGTATTAGATCTCCCATAACTATCATAGAGTTGGATCATGGTGAGCTCCTGGCGTTTAGAGACTTGATGCTTTCCTTATTGTTCTTGACTTGTATATGTTTTATTTTGATGAGTCAAATCTATTGTATAGGTGATATTAACTCAGGGGATTTGATTGGTGTCAATTTGTTATTTTGGTAACTTTCAGGCCTCTTTTGTATACATTGTATCATATTATAGATTTATGATATGGCCCACTTCTTATGTTTATTATTCTTGTCTTCTACCTCTTATTATTACTATGTCATTAAACTATTGTCTTCCACAATTATATCTGTTGGGTTTTAGGCTTGCTATATTGGGGGATTTAGTAGGCGTCATCATGGCCTGATGATGTGTCGTTGTATCGTGGTTTAAGAGCTTTAAATTCACCGATCTCACCAGTACAGGTGCAGGTGTCTAGTAGAGTCTCACAGATCCATATATTATATGTGAGAGGCTATAGTATTTTTTTAGGAAAAACTTCCCCTGTTTTGTCTTTTATCATGATACCTTAACTTTAACAACTTTTGAGTGTTTATTTTTTTAATTCTTTCTAGATACTTAGGATGAGATTGTCTATGGGAGGTCGAAAGCCTCCTACACTAAAAGATGGGACCCCAACTAGGAGTCGAGGTCAAGGTCAACCTAGAGGTCGAGGTAGAGCATGAGCCACAACACCATCTAGAGATCAGGATCACCCAAAATAGAGGTTGAGTCTATTCAGCATCAGCCAGACAGTGTAGGGACAACCCAGCCTTCGCCAAGGTTCTTTTCCACGCTAGTTCTTCAGGATACACTATTATGGATCCTTAGATTCATGAAGAGTACGTCCTAGTCAGGGACTCTGCGTAGCACTTTAGCCGGACCTCAAGTTCTGTATGAGAATCAGACTCCAGCCCAAGAAGGGGCATAGGGTGTTCAAATTCCAGGGTTACAACCTATTGGGGCTCCTTGGTTAATGGTCTAGCCCGTTCCTACTTTTTCTCCACCTATAGAACCTAGACCAGTCATGTGTTCTGAGGAGCAGAAGATGCAAGGGTGATTTTTTAGGTTGGGCCCTCCTAGGTTTTCACATATAGCGTGAGAAGATACTTATTTTTTGATTAAATACTAGGAAAGGCTGCACAACCTCTACTTAGTGGAGTCTCATAGGGTTGATTATACTGCTTTCCAATTTGATGGGTTAACAAAGTAATAGTGGAGGTCTTATCTCTAATGTAGGCTAGCTGAATCACCTTCGATGACTTAGGCTCAGTCCTTCGAGGCTTTATTGGAGAAGTATGTACCTTGCTGCTTCAGGGAGCGATCGCGAGATAAGTTCATAGACCTAACTCAGGGATCTATATCAGTTGCTAACTATGAGACATGATTCCATGAGTTAGATACACATGCAACTATGCTTATGTCGACAGAGTATGAGAGGGTGGACAGGTTTAACAAAGGGCTCTCATTTCCACTTAGGATTGCTATAGAGAAGATGGTGGTGTCGGTCTACTCTTTTCTTCAGATATTTGATCATGCACGTACTATTGAGGGGATCTGTTATGAGGCTTACGAAAATAGAAATAAGAGGCCCGCTATTAGGGTGGTTTCAGCGTGTCTCAGCTCCATACTAAGGTAGTTTTGGGAAGAGGTTACACATAACAATTTTTGACTTCCAAGGCAATTCAAGCAACCCTTTAGCTTACAAATGGTTGCACTTCTATGGGTGTTAGTTGGAAGATGGTTCATGCTCCAATTTAGTCTTCTTAGGGTATACATCCCAGGTGTTTAGGCTGTGGTGGCAAGTCATGTTCAGCTGGGCTATCTTAGAGAGCTACATTAGGTGGACCATGTTATGAGTGTTGCATTATAGGCCACTTTTCTAGGGAGTGCCCTATAACCAGTCATGGTAGATAATAGGACCAGCAAGGTTAGCACGGTTAGGCCTCAGAGTTCTAGTTCAGTCTACCAGAGGTAGTGCTCAAGGGAGGAAGGGTGGTCCCTAGGATGCTCAAAGTGTTCCTCTATCAGGCTGGTCGGGTGGTCAAGGTGGATGCCATATATATGCTTTTCTAGTGAGGCCAGAGGTGAAGGGTTTGGATATCTTCATCATAGGTACAATATCATCTCTCATCAGCCTGCATATACTTTATTTTATTCAAGGTCTATCTACTCGTATGTATCTGTCTATTTTGCTACTCGTGTTGGTGTGCTTTGTGAGCCTTTGGCTAAGCCTTTGCGTGTAGCTACCACCATATATGATTCTTTAGTAGTGGATCAAGTGTATTGATCTTATATGGTGTCTATTTTGGGGTTTGATATTAGGGAAGACTTGATTTTTTAGATATGTAGACATCGACATAATTTTGGACATGGATTGGCTATCTTCTCATCATGTGGTTTTGGATTATTTTTCCAAGGTTGTTACATTATGCATGCCTAGCATTCCTCTGATTTTGTGGACTGTTACTGTTAGCCATATTCCTAGGGGTGTGATCTCTTTTCTGAGGGTGCGATGGTTGGTAGTAAAAGGGTGTCTCACATATATTTTTGATGTCTGTGACACTAGTGTCGACATTCCTTCTCTAGATTTAGTTTCAATGGTTAGAAAGTATCGTGATATGTTTTTGACTGATCTATTAGGCCTTCCCCCAATCGTGATATTGATTTTGATATTTATATTAAGCCAGGTACTCAACCAGTTTCTATTCCACCCTACCCATTGGTTCCAACTTAGTTAAGAGAGCTTATTGAGCAGCTTCAGGAACTGTAAGGAAGGGGTTCATTAGAACTAGTGTGTATGCTTGGGGTTTTCCTTTCCTATTCATGATAAAGAATGATGGTACCTTGCATATATGTATTGACTACATGTAGCTGAACAAGCTGACAACCAAGAATAGTTATCTTATGCCATGGATTGATGATTTATTTGACTAGTTCCAGGGTGCAACAGTGTTCTTTAAGATAGACTTTATATTGGGCTATCACCAGTCAAAGATTCGGGCAGCAGACATCTCTAAGACTTTCTTTGGGACTCGAAATGCCATTATGAGTTCTTAGTCATGTCTTTTAGATTGACTAACTCCCTAATTGAGTTCATGGAATTGATGAATTGTGTGCTCAGGCAATATTGAGACTCTTTTATGATAGTGTTCTTCGATGACATTCTAGTCTACTCCAAGATTAGGGATCAACATGAGCATCACTCTATGATTGTACTCCAGACCTTGTGACATCAATTGTTGTATGTTGAATTCACTAAGTTTGAGTTTTTCCTTGAGTCCAGTTTTATGCTGAATTCACTAAGTGTGAGTTTCCAACATGAGCATTCTAAGGGCATGTGGTATCCAAGGATAGGATTAGAGCGGATCCAGCAAAGGTCGTTGCAGTTCTTGATTGAGACAAACCTACTTCTCCAATTGAGGTTTGCATTTTTGTTGGTTTGGAAAGCTACTACAGGCAATTTCTAGAGATGTTTTCTTTGATAGCGACATCTTTGACTCAGAAAAATGTCCCTTTCTAGTGTTCTTGTTAGACCCCAAAAGTTGGAATGTTCAAACCAAGGAAAAATCTCTCAAAATGTAGACTTGATTTAAGACTACGACTTCCTATACGAATCGTAGAGGTTCTTATGACTCGTTGAGAAGAGTCGTAGAGGGATTCTTTGAACTTGTTCAGGACAAACCTCTGAAGGAGTTCCTACAACTCAACATAATGAGTTTTCATCTTATTGATGAGTCGTAAGGATAACTCTTTTAACAACTTTAGAGACCACTATTTTTACAGGTTTTTAAGATTTGTAGGAAGAGTGAAGTTTATGAATTATAGTCCTTTAGATGAGTCGTAGACACAACTTATGGGCAAAGATCAGAGACCCTAAAATAAAGGTCTTCTTAGACTTGAAGGACGAGTCAAGTTAACGACTCGTAATTATGACGACGAGTCATAACCATGACTCGTAGGCTCAACATTAAAGCCCTTAAAATTAAACCTTCTTCAAGCCCACACTATGACTCCAGTCTACAAGTCGTACACTTGAGGAAGAGTTGTAAAAGTTAACTCGTAGGCCTATATTTAAGTTTTAATAAAGGATAATTGTGTCTTTTTTGAAGTCCAGTTCAATATATCTAGATACAATTATGGCTAAGTTCAAGCCTATAACTACTCAACCCTTCAAAATTCCCTCTATTCTAAATCATTCTTCAAAATTCTCCTATGGCAAGACCAAAAGAATTCTCTCAAGGTTCCTCTCCAATATTTAATCTAGGGTTTCAAAAGCAATCAAATTCTTCTTCAATTTTTGAGAAAATTTACCAAGATATGTGGAGATTGATCCATGAGATTTCACCTATGGAGTCCCAAGGTTTTCTTAAAGTTTTCTTCAATTTTCAAATTATCTATCAATCCTAGTTTTGAAGAATTGCATTGGGTTGTTTCAATTTCATTTCAAATTGGTATCAATAATTATTCTAAGTATGTTTCTACATGAATTGTATATTTTCAAGTTGAATTATGAATGTCTATGCATTAAGCTATTCAATCACAATTTTGATGTTCAAAGCTTTTTTTATATGTATTATGATTATGAAGTTTTCTGATTTCCAAAGAAAAAGGTTTTATGAATGAAGTTGGGATTCATGATTTTAATGATGAAAGCATGATGACGATTAATTATGCTAGAAGATAGTTATTATGGTATGATAAGCACAATTCTTACACAATCATATTTAAGATGGTGATAAGGACAATTCTCACCGATGTTTAGGGATTCCTATGAATCACTAAAGTTAATGAGCTATTCTTACGATTATTTTCATGATGAAGTTGACTATGATATTTTCAATGTTTTAATAAATTCCGTTGGGATATTGACTAAGCACCAAGAGGACTTATTAGTGGGGTTCAGTTCGGTAAGGTAGTTAGTTAGCCAAGGGAATCCTAATATCAACCTAAAATTCTAAACTACATTGCCTACGTAGGTTGCCTTTATGGCCTAGCTAGTGGATCCACATATAGCTTACAAAGTTAAAGTTGTTTCTCACGAAGTCTACCTTGGCAAGTAGCTTCTCTCTTTTTGATGTGGGAGTTACATCATATTCCATATTATAGATTTCATGGTCTTAAGATGTCGGTGAAATGTCTTAACCCACATTCAAGTTATATGTAAAGATGAAATCTTTATTATGAAATTTATGATACTTGACCATAGTTTACACGAGATTTCAAATGCTTTAAGTGAATTCATTCTTATTATGTTGGTTATGCATCTTATGTAATATTTCTCATATTTCTTTACTTGTTCATCCATAATTTACATACTTATTACCTTCTATGTACTAACACATATTTTGCCTACATTGTCACATAATGTAGGAGCAGACGACGACCATCCTATTTATAGCTAGAGTTACCTAGTTTTTCAAACGTTGGTGAGTCCTCAGTCATCGAGGATAATGACTTTCTTTTATGTTGCTACTTTGACTTCTCTAATGTTTTGGGTAAGCTAGGATCTTGTCCTAAGCCCCTATTAAAGTCTAGTATATAGGCATGTTTAGACGTTTGAATTGATGTAAGTCCATTTTGGACATTGGATTGTGTATTTCTATTCCTTAGACTTGCACTTTTGAGTTGATTCTTCCACTTATCTTATTATATTCTTTACCTTATGTATGCAATGTATGCTAATATGGTAGTTGGAATCCTTCAGGTTCTCAATCACCGTGTCATGTCTAGGTCCTAGACTTGGGTTTTGAAAGCTCTGATGAGTGTGAGGCAAGCTTTCTGAAGATGACGGCCTTATTGACTTCAGCTCTATTCTGACTCTTCCTATTGAGGGCCATGGGTTTACAGTCTACTGTGATGCTTTCAGTATTATATTGGTTGTGTGTTGATATAACAAGGTAGAGTTACTACTTATACTTCTAGGTAGCTAAAGCTTCATGAGAAAACTACCCTACTTATGACTTGGAGTTGGAAGCAGTAGACTTCGCACTAAATATTTGGTGGCATTACCTGTATGGAGTCCATAGTGAGGTATTTACTGACCATCATAGTCTTCAGCATATCTTAAACCAAATGGACCATAATCTAAGACACAACTCGTGGTTGGAGTTACTAAAAGACCATGACCTCTCCATTTTTTATCACCTGGGCAAGGCTAATGTGGTAAAAGATGTTTTGAGCTCGAAGACAGTGATTATATAGAGTTTAGCTTTATTAGAAATGAAGGATTGGCCTATGGCTTTGGATATCCAGTCCCTGGCCAACTGGATGGTCAGTTTGATATTTTTATGCTGGGAAGGGTACATACTTGTGTGGAGGATAGATCTTCTTTATGAAGCAGAAGGCACAACTGTTCGATGATTCGTAGTTGAGGTTAATTCGAGATAAGGTGCTCAACGGTGAGACTAGAAAGGTGATCTTAGATCTAGAGGGAATTTTGAGGACCTAGGGTCGTATTTCTATTTCGAAACTTGGTTAGGTTGATTTGAGTGAAGTCCTATTATTCTAGATATTCTATTCATCCTGGTGCAGTAAATATGTACCATAATTTAAGTTAACACTATTGGTGGTATAGGATGAAGAGGGATATTTTAGCTTTTGTGGCTAGGTTCTTGAAGTTTCAGCATGTGAAGTACGAGCACTAAAATCCTAGTGGTTTGACCCAGCTGCTACCCATTCTAAAGTGGAAGTGGGAGCAGATACCTATGGACTTTGTGGTAGTCTTTCCACATACTTTTTAGAGGTTTGCTTCTACTTGGGTCATCATAGATTGATTGACAAGTCTGGTAACTTTTTGCCAGTTCAGACTACCTATTGTTCAAAAAGGTTAGCTCAGATCTATATCTAAAAGATTGGCCATTGGCTTGGTGTGCTGGTTTCCATCATTTTATAACATGGTACTCAATTTACCTCACATTTTTGGATTTCTATTTAAAGGAAGTTGAGTTCTAGAGTTAAGCTCAGCATATTATTCCTCACACAAGCTGACGGTCAGTCTGAGCATATTATTTAGGTTCTGGAGGACATGTTATGGGCCTGTGTTATTGACTTTGAGGGTCAATTGGAAAAGTTCTTGGCTTTGGCAGAGTTTTCATATAATAATAACTACTATTCTAGTATTCAGATAGATCCATTTGAGGTGTTATATGGTAGGAAGTATTGATATCTTATGGACTAGTTTGATACTTTTGAGGTTAGGAAATGGGGCACCAACCTGTTGCGAAATTCTTCAGATAATATTCGTATGATTCAGGAGCACCTTTATACTTCCCAGAGTAGGTAGAAAAGTTATGTTGATATGAGATATTTTCCTGGTTGGTGATCGGGTATTTCTGGAGGTGTCACCCATGAAGGGAGTGTTGATATTTGGGAGGATGGGAAAGCTTAGCCCCAGGTTCATCGGTCCTTTTAAGATCCTGAGATGGGTAGGTGAGATTGTATATGAGATAAACTTACCCCCTTCTCTTTCATGTGTTTACCCTATTTTCTATGTTTATTGCTGAGATGGTATGTTTTAAAAGAGTCTCACGTGCTTCAATAAGATTCAGTTCAGTTGGATTAGTCCTTGGCTTTTAAGAAGGAGCCTATGACTATTTTGGATAAGTAGGTTAGAAAGTTGAGGACTAAGGAGATTCTATCAGTGAAGGTTCATTCGACGCATCCTACGATCGAGGAAGTGACTGGAG
This sequence comes from Solanum dulcamara, assembly GCF_947179165.1. Lineage (NCBI taxonomy): Eukaryota > Viridiplantae > Streptophyta > Magnoliopsida > Solanales > Solanaceae > Solanum > Solanum dulcamara. The sequence continues at coordinate 32,169,716 of NC_077244.1, read as the reverse complement.
ACCAAGATTGATATGGAGACTCGATATCCTAACTCACTAGTTTAGAGCTCCACATTCACGAATTAGCCTCCACATTCGCGAAGGGTTAGTTGACTGACCTTTGCATTCACAGAGCTATTCTCTGCATTTCTGAAGGATAAAAGGTATGACACTAGTGAGCTTTTAAAACCATATTCAACATGCAATCCTTTAATCCAAACATTGAAAAATCATGATTTTGAGAGCAATTCTTGGTCAAATTTGGTAATTCTTGTTAGAGGTGTTGGCATTTCACGTGGGAACTTTCTGGGGTTGTTGAATCTTTCGTTTCTCTTTGTAATTTCCATTAATTTTCCCTAAACATTAGTTTTTGATCCCTTTTGACTCTTTTAATTATGGGAATATTTAGGGGCATTTCTTAGCTCGGATTATGTCCATTTTTGGAGCATAAGTTCCTTAAGCTCATTGGGTATAATGACCCTCTAGGTCATTTTTTCCTTAATGCCTTCTTTTCATTATTTAGAGCATTTATATTGCGACCCCAAGTCCTTTGCGACTTGCTGATACTTTCTGTTTGGGTGCCTGGACGTTTGCTTGGGTTTTATACCCATTTTCCTATTTTGAAGCTTTTGAAACTTGAATAGTTAACTTTAGTCAAAACTTTAGGTAAACATCCACAGAATAGAATTCTGGCAATTCCATCAGCTTCACAATATCCAAACTAGGCTAGTAACATGGTTAGCAGGAGTATCAAGGAATTTGGTGTGAATTTGGGGCCATTTGGCATTTTAGCCTTTGAAATTTAGCCGAAGTTTGACTATGGTCAAAATTCTTGGAAGACATGCTTGGATCAAAATTCTACTAGTGTTTTTAGTTCCAAAAATGTAGAGTTTGTCCAGAATGACATTTTGTTTGCTTCCAGAGGCTTTCGGTCTAATCCCAAGGCCTATTGTGGAATTTGGCTAAAAATGGCATTTGGGTGTGAGACCCTTGTTTTTGTCAAATTAACTGGTATGGAAATTTTAAATGCACCTTTGATTCTAGAGCATCGAATTTAGTGGTGTAGCATAGTCCGTTTGCACGCACGGGATTTTGACGACTCCTGAGCACCCCATTGGGGATTTTTAAATGGCCAAAACTTGAATGGTGCATCAACTGATGTTTAAGGCCCTGTCGTTTGCAAGGCCCTTGGCCATGATCACAAGTGTTTGTCCCCCTTGGCTTTCATGATAGCATGGCCTCCTCTCGCATTTATTATGAAGTGTTGACCCGCGTTGACCCCTGGTGTTCGCGATCGCGAGGTCTACCTTTTGTGATCATGAGGGTCTTTTTCTTCTAGAGTGATGATTCCTCCCCTACCCTTCACGATTGAGATAAGCAATTGTGTCTGGTTTAAAGACCAGACACGATCGGCTAGTCCCATGAGCTTCAAAATATGATTTCTCACTCGTTACAAGTCAAACTTTGGTGATTCAAAGTTTCGTGGGTTAGAATTTGATGTGGTTCATGGGTGAGAGGTCAGGGAGTGTAGGAGAGGCTTTTTTGAGGTAATCTTTCATTTATAGCTGCTTCTATGTCTCTTTAATGGTGATTAAAGGTTAAAAATATTGCATGTCTTGTTTCCCGCTCTTTTGAGCCCAATTATGTTCTATTTTGGAACACAAGTTTGGGGTGATTAATGGGACCTTTTCACAGAGTCAATTCTAAAATTATCGAAGCAGGTCCCATATTCTAATTTTTGACTCTGAAATTGGTCCGTCTCTAATTTTAGTAATTTTAGTTTAAAATAACTGTTTTGACATTGTATACCTATTTTTGATACCATAGGAACATTTAGAGGCCGTTCATAAGTGGAAAGATCTAGTCCTTTGATTGTGGAGCACGTGTAACTAAATAAAAGAGTACAACTTCCCTCTCTTAAATTGAGCTTGAGAATGTGAATGCTTGTTGATAAGTTGGAATTTGGGTTGGGTATTTATTAAATCATGCTTAAGCATTTAGAAAACATGTTTTAGGCCTATTACAGAAATTATCAGGTGGTTGTGAGCATGTTATCTGCCATAGTTGATCTTCCTTGCCTTTTGGTATATTTTCATACTTGGTTTCTTGTTTATTTGGACCATGTTTGGCTTTATCTAGGTTTGAGTAGTGCTTTCCTTAGAAATGCATGATTCATACTCGCTAGTCCTTAATGTTTCCCCACCATCGCTTTATCCGGTTTAGATCCCCGTAGATTGGTGTAGTAGACTTGAGTCTGATAGTTGAGTCTTAGCTAGGCAAAACTCTTGCTCCAACTATGTTCTAGCCTTATTTCCCCTATTTTGTGGCTTGTAGATTGATATAGTAGACTTGAGTCTAATAGTTGAGTCTTATCTAGGCGATAATCGAGCTCCAACTATGGTCTAGCCTTATTTCCCTAATTCTGCGGCTTTGCTAGTTTCGATAATGACACTGAGTTTCGTTCTGCAACTCAAGATTAGTTTTGGGTTTAGCTCAGATGGTCTAATTGATTATCTAGGTGTGGAGGGAGTTCCATGGAGATTTATGACTATATACCATTTAGAGCAAGCACTTTTGACAACCGTTCGGATTCAACCCACATTGACACTTTAAAAGAGCATCCATTTAGAAGTCTGGCCTTGATCACTCATATACTTATAAAGAGAATTCAGTTAGAGGTCCGGCGTCGGTTACTTTGATACTTCTGGTCAGTTACTTTGATACTTCTGATGAGCATCCAGTTAGAGGTCCAACCTCTGTACTGTTAGATCCTACTAGTTTAGTTTGAGGATCTATGTATGTATTCTTCGGTCTTGGGTTCTCAGGTTCAGCTCTTGATAATTATAGCTACTCTACGTACTCATCAGGCATATGGGGGTCCATTCAGGTTCTTATTTAAACTTGTGAACGAGTGTACCTTATGGGCTTATTGGGCCCAGTTAAGTGTAGTTAGCTTGTAGATTACTTTATTTTAGGGTCTTTTCTACACATGTGTGCATTACATTACTTTACTTTAGACTTTCATTCCTGACCTTTGTCCTGTTCTATTCCTTCTTTTCATACTGCTTTTACTTTTTAAGATCAATCGGCCTATGATGCCTACTAGTTCCTGTTGTCTAGGTACTCATACAATTCTTAGCATCAGGTTTTCGTGATGTAGGCCCAAGCACGAGTGGCCATCATTGATTCAATCTTGCAACAGCCTGATCTGGGGATATAGGTGAGCACCTGGCATTTTGTACTGTTCTATTCTCTATTTGTATATATTTGACTAGTCTTTTATTTTGGAGGTAAGTCTTGTTTCTAGGGTCCACTTTTGGGACTTGTACTCTTTTCTTTAGTTAGTTCTATACTTGTGACTTCTAGGTTCTAGGAGGGATCATTTGTATACATATATATTGGCTTGTTTTTGCTTATCTATCTTATATATCTTTAAACCTCCTATTTAGTTTCTACCCTTAAACCCATTACTTACTGTTCCAGGTTACAAATTAGCTCACCTACTAGTGGGTTATAGTAGGAGCCATCATGACTCGAGAAATTTGGTCATGATAAGTTGGTATTAGAACCCAAAGTTCATTGGTCTCACTTGTATAGAGCTAACTTCTAGTAGAGTTCTGCGAATTGGTGGAAAGACCTTCTATGACTTCTCTTCGGCATTCTACATGATGTCGCTAGGAATACTTCCTCTTTTGTTTCGCTTTTGCTCAACTGTTTCTTATTAGTTTCTTGAAATCTTACTTCTTTCACTTTTTCATAGGATGGCTCGCACACGTGGCACATTGGTTAGGGGTGATGCACCTGGGCCGGAAAATTGGGCCCTGCTAGAGGTAGAGGCCAACCTAGAGGTTGTGCAAGGGCTGCAACACCAACTCACTTTAAAGAAAAGACACCAGAGCTCAAGGAGGACCCCAGGACCAACCCGACCACAGCTTGTACCAGCTAAATCTCTAGACCTTCATGTCTTGCTCTCCCATATTTTAGCGGGCATAAGGTAGATACGACAAGCACTATCTCCTACCTAAGAACCAGCTCCAGTTCTAACTCCAACACTGTAGGGTCAGCCTTTAATAGTGGCCCCAAAGGTTTAGCAACTACCAACTAATGTGGCCATACTGTCAAATTTAGAGGACGGGGTTATGTCACTCTATGAGCAGAAGATGCTCGGGGTATTTTAGAGATTGTCACAGTGTATATTTACTAGGATGATTGGGGATAACGCCCATGAGTTCTTGATACATGAAGGGAGAAGCTTCATTATTTAGGCCTTGTGGAGTCGAGATGAACCGACTTCACCGCTTATCAGTTCCGCAGGCCAGCAAGGTAGTAGTGGTGCTTGTACTTGTAGTCCAGGAATATTGGGTTGCCTCCTATATCTTAGGACAAGTTGTTAGAGGCTTTATTAGCCCATTTCATACCATAGAGTGTGAGGTAAAGGCTTCATGAATAATTCTCTAGGTTGGACCAAGGCTCCATGACCATCTCAGAGTATGAGGCAAGGTTAGATGAGCTATCTCTCCTTGCAACCATGATCTTACCCATGGAGGAAAAAAGTTTTTTTCTTTATACATAGGTTTCAGTACCGACTGAGGGTTGACACAGAGAATCTAACTTCAGTAGGTCATTTATTTCCTGATGTGCTCAATCATGCCCAATCTCTAGAGCATAATCATTGCGAGGCCCAAAAGGGAAATGATAAGAGGGATCACTACTAGGACAACTATAATATGTCCCAAACTAGAGGGAGAGACTTTTATTAACCCCTGCTAGAGGTTAAAGCAGGGTCAGTCCAGCATCCTATTTAGGAGGCATTACCTTTTTCTAAGAGTAGGTAGCATTAGTAGGGTGGTCCTAGCATGGGCTAGAGTTCGAGGGGATCAGATGCAGGTTCTTCAAGCTGTGGTGACCGTATCATTATGGGTTGATCTTCTCAGGTCTGTTAAAATGTGATAGCTTAGGCCATTAGTCTAGAGAGTACCCCCGACATGGGCGAGGGGCAATTGTACAAGCCCCCCCTACAGCTAGACTGGCGACAACAATATCCCCTCCAGTTAGAGCTGGTGGTCAAGATCAAGATTTTCGGGGTTGCCAAAAGGTGATAGAGATGGAGCATATGGAGGTAAGTCAAGTGATATATAAGACACACTAGGCAGAGGTGCTCTAATGAGGGTAGAGACTGAGGCATCCGATGATGTCATTACAGGTAAACTTCTATTATGCCACCAAATTGCCGTAATTTTATTTGATTAAGGATGGACATTTTTGTATGTATTTGCTAATTATTCTCCCCGATTGGGTATCTTGTAAGAGTTCTTGGCAAATCCAATTCATGTTTTTACCTTGGAAGTTCTGTCCTTAGTAGTGGATCATGTATTGTGATCTTGCTTAGTGACATTCTAGGGGTTATGATACTAGAGTTGACCTTATTCTTCTAGATATGTTAGATTTTGATTTGATTCTGGTCAAGGACTGGTTATCCCTTTACTGTGCAGTCTTGGACTGTTACGCCAAGACCATTACCTTAGACATGCCTGACATTCCTCTGATATTATGATAGGGTACTTATAGTCACACTCCCACATGGATTATCTTTTTTATGCGGGCTCAGTGGTTGGTTGCTTTGAGTTGTAGCTTATTTGGCCTATGTGCGAGATGTTAGTATGGAGGCCCCTTCGGTTGACTTAATCCCTATGTTTAGAGATTATGCGGATGTATTCCCTATAGACCTACCTAGCCTTCCCCCAGAGCGTGATATTGATTTCTCCATAGACTTGAAGCTAGGAACCCGTCCTATTTCTATTCCACCTTATCAAATGACACCAGTAGAGCTCAAGGAGCTCAGTGTTCTTCTTGAGGACCTCTTAGGTAAAGGGTTCATCCACCTGAGTATGTCATTGTGGGATGCTACTGTTCTGTTTGTGAAGAAAAAGGATGGGACTATGAAGATGTTCATTGAATACAGGCAACTGAACAAGGTGATGGTAAAGAATCATACTCCATGCGTCACATTGATGACTTATTTGCTCACCTTAAGGGTGTCGTAGTATTTTCTAAGATTGACTTGAGATTCTGTAATGACCCTCAAGGTCATTTTTGAAATTTTTGTAAAATGATGTAATGACCCTCAAGGCCATTTTCCAAACGAGTACTACCCCTTACTACCATATGCAATCGACCTTGAGAACTAATAAAGAAATACCCAATACATCATACATTCACCCACATGCCATCAACACCACATTCAATCCTAGTTCTATAACGACTCTAATACACTTACTTGAAACTCTTAATAGGAAGTCATCAATATCCTACTACAATCACTCATATATCGATAACCACGCATTCAAGCCTACCATTCTAACCACTTTATGGCTCCCTTGAAGTCAACATTGCTTAAGAATTTCCATGTCTACCTTAGCATCGCTACATCCTCATTTGCATTACCTCCTATAAAAGGGAATACCAATATACTCTTACCTATCTATTGCACATAAAAAGATTCCATCTAGCTCCTCCTCTATGTCTATAATCTTAAATGGAATAAGCATACTTCAATCATCAAAATACGGAACACCCACTCTCTCCCCAATCTTCCCTAATTCATCCATCGAGAGCTATGGGCTCTACTCAATACCATTTCTCTTAGGCCATCAATATTTGGAACACATAACCGACCTTGGTGTAGAACCTCGATTTTCTCATCAACCACCAATTTTTCATGCAATACCAATCATAATTTTGAACCATATCAAACAAGAACTCCACCCTCATTAGCATCACTCAGACTTACCCCTAAATATCGAATTACATTGGGTATAAACCAAAAAAGTCTTTAGCAATATTTCAGTACATACATCTAATCTTATAGCAAGGTAAGGAGTAAAAAAGATATTGTAGCACCCAGATCAAGTAAAAAATAAGCATCATGTCAAAGAACCCCAACTTACCTATAATCACATCAGGAGACTCCTCAACATCTTGCCTAGCTTGGAGTGCATAGAACCTATTATGGCATAGGCTACCACCTTGTTGAGCTTCTCCATCTTGAGTAGCTTTCCCTTGAGGAAGTCCTTTTGTCCCCTTGTTAGGGCATTTGTAGACCTTGTACCCCATTTTACCACATACAAAAAAATCATCCATATCAACAAAACACTCCCCAAATAATTTTTACCACACCCATAACACGAGGGGTAAGATTTTTGCTTCCCATCACTCTTCCTAGAATTTGAGCCAGATGTTTCCTATTTTAACATCATTTGAGGATTAAATTCATTCCCTCTCCTAACATTCCCTTCGCTCACTCATTTCTTTTTCTTCACATTTGTGCTCATAGGAGTTACTTTTTGTTGACTCAATTGAGTCACAGCTTGATCCAATAACATGAGGACATAACGAAGCTCCATATTAGCTATATCGGCACATGATAGTGGGTCAATCGGAGCAGAAAGGCTAACATATCTATCAATCTTCTTGTTTCTCTCTTCTTGATGATATATATTCTGAAATGTATAGGACATGAGTTAGAATGAATCCCTATAGGTTTTAACTTTATCGCACGATAAGATCATGAAAGAAGTGAATATTTCCTAAGATACCTCATAGCCTCCTACTCATAAATGTAGCGCGCTTCACACCCATGAATAAGACTCTACTTGACGCGGCATGTTGGACTCCCTAGGACACTTGAACCTTATGCTCTGATACCAAGTTTGTCATAACCTAATCTAGGGATTAGATGTGACACGACGATTGGGATTCATGAGGAAACCCTAATCAAGCCTCTTAGCATATCATAAGCATACATAAGGTAAACAATAAGCAGAAACTTATAATAGTCCAAAAGACAAGGCATAACTAGAGAGAATAAAGACAACATAAACTCCTTATACATATGCCCAACATGCCTCTACATAACTACATAGGCGGGGACTAGGACATAATCCTATCTCATCATAAAAGAAAGTAATGACATGACATAAAATAGTCTTTAAGGATCATCATAGTATAAAAATAACAATAAAGGAAAGAATGACTAGAATTTCCCTCGAAGCATGAGGACTCACCATACTACTCTTCAATGGAATACCAACTAGCCTCAGGAAAAGGATGGAGCGTCTGGCTCTACATTGTGATATAATATAGGAAAAAAGTATGTGTTAGTACATTTGAATGTACTACATATGTAGGAAATGCAATGCATAGAAAATCATGCTTGTGCAAATGACCATTTTAAATAGCATGATAGGAGAAGTAGTAAAAATTATAAGTAGTCATAATAAGTATCAATGCATAATAATCCATAAGAGTATCATATAAAGTAAATTATAGGATTAGTCATTTAAAATATAAAATGAACCATAAATATGTGGGATATAACCATAACCGATATTAAGACCATGCCGGCCATAACATGGAACCCGACATCGAGAAGGGAGGAGGCTACTTGTCAAGGTAGACTCCGTCCTACATTATCATCATCAAATGGCCATATTCGCAAAATAAATTCTACGGTGGCAATGTAGTTAAGGGACTAGAAGTTGCTACAAAAGCTTAGGTCGAGCCCCATTTCAAAGTCCTCCCGGGGCTAAGTTAACATCCCAAGGAATACATATCATAATTATAATGAAGGTTTAGAAGAGATAGAAATTTTATAATAGCATACATCATCATGGATGCCATACCTAATTTCCATACTACTAGTGAACTTTGGTTTATAAGAAAATTAATCCACGATCATTAATGGTATTCTGGGTACCATACTAATCGAGGCCCACTTTTAGGAAAAATGTTCAAAAGAATTTATGGCATATCAGGATATCATACATGTCATATCATAATAGTAAACATATCATAGGAATATCTCATTAAGGATCTCAAGTCACCCATGAAGGATCTTGAGTCACCTTATAGGATCTTAAGTCACTCTGTTTTTAGATTCTTAAGTCACCTTCAATAATCTCAAGTCACTCTTTTGTTAAACTTGCTTGAAAAACCATTAAACATTCTTTTCATATAACATCATTAGAGTCTTAGGTCACCTTCCTCGTTAAGGATCCTAAGTCACTCTCTTCCTTAAAGCTTTCTTATATACTTAAAATTCATGATCATAGCTTATACTTGAAATTAGAATAAAAACATGAATACATGATTAATTGACTTGGAAATTATGAGATTAACTTAAAAACTTGCATGATCATATACTTTATATCAACCCATACATAATCCAAGAAAACAATCTCAATTGGATGCATAATTGAAAATACTCATAATTCATATCATGAACCCTAAATATCAATGTAGTAAAATTCATAGAAAAACTCTTCAATTCTATAAAATAATCATCAATTTATATTAAAATAGATTCATATACATAAGTAGAATCATAATTCATAAAATTGGAATAGGGATCATAAAACTAATAACAATACATATTTTAATTAATTGAAAAAGTAATGAATTTGTTGGGCTCCATTGGTGAAAGTATCGTAGGTTCAAATACCTTCATACCTTGAATGAGAAGACAAAAGAATTTGGAAGAATTTGAGAGTTTTGATGAATAGCTTGAGTGAATTTCTTGGAGGTCTTCAATGGTGTCCTTGAGAGCCTCTGGTAGAGAGAGAAATATTTGAATAGGTGAATTGTAGAAGAACGAATGAATAGAGATGTATTAAGCCCTAAAAATGTCCAGATTTTTAACAAATAATTTGGAAAATGTCTAAAGTACCCCCACTTAAAACTGAATTTGGGAACATGATGTGTTTTATGACACATAAGGTAAATCGCATTCATCACGTGCAATTTATGCCTTATTTGTCCGAAAGTGATTTTTTGCCAGATTTCGGGTAAAATTACATTATGGAGGAGCAAGTCCACGATGCGGACTTTCTGCATACCCTCCTATTTTGTGAGATTCTTGAAAGATTTATCTTTCGATACATGAGTCCTAAAAATCCAATGAGATCATTTTTTTGCAGGTTTTGACCCCTGATCAATATTTTGGACTCGGATTTGCCAAAAAAGATAAGGATAATATGTTATGCAAGCAAACTATTCCCAGAGCATTTTTAAGGCACTTGTGAGCAATTTTGAGGAATGTTACACTTTTGGATTACTTGGCGAATTTAGCTTCTTAGTATGCTTTTAGGTGATATAAAAGTCCTTACGTGATTTGAATGCTTGTGCTTTTATCTTTGGCTTTATTGCTTTATTTTATACTTATTGGGACCGAGGCCTTAGACTTAGACTAGTTGGAGTTCCACTTTAGCACAACTACTCTATGATTGGTGTTTGCTTGATTTTAGCATGATGCGTATGTAGTGTAGATTGTTGTTTTTCTAATGGGTTAAATTCAAGTGAATTACTTGTGTGTTAGTAACACGACTTGACTTGGCAAGGGGGAGGAGGATCGGGCTTACGTCCTCGTTCATATGGTTTTGATATATATATATATATACCCTACTTGTTGGGCTCCATGAGGGTGAGAATAATTTTCACTTTATTAAAGGAACTTATTTTTGAAGGAAACTATAAATATATATATATATATATATATATATATATATATATATATATATATAATCCTTCTAAGCTCGGTTGGCCTACGATGCCTATTGGGTACCCCGTATTTTGATACTCATGCTACACTTCTGCTTCTTTTCTGATGCATCTCCCAATACTAACCACCCTCCGTGAGCACTGGATCACCCGCAGTTGTCACAAACTTGGATCGTGGTGAGCTCCTTGTGTTTAGAGACATGTTTCTTTCCTTCTTGTTATTGACTTAAATATTTTGTATTTTGATGAGTTAGATCTATTGTATATATAGCTTTCAATACTTAATAGTTCCTGAACATGTGACAATAGGTTTGGGATTTGACCAGTCTCAGTTTGTTCTTTTGGTCATTTTTGTGTCTTTTTTGTATATGTTGTATCGTATTTCAGATTTATGATATGGAACGCCTCTTGTATTTTTTTTTTTGTGTTTAGCCTCTTATTAATACTATGTCATTAAACTGTTGTCTTCCACAATTATGTATGTTGGGGTTTTAGGCTTGCCTACATTGAGGGTGTAGTAGGCGCTGTCATGATCCGACGGCTAGTTGTGACACTAATGAAAGAGAAACAAATATAAAAAATTTAAAGTGAGGATGAAAATAATATTTTACAAAGAAAGAAATATATATATATATATATATATATATATACATATAGATACACATATCTAAGTTTTAATGTAAATAATTATGTGTACTAATTGTAAATAGTGCAGTTAAAAAATGACATGCGTTCAATATTTTTGTTTCTCACTTACCTTCTAGAGAGTGTGTACACTCTCTATCCACGCCAACACTTATGGTATATTTATTCCATTTTATACTAGTTTAGGGAGGTAATGAGACCCTAGTTAAATTTAGGTGTACCATTGAAATTTTGGTCATAATTTAGGGGAGTACTTGTATCTTATCCCCGTATAAATTTGATCATTTTTATAACAAAATTTTATAATGCATGTATTTATAGAAAAAAATATGGAATATCAAATGATTTCATGACCATGACTAGTAATATAATTTAGGAGTTATGATCACTAAAAGTCATGAAAGTAAGGGGAAAAAAGACAATATTTTTTTATATCAACGAATATGAATAAATAAATCAATAGTGATTGCAACATTCAATTTTTTTTACAATAACAAGATATAAAAAAAGGAAAAAAATTCATAAAAAGAAAAAAAAATAGAATTCTTGGCCAAAGAGAGGTTCCACATAAATTTTCTTTTATCTATATAATTCCTATATTGGTAAAGAAAATACATTGAGAGAGACAAACAATTTTACTAAATAATTTTTATCCAAACCAGATACATTTGAATTTTAACTTCAGACCCAACATATCGTGGTAGTGATCTATAAAAATCTCAAAAACTTGAGAACTTCTAACAATAATTTTTTTTTAAAAATACGAAGATTACTAAGTTACATATCAATATTGTATTTTGAAAACTACAAATTAACTTTACATTCTCATGTTCTATCATTATAATTGTTAAAAGTTGATTCACACAACTACAAAATTATATATACATACTTTCTTGAGTAGAATACATGTATATGTTGGCTTTCATTTATGTTTCAATTTTCAAAAATATCCTGACCTGAAAACACACTAAGTTAACCTTACAACAACAACAACAAAAAACATAAAAATAAAGTTAACCAGTCATATAAAACCTTTAAAAAATATTTAATTCTGAGTTAAAGAGGAAAGAAGGATCCTATTATCAAGATAACATAGCTCGATTCTCCAAAAACTACAAAAAGAAGCAAAGTGCAAAAATAGTCGAATTCTCTCGAAACTACAAATAGAAGCAAAAGGAGAAGTCTTTAGAAACTACAAAGAGAAGCGAATAGAAAAAATAAAAATATTTTTTCTAAAAAAAACATGATCCGTATCATCAAGAATCCAGAAAAATATTATTAAATGTATAACTGAAATAGAGAAAAAGTCATAATTATATTAGGCATATCAAATTATTTTATCTCATAAAATAAAACTATGCAAGAATGTCTAATAATATGTAGTGACCCTCTAGGTCATTTTCTCGTTATTGCATTCTTTTCGGTATTTAGAGCTTTTCTATAGCGATCCCAAGTTATTTATGACTTACTAAGATTTACAATTCAGTTACCTAGTTGTTCATTTGTGTTTTGGAACTTTTAAAACTTGAACAGTTGACTTCTATCAAAATTTTAGGTAAACGGCCTCAGAATGCATTTCTTATAGTTTCGATAGCTCCATAACGTCGAGTTTGATTTAGAGGGACTTTTGTTTTGGGTTCTAAGGCTTCCAAACTCATTTTGGGCAAACCTTGCGGCTTATGGCCAAACTGAGATTGGGTGTGGGACCCACTTTTCATTGAGATAACCTCGGTTTGGAATTTTTACAACTCTGTTGAGTCTAGAATGCCAAATTTGATGGGGCAGCATATTTTATTTGCGTACACGGAGTTCCAAATGAATCCTAAGCACCCATTCGGAGAATTTCTAAACTTGTGTTCTAGCTGATGCAACAACAACTAGTGCAGGTGAAATACTTTATCGGGGTGCGATCCCAAAGGACATTGTACCTACTCATCATAATTGTTTTACCTTCTAGTCACGGTCGCATAGAGCATTTTGAGGGGGGTTGACCATTTTGGTCAATGCAATCACGGAGGTCAATGATCTTTTTCAGTTGGGATCATGATCATGACCTTGTACTTTATAATAGTGATGTAGAATTTTGACTGATCTTTTAAATAAAGACCTGTCTCGTTTTCAACTTAGTTCCAACTTTGAAAATTAGATAAGTTGAGCTAGAGAGCTCATTTTTGGTGATTCTTGTTGCTAATTGCTGGGAATTAGTTGAGGCTTTGTACGCAATCATTGGGAAGATATGGAGATGTCTTTTCAAGGTAAATTCTCATCCCAAAGGACCTTTTGAGGCTCTTTAATGGTGATTTGTAGTTGATTTTCTTGCACGATATGTCTCTGCTATCTCTTGAGCTTGGATTTTTCTCATTCTCTGGGGTATAAATTCTTGGAGCTCTATGGGACTAGTTGATGGGGTCAATTTAGGTATTCTCGGTGTCGGTTCCACAATTTTATTTTTGACTCAATTTTGGCCTTGTCTTCAATTGTTTCAATTTTTGTGTCTAAGAATCCACATTAATGTTGTGATTGTTTATTTCATAATATGGAAGTGATTGAAGGTCGTTTGGAAGGGGAAAGCTCTAGAAAAGTGGTTTTGGAGCGAGCACAATCAACTTTCAAGGTAAGCTACCACTTATCGGTTTTAGGCTGAACTTGTGTTAGTAAATTCATGTTGATTAGCTAATTTTGGTATGAGTTTGTAGTCGATGTCATGTTTTGTAATTAGAATCCATGCCTTATCTTCTTTTTGAGGTAGTTATCGAGTAAATTGAACATGTCAACCTTGTGTTCATTGATGTATCTTGTTTTGTTGCATATGTATGTTGGATTATATTGATATTGATAGATTTTCCTTGGATTAAGTCTATGTGTAGGCTAGTAACTGCGTTAGACTTGCATTTTGGAGCTAATAGGCCTTAGAAATTCTCCGACTTTGCGTCGGACCACTTAGATCCCTGTAGACTGATATAGTAGACTTAGTTCTGATTGTATGAATCCTTAGTTAGATGACAACTCAACTCTTATGACAATTCATCCATAACTTTCCTTATGTTTCAGCCTTGGTGTGGTTCTTTGGAAAATTTGGGTCATGTGGTGATATTGGATCGGGTTTGGGGTTTCAATTTAGAGTTTTTCTGGTTTTGATGATGGTTTTTCTCTATGGTTCAATTCTACATGAATAAGATCATGAAATTTGGAGACAATCAGAGTTTTTAGCCCTGGTTTTAGGCCTCGATGCATATCTTTAGTCATGATTTAAGGCCCTGACACATTCTTATTAGCTAAGGTGTGAGTCCCTGACACATCTCTATTAGTTTCAGTTTGAGTTTGGGAATCACTCCTATAGTCCTGACTTGGTGATTCTATTGGGCTCTTTTGGGTGCCTTAGTTGTTGTTCAAGTAGAGGGATGATTATTTTAGATCTGGGGGTCCATTTGGATTATTTACTTTAGTTGTGTAAGAGTGTACCTTTTGGTGTTTTGGGGGTCTAATTAAGTTATGTCTAGTTGCTTTTCTTTTCATTCTATTTGATCCTAGACCCGTGTGCTTTATAGTTAGTATTTCAGTATCACTTCACTTTTTTGACCCTTAGTTGCCTTTACTTTCTCACTTTTCATGTTGTTTCTACTTTCCAAGCCTAATTAGCCTATCATGCCTACTGGGTACCCATTGTTTTGGTACTTATACTATAATTTGCATATGTTTTCTTTATGTAGATCTGAGTGCCAGCTGACAACGTTAATTCAGGGTAGCTGTGAAGGTATTTGGAGTTGAGGGTGAACTGCTGGCCTTGTAGTTTAGCCTATCTCCTTTTATATATAATTTTTGGCTAATATTTTGTATGCGAGACAACTATTCTTTTGGTCTACTTTTGAAACATGTACTCTTTTTTGGTAGCTCTATAATTATGCCTACCAAGTTGTTGGATTGGATCTAAAATCTAGATTTTGCATATATATTGTTTTATTTCTTTTCCACTGTAATTTTCTTTTAAATTGTTCCTTATTTCTTGTGTCTTGTTGTTTTTACCCAATATACTTGTTACTTCTCATTCCTAGATATGGATTGACTTACATACTTGTGGGTTATGGTAGGTGTCATCATGACTCGAAATTTTGGGTTGTAAAAAGTTGGTATCAGAGCCCTAGTTTATTTGTGTCTCTTGAAAAAAGCTAATGTCTAGTAGACTCCTACGGATTGGTGTAGAGACGTCCATAACCTATCTTCAGGAGGCTACAGGACATATTTATGAAGGTTCATTCTTTTGGTTCGTTATCGTGAATTTGGTTGTTTTATTTGGTTTCTTGAAT
Source organism: Solanum dulcamara (assembly GCF_947179165.1). NCBI lineage: Eukaryota > Viridiplantae > Streptophyta > Magnoliopsida > Solanales > Solanaceae > Solanum > Solanum dulcamara. Next base: position 32,154,234 of record NC_077244.1, on the reverse strand, counting down.
CCTACTTGCTTTACCCTTTCATATGATGGCTCGTATGCATGGATCAATGACAAGGGTGATGCACTTGGGCCGACTGATAAAGCCCCAACTAGGGGTAGAGGAAGAACTCGAGGTTGTGCGAGGGTTATAGCACCAGCTCAGGATCAAGGTAGAAAGGTAACTCTGAACCAGTGGTAGAGCCTCAAGTATCTCCTATTCCTCTATAATTTGTGGGGCCAGAACCATCCCAACCACCACATGGACAAGCTATGGCTCTAGATCTTGAGATTACTATCGCTCATCTATTATCCATTCTAGGGGGAATGCATTAGGCCCGAGCTTTAGGTATACCAGCACCATAGAATTAGCCTGCATTAACGGCTCCACAAGTAAAGGTGCCCCTACCACTCATCGCATCTATCCATTGTAGTAGAAGCTATGCCATTACAAGTGCCAAAGATGCTTGAAGTAATCTTTGGAATATCTCCTCTATGGTTTTATAGGTCTATTGTAAGACCCTAAAAGTTCAAAAGTAGAAATGGAAGAAAACTCTAAAGAAAAGTTTGACTTCCTCAAGTTTGTATGACTCATAGGGCTGTTAAGAGACTAGTCGTAGGGGCGGTGTATGAGGTTGGAATTTGGTTAAAGCAGGAAGTGGGTCTATGAGTCCAGTTACAACTCATAGAAGTAATGATGACTCATAGGAATGAGTCATCATTGTAGGGTTTGAGTTCCTGCATATGGCTATTCTCAGGACTCTTTCTACAACTCAACAGGACAAGTCGAAGAAGAGTTTATGACTTATAAAGATGAGTCCCAGGGAAACTTCAGAGACTTAGAGGTTGTAGGCTTTAGAAAGTTTGCAGGACGAGTTAGGTCTATGACCCGTAAACATTTTGACAACTTGTGAACACGAGTCATAGGTCCCTCTGTCCAGGATTAATGAAGAGTGTTTTCTTCTTTTCCTATTATCTTAGTAATGTACCTGGATATTTTTTGGACCTAATTCAACTCTATGAACTAATCCTAAGTATTACCAAACTTATCATTCTCACATTTACTCTCAAAAATCACAAGTCTTCTCTCCTAATGCTCCTCTCAGAGGTCTTTTTCATCATCAAGGAATTTGCTAGGGTTTTCCTCAAAATCAAGTCTCCTTTTCAATTCCAAGGTCAAATTCACCAAGCTATGTGGGTCTTCATCCAGGGGAAACTTTCACCCATGGAATCCCAAGGTCTTATCTACAAAATTCCTTATGATTTTCAATTCAAAATCCCTAATTTCAATAATTATGGATTATGTCATCTTATTCATGGTATATTATATGATCATTGATTAAATTATTTATCTAATTGATATTATTTTCATAAATTATGTATGGGTTGATATAAGTATATGATCATGCATGTTTTCAATACAATTTTCATGATTTTCAAGCAAATTATTTATGTATTCAAGTTCTACTCTAATTTCAAGGGAAAGTTATGATTACGTATTTCAATTACGATCAAGATATGAATTTCATGCAAGTTATGAAGGAGGTGACTTAGGATCCCTAATTAGTGACCTAAAGACTTAAATGCCATGCATTATGCAAGTATGATTTGTGATATTGAAAGGCTTTTAGTCAGATTGCAATTGTGATATGAAAATGAGCTATTCTACGAATTATGAAGTTTATGAACAACCTTATGACTATATGTTATGTATTCCGTAGAATTTGCCTTGATGGCCTAGCTAATGGATCCATATATAGAATATGTTCTTGACCTGCCTAGCAAGGTAGAGTCTACCTTGGCAAGTAGATTCTCCTTTCTTCCATTGTATAGGGAGACAACGGGATTCCATATTATAGCTCGCATGATCTTATTGTCAGTTATGGTTCTATCCCACATATGTATATTCTGTTTATATTCTCTTTACAATCTCAATTATATCTTTCAAATGCTTTGATCAAACTATGGTTTTCTCATGACTCTGCTTATCCTTTTTATATTATGGAAATTATTTGATCAATGCATCTTATGTCTTATTGTTATACCCCATACTTTTGCACATTGGGACATTGTCTTAAGTCTCTTGGAAATTTCCATGTGATCTAGATTATCCATCATGCTATCAAATAACTCTAAGGAAAGGAGAATGAGATACCCCATAATAGGGAAGATTAGAAATAGGGTTATAAGAATTCGGAAGGAATTAGAGGCCAAGTAATGAGTCGTAGGACTCGACTTACTCGCATAAGATACAAACTTGGATGTCTTACCTACTTAATCTACTTGAGTACATGCCAAGCTTATATAGTAAGGATTACACGGGTTCTTAGAGTAAGATGATATTACGAACCTACGAAAAGGGGAGAAAAGGACACGTGGCAGCAAGAGGGAGTGTCACATGGCAGTAGAAGGAAGAGACATGTGGCAGAAGGTGATGCACCTACTTGGGGTCAAGTAGGTGACCCACCTGCTTGGGGTGGACCCCATCTACCATGTGGCAGCCCCTGATTGGAGGCATGGGTGCATTGGCCCAATGGGGGCTGGACACGTGTCACCCTTAGGGGCTGACATATGTCACCTCCTAAGTAGGTGTATATATACATGTTTGATGACTATTAATTCACTTCTTTCTCCAAAATTCAAAACAAAAGAAAGGAAAAAAACCCTAGAACTAGAGAGAGAAAGCTACGGGTTGGAGCCAAAAAAATATAAGTCCTCCAATTTCATTCCATCAATTAATTATATATGGGATACTACGATGAAATAAAGGTGTTAATAATATAAATTTACTATTTGTAGCATCACCAAAAGGGTAACAAACAGCCACTACATTTTCAGTCGCGTCAAGGAACTTTTGAGGCAAGTTTTGGAAAGGTAAGGTTCTCCCTTTTGGGTTGGAGTTAATGATGTTATTATAGAGTATATTACATGTGTTAAATCAAGCTGGAAGTAGGAAAATTGCATAAGTATACTTGACATGAGAAACAAACTAAGTTGAAATCATTCTAGCTAAATCGAAGTCGAGTAGTGTGTTGTAGTTGTGGTGCTGCGGTTGGATATGATTTGGTTATGTGTTGCAGGAATGGAGTCATTGGGGAGTTGTATTGTAAAAAAAATCTGTAGTGATTTGGTTGTACATGTTATGGTTGTTGTTGATAATATGTCTACTAAGGTTAGAGGTTAAATTGGAAATTTGGATATGGCAAGTTATAGAAGAGATGCTGCCCGATTTCCGTTAACTTCGGAACTAGTCAATAGACTAGTCAAGAAGACGAGCAAGGAAATGGTTCCTATATATACGTGAATATTAATGTAGGAACTGGAAAGTTGAAGGTCATTAATATTGTTATTACTTTCATGATTAATAGGTTAAGGAGGTAACAAGGCGAGCTGGATTACAGTTAATCCATAAGAGGTATGTGAAGATACCCTTTCTTCTCTTTTGGCATGTATTAGATGTAAGTATTATGTATGTGAAATTGGGAGTTATTCCATTCTTAAAGCACTGAGTATAAGTTAGGACTCTTGTTCACTTCCTACTGATTAGAACTCTTGTAATAAGTTGAGTCATTACCTTTCAAGTCTTCCTTCTGATGAAAAGTAGTACATGTAAAGCTTGTCTTTTCCTACTTCTAGAAAGACTGGACTATCATTAATATAGGACATGGATTTGGAGGTGAATCCACTTATAAGTTCTAGGTATAACTCATGACTTGTAGTCACTTCTGAATATTAAAGGTCTGAAACTAGTTAAAATACTATTCTCGAGCATTATATATAATGAATAGTAAGTGAAGATACCAGCTCCTCTTCCTAAAGGCTCTACATTGATAAATGTTTCCGATTGCATAAGTTATGTCTCTTATTGCATGAGTTATGTTTCTGATTGCATAAGTTGTGTCTTTGTTTATATGAGTTATGTGGCATTGTCTTGATACATGTCTGCGATTCCTGAGGCTCCAGTTGATGTAATCCCTAATGACATCTAAAGGTACTTCGAATAACTCATTTCCTGGTCTTCAGGTGATGGTTCACTTGACTGTTTCATTGAGTCTAAGAGGGTGACTTAGTGGCATATATTTTCTCACTACTCTACTCGTGCATGCTGTAATCCTTCTTTCTTCGCATCCTATGATAGGCCGGATATTATATCGGGCGCAACTTTACTATTTCTTTCATCGATTCCCAGGCTGGATATGTATGATTCCATATACGAGGAGATAATTCCATACGTGAGGTGCGGTATATGTTATGATAATACGATTATTCATCGAGTCCCAGGCCGGCTGTACTATGATGGTATGTGTTGTAATATGATGGTATGTGTGTGATGGTATGTGTGGTAAAATAAGGAAGGAATACCAAGTCCCTCACTAGAGGGCAGGGATACGTATATATATGATGCTGGTACGCTATAGATGTACCTCACTCCCTTCACCGAGTCCCTCACTAAAGGGTTGGATACTTTATGTAGGCATGCATATGAAAATACAGTAATATATTTGTGACCCGAGCCCCATAATGGACTGGATATAATATGATAACATATACAATAAGATTATACTATATACAATGATATGATATTGTATACGATGACATGATGAAGTAATATACATAATGATATAATGATATGTTGATATGATGAAATGATTATGACACCGAGCTCACTAGAGGGACGGGTACAATGTATGATAATGTATATGACTACATGTCCTAAGATGCAAGCACAGTGATTGCTAACTGTCATATTTGTTCCCTGTATCCCTATTTCAACTGTAACTTTTTTATAATGTTTTATGCTTACATACTCAGTACATATATCATACTGACCCCCTTTCTTCGGGGGGCTGCATTTCATGCCCGCAGGTATAGACACGCGACTCGAGAATCCACCAGCTTAGGGTTCCACCCAGTGAGTTTGAGAAGAGCTCTATTGTATCGGAGCCCAGCTTTTGGTACTGAACCTTGATGTATATATTTGTTTTTTCGGAGGTACGGTGGGGACCCTATCCCTCCATATGTTATCTTTACTATATACGTGTGTTTGAGTTATGTATCTATGTATGCTATTCATTTGTGCCAATATGTGAGCATACGGCAGGTCTAAGGTATATGCAAGTGTCCTTCTTGGGAACCCATCATGGCCTATGGGGTTGGGTCGTGACAAAAATAGTATCAGAGAAGTTCATTCTTAGAATATCTACAGATTGTGTCTAGTAGAGGTTTGTTTATCAGTGTGTTGTGCACCACATCTATAAACAGGAGGCTACAAGACATTTAGGATGTTGACCTTCTTTCTTGTCTTACATTGTGCGATAGAACTATGTTATTAGGATGATCCCTCACTGACATACCATTATGTTTGTAGCAATGTCTCCAAAAAAATGATAGCTTCCTAGAAGGGCAAGTCAATAGTAAACAAAACAAGTCAGACCCCAAGAGTTATTAGGGCTCATGCCCAATCTATGCTCGGAATTGTGCTCTAGCCGACGAGCTCTACTACGCTGCTACCTCCAGAGGAGCTTAGAGCAGAAGTAGCTGCAGCCCCCGAGACCCTAGAGACGAAGCCTCCAACCCCACAATTAGTGCCATAAAATAGGGCAATGAGGGATGCAGTTCAATTATTGACCAGATTAATGGCAGGGTAGGTTCAAAGGCATGGGTTGGGGATAAGGAGGCGATACTGTGGGCGACAGCCCGATAAAGATTATGGCAGAGGCTAGCATAAGAAAGCTAGGTTGGCTGGTGATTTGGAGGAGTTTCAAGGCATACAGACTTACCAGTATAGTCGATACCCTACCCAACCGGCTTGGAGGGTACCCCCTCAGTTCCCAGGTGGAAGATTTGATAACACGGGATGTCTAGGAGTCAATCAGAGGTCCAGGGTTTTAGGTTCACCAATGAGTAAAGGTTTGCACTAGTCGAGGCCACCTTTGCCTAGTGTCCTCACTATAGTAAGGATCATTTTGAGAAATGTCGTCTTGCTACAGGTGCTTGTTTCACCTGTGGCCGTCAAGGCTATTTTATGAGAGAGTGTCCATTCAAGAGTAAATTAAAGGGTGCAGCTCAACCTACTGGATCAGTTGTTGGAGTTTCTTCTTCGTTGGCTACACGCCTTATGGGGTAGGGTATTCATACCTCAGCAGGCCATGGTAGAGACCGTGGCAGACCTTCTAGTTCTAGCAGTCCTTCGAATCACATAGATGTTTTGGCTAGTAGACATAATCAGGAGGTGTCATCAAATATAGTTAGAGGTATATTATTAATCTCCTCCAAGGATGTGTATGTATTGATAGATCCAGGCTCCACCTTATTATATATATCTCTTTTTGTTATTAGTATTAGGCGCCCTGTGTGGCTGTGATATGCCTATATATGTTTGCCCTGTGAGGCCTTGTTGGTATTTCCTACGTGCAGATTGCGAGATAGTAAGGAATATAGAGGAAACTCTGCTAGAATTTTCTTAGTAATATAAAGGGAATTAGATATAAGGTTGTAATATGTCTTGAGATATTGTATCCATAATAACGGTAAGAATAATGATGACGGATATGAATGTCTTAAGAAGACTTATGAGGTATTAAGGAAAACATGGACGATAAAGGGTAAAGGGTTAAGTATGCTTGTTCTACCGAGTGCAATCAACCTAAAGTAAGACTCGTACCCTACGGGACTGATTATGGGAAGGATATAATATAAATCTAACGAGAATCGCCATGGAAGTATGTAAAGCCTAGTAAAGGAGTGACTAAAACATGTGATTGTGAGTAAGATTAGATGTCAGCATCGGGAACACGACAAGGATGAAAGTTTTATGAAGAAGTATTGTGTATGCATAACTCCACCTTAGAAAATAGGAGGATCCCTCGAGGATAGAGAACGTAGATTTGCAAAACAACTGGGGCATTGCGAATCCGTCGAGGGAACAAGTAGTAAGTTTGTACTCTATAGATGGTTTTAAGATTTTGCATATGGGTAGCCTAAAGTATAGATGATATGGATATGGTGTAGTATACCAGATGCACCAAGTGGATTGGAACAGAATCATAGGCATTTGCTAATCTAGAATGGAAGGCATAAGGTAGAACATAAATAGATAATGACATGGGTACTCCCTAAAGGGGGGAAATGGAAAAGAGAAATACAAGTGTGAGATAAGATCAACCGACACTATAATATGCTTGTATGAACACTTCAACTTTAAGTAATATCCTAGGCTGGCACGAGTTAGCAAGATCTAAAGGCCAATAATAAACAGATAGAATCTATGATATTTGGGACAGTATTGAGAGTTCTTAGTAACAACCTTGAATGGTATGACATCAAAGGATGGGTGCATATAAAAGGGATGAATACGACAATAGAGTAATAGCATTTAACATAAAGATGTTGTAAAGGATAGCAGGACTACACCTGACTAAAGGTTTGGGTTTGGCAACCAAGTTATTGGCTACTGATGTTGTAGCATAAAAGAAGCTAACAACAAAGGATAAGAAATCCCCCCTATGGTAAATATGAGAAGACTTGCGAATAAGTAAAGAAAACGACACAAGTGTGGTAATATACAATGCGAGTGCACGTCGATATAATGGAAATACATAAAGCAGAATAAGCCAAGAGGAGGGAAGACTATTGTCGGCCCAGAGTCGACAGAAGTCATACGTAGATAACTGACGTCGACATATAAAGTTTATGATGGAAGATTGGGTGTTCTTGGAAGCATCACCCAAGAAAAAGAGTAATAAAACTCGATAAGAAAGGGAACCTTGGCCCGAGATATATTGGCCCTTATCAGATCATTTGTGAAATAGGTAATGTTGCCTATGAGTTGGACCTATCATCTGAGTTGGAAGCAATATATTCAAATCTTTCATATCAAGGTTCCACCAATATATAAGTGAACCTTTCCAGAATATTCTCCATGGATAAGATCCGCGTAAGAGAGAAATTATCATATAAGGAGAAACCTGTACCTATGGGATATATAAGCTCTTAAAATTGCTTATATTAGCTAATAAGGGGCTTATGAAGGATAACTATTATACAGACCTCCCGAAATCCTTGTAAGACCCTATAAGATAAGTTAACATTCGAGGACGAATGTTTTAAAGGGGGGAAGGATGTTATACCCCATACTTCCGCACCTTGGGACATTGTCTTAAGTCTCTTGCAAAGTGCCATGTGATCTAGATTATCTACCACGCTATCAAATAACTCTAAGGAAAGGAGAATAAGATACCTCATAATAGGGAAGACTGGAAATAGGGTTATAAGAATCCGAAAGGAATTGGAGGCCAAGTAATGAGTCGTAGGACTCGACTTACTCGCATAATCTACCAACTTAGATGTCTTACCTACTTAATCTACTTGAGTACACGCCAAGCTTACATAGCAATGATTACACAGGTTCTTAGAGTAAGATAAGATTACGAACCTACAAAAGGGAAGAAGAGGATATGTGGAAGTAAGAAGGAGTGCCATATGGCAATAGGAGGACGTTACACATGGTATCAGGTGATGCACCTGCTTAGGGTCGAGTAGGTGAGCTACCTGCTTGGGGTGGACCCCCACCTGCCACGTGGCAGCCCCTGATTAGAGGCATAGATGTGTTGGCACAATGGGGGATGGACATATGTCACCCTTAGGGGATGACATGTGTCACCTCCTAAGGAGGTATATATATACATGTTTGATGACTATTAATTCACTTCTTCCTCCAAAAGTCAAAACAAAAGAAAGGAAAGAAACCCTGGAACTAGAGAGAGAAAGCTACGAGTTTGGAGCCAAAAAAAAGGTAAGTCCTATGATTTTGTTCCATGAAGGTGTTAATAATGTAAATTTACTATTTTTAGCATCACCAAAAGTGTAACGAACAGCCAATACATTTTCAGTCGTATCAAGGAATTTCTGAGGTGAGTTTTGGCGAGTTTTGGCAAGGTAAGGTTCTCCCTTTTGGGTTAGAGTTAATGATGTTGTTACGGAGTATATTACATGTGTTAAATCAAGATGGAAGTAGGAAAATTGCATAAGTATAATTTACGTGAGAAACAAACTAAATTGAAGTCATTCTAGCTAAATCGAAGTCGGGTAGTGTATTGTGGTTGTGGTGTTGCGGTTGGAGATGATTTGGTTACGTGTTGCAGGTATGGAAAGTGTTTCAAAAGCGGTTTGGTTTCTGCTAGTTTCATCCATACAACTCTCTGTTATGTGTGGTCAAAGGTTTTATGAAATAAAGACTAAAAACCTTATTTTGGTATCGTAATTTTGGGCAAGTCGTTGGGGACTTGTATTGTGAAATACTGTAGTGGTTTGGTTGTACATAGATTCTGGTTGTTGTTGGTAATGTGTCTTCTAAGGTTGGAGGTTATATCAAAAATTTGGATACAGCAAGTTATAGAGGAGATGCTGCCCAATTTCTGTTAACTTCGGAATTAGTCAAAAGACTAGTCAAGAAGGACGAGCAAGGAAATGGTTCCTATAAATACGTGAATATTAATGTAGGAAATGAAAATTCGAAGGTCATTAATATTGGTATTACTTTCATGATTAATAGGTTAAGGAGGTAACGAGGCGAGCTGGATTACAGTTAATCCATAAGAGGTATGTGAAGCTACCCTTTCTTCTCTTTTGGCATGTTTTAGATGTAAGTATTATGTATGTGAAATTGGGAGTTATTCCATTCTTAAAGCTTTGAGTATAATTTAAGACTCTTGTTCACTTCCTACTGATTAGAACTCTTGTAACAAGTTGAGTCATTACCTTTCAAGTCTTCCATCTGATGAAAAGTAGTACATGTAAAGCTTGTCTTTTCCTACTTCTAGAAAGACTGGACTATAAGTAATATAGGACATGGATTTGGAGGTCACTCCATTTATAAGTTCTAGGTATAACTCATGACTTGTAGTCACTTCTGAATATTAAAGGTCTGAAACAAGTTAAAACACTATTCTCGAGCCTTCTATATAATGAATAGTAAGTAAAGATACCAGCTCCTCTTCCTAAAGGCTCTACAGTGATAAATGTTTCCGATTGCATAAGTTGTGTCTCTGATTGCATGAGTTATGTTTCTGATTGCATAAGTTGTATCTTTGGTTACATGAGCTATGTGGCATTGTCTTGATATATGTCTGTGATTCCTGAGGCCCCAATTGATGTAATCCCTAATGACATCTAAAGGTACTTCGGATAACTCCTTTCTTGGTCTTCAGGTGACGGTTCACTTGACTATTTTATTTAGTCTAAGAGGGTGACTTAGTGGCATATGGTTTCTGACTACTCTACTCTTGTATGTTATAATCCTTCTTTCTTTGCGTCCCATTGGGCCGGATATTTTATCGGATGCAGCTTTACTACTTTTTTCATTGATTCCCAGGGCAGATACGTATGATTCCATGTACGAGGAGACGATTTCATACGTGAGGTATGGTATATGTTATGATGATATGACTATTCACCGAGTCCCAGGTCGGCTGTACAATAATGGTATGTGTTGTAATATGATCATATGTGTGTGATAGTATATGTGGTGAAATAAGGAAGGAATACTGAGTCCCTCACTAGACGGCCGGGATACATATGTACTCCCTTCACCGAGTCCCTCACTAAAGGGCTGGATATTTTATGTAGGCATAAATATGAAAATATAGTGATACATTTGTGACCCGAGCCCCATAATGGACCAAATATAATATGATGACATGTATGATAAGATTATACCATATACGATGATATGATGTCGTATACAATGACATGATAAAGTAATATACATGATGAAAAGAGATGACAACATGATGATATAATGATATATCGATATGATGAAACGATTATAACACCGAGCTCACTAGAGGGTCGGGTACAGTGTATGATAATGTATTTGACTACATGTCCTAAGATGCAGGCACAGTGATTGCTAACTGTCATATTTGTTCCCTGCATCCCTATTTCAACTGTAACTTCTTTATAAGGTTTTCTGCTTACATACTCAGTACATATATCGTACTGACTCCCTTTCTTCGAGGGGCTACATTTCATGCCCGTAGGTACAGACATGCAACTTGAGGATCCACCAGCTTAGGGTTCCACCCAGTGAGTTTGAGAAGAGCTCTATTGTATCGGAGCCCAACTTTTGGTACTGAACCTTGATGTATATATTTGCTTGTTTGGAGGTACGGTGGGGGCCATGTCCCTCCATATGTCATCTTTACTATTCTCAAAGGTCTGTAGATATACGTGTGGGTTGTATATACGGGTGTGTGAGTTATGTATCTATGTATGTTATTCATTTGTGCCAATATGTGAGCATACGACAAGTCTAGGGTATACGCAAGTGTCCTCACTGTGGTAAGGATCATTTTGGGAAATCCTGTCTTGCTACAGGTGCTTGTTTCACCTATGGCCGTCAAGGCCATTTTATGAGAGTGTCCATTCAAGTGTAAATTAAGGGGTGCAGCTCAAGCTAGTGGATTAGTTGTTGGAGTTTCTTCTTTATTGGCTACGCGCCCTATGGGGTAGGGTATTCATACATTAGTAGGCTATGGTAGAGACCATGGCAAACCTTCTAGTTCTAGCAGTCCTTCAAATCACATCGATGCTTTAGCTAGTGGACAGAATTAGGATATTTCATCAAATGTAGTTACAGGTATATTATTAATCTCCTCCCAAAATATGTTTGTATTGATAGATCCAGGCTCCACCCTATTATATATATTGCTTTTTGCTATCGATATTAGGTGCCCTATATGGACGTGATATGCCTATATATATTGGCCCTGTGAGGCATTGTTGGTATTTTCTACGTGCAGGTTGTGAGATAGTAAGGAATATAGAGGAAACTCTGTTGGAATTTTCTTAGTAATAGAAAGGGAATGAGATATAAGACTGTAATATGTCTTGAGAGATTATATCCACAATAATGGTAAGAATAATGATGACAGATATGAAAGTCTTGTGAATACTTATAAGGTATTAAGGAAAAGATGGACGAGGAAGGGTAAAGGGTTAAGTATGCTTGTTCCACTGAGTGCAATCAACCTAAAGTAAGACTCCTACCCTATGGGACTGATTATGGGAAGGATATAATATAGATCTAACGAGAATCGCCATGGAAGTAAGTAAAGCCTAGTAAAGGAGTGACTAAAGCATATGATTGTGAGTAAGATTAGATGTCAGCATCGGGAACACGACAAGGATAAAAGCTTCATGAAAAAGTATTGTGTATGCGTAACTCCACCTTAGAAAATAGGAGGATCCCTCGAGGATAGGGAACGTAGATTTGCAAAACAACTGGGCATTGCGAATCTGTCGAGGGAACAAGTAGTAAGTTTGTACTCTATAGATGGTGTTAAGATTTTGCATATGGGTAGCCTAAAGTATAGATGATATGTATATGATGTAGTATACCAGATGCACCAAGTGGATTGGAACAGAATCATAGGCATTTGCTAATCTAGAATGGAAGGCATAAGGTAGAACATAAACAGATAATGACATGGGTACTCCCTAAAGGGAGGAAATGGAAAAGAGAAATACAAGTGTGAGATAAGATCAACCGACACTATAATATGCTAGTATGAACACTTCAACTTTAAGTAAGATCCCAGGCTGGCATGAGTTAGCAAGATCTAAAGGCCAGCAATAAACGGATAGAATCTATGATATCTGGGACAGTATTGAGAGTTCTTGGTAACAACCTTGAATTATACGACATCAAAGGATAGGTGTAGGGAATGGTTTGATTCAAGTCCGAGAAATGGTGATATTATTGGAATCATTTTGACTCTGTTCATTCTTTTTTAGCTATCCTTTTGACTCCGAGAGATTTAGCTAGATTCTTTCTCTTTATTTATTATGTACACTCGTGTACATACCTATATTTATTTCTTGCCCTGTCTTTGGTTGTAATCATTTACCCATACTTTAGTTTACTTTTTCTTGTCTTGCTCAGTCCACCTATGATTCCTACTGGGTACCTATTATTTTCGTACTCATACTACACTCTACATCTATTTTCGTGATTCAGGTCTGAGTACAAGCTACCTCATTTATTCGAGCCAGTTGCGATTACGATCGGAGGAAAGGGTTAGCACATTGCATCCTGTATTTACCGTCTCCCTTTGTATATATATTTTGCCTATCTTTTACTTTTGAAACAACTCTGTTTTCGTAGTCCACTTTTGGAACTTGTACTATTTTTACTAGTAGCTATGTACATGTGACTTCTAAGTTCTGGGAGGGATCTTTTTGTTTTTATATATTTACTTAATTTTGCCTATTCATGTATGCTCCTATTATTGTTTACTCCTCTAGGCTATATTATTGATATTCTACCCTAGCATCACATTACTCGCAGTTCCGGGATATTAGTTGCCTTGCCTACTACTGGGTCGTAGTAGGCGCCATCATGACCTAAGATATCGGATCATGACAAGTTGATATCAGAGCCCCAGGTTCATCAGTCTCACTTGTATAGAGCTAACATCTAGGAGATTTCTACAGATCGGTGCGGAGATGTTTGTGACTTATCTTTGGGAGGCTATAGGATTTCTTTAGGAATGTATCTCTTTTGTATCGCTGTTATGTAGTGTGTGTCTTGTTGGTTTATGGAAATCTCACTTGTTCCACTCTTTTACAGGATGGATCGTACGCATGCTGGAGGTAGAGGCCAACCTTGGGGTCTTACCAGTGCTGCAGCACCAGTTCGGGACCGAGAGTAGACTACAGAGTCGGAGATGGAGCCACCAGTAGCTCCTGTACATCAGCAGTCAGTGGGCCCCCAAATTTTGGCTACTATTGAGTGTATGCTATAGGCCCCAGCACCCGTTGCTCCTATGTTGCAGGACCAACCTGCACTAGAGGTACCCATTCTTCAGTAGCCATCGATAGCAGTTGCTCAGCCAGATGATTTTGAGGGCATCATGTCGCTTCTAGAGTAGAAGATGCTTAGGGTATTCCTTAGACTATCACCATTGAGGTTTTCTAGGGTTGTGGGTGAGGGTGCCTATGAGTTTCTACTCACTTCTCGAGAGTGGCTGCAAACCTTGGGTCTAGTGGAGCTAAGAGGAGCCAACTTCACTGCTTATTAGCTAGAAGGTCTCACCCGACAGTGGTGGCGTACATATTTGGAGACTAGGCCAGCTAGGTCTCCACTGGTGACATGGGTTGAGTTTTTAAAGGCCTTCTTGGCCTAGTTTATTCCCAAGAGCATCAGAGATTAGCTCCGAGATTAGTTTTCACTATCAGAGCAAGGCTTCTTAACCATATCAGAGTATGAGGCCCGATTCCACGAGCTCTCTAGACATGATACCATGATCTTACCCACATAGAAGGAGAGAGTTTGGTGCTTCATTAGAGGATTGAGGCTCAGTCTTTACTCTCAGTGGGCTACTTATTTCTAGAGGTGGTAGACTATGCCAGCACGCTCGAGCATCTTCGTCATGAAGCCCAAGGTGGTAGCGACAAGAGAGCTAGATAGGATGATGGTTAGGGTAAGTGTTGCTTTAGACCTCGAGAGTCCTGTGATAGATCTTGCTAGAGATTTCAGTCGGGTCAGTCCAGCCTCCCTTTCGAGGCATCTCTTTAGACTTTAGAGGGTGATCAGCACCGTAAGGATGGCTCTAGTATCGGTTTGAGTCATGGTCGAGGTAGTTCATATATGGGTTCTTCCAGCCGAGATGGCTGACCTTTAGCTTTCAACTGACAGTCCTAGGGGTGCTATGAGTATAGAGATCTAGATTATTAGTCCCACGAGTGACCTCACTGCAGGCTAGCATTACCATCTCCAAAGCCAACTAGACATGCTCCAGCACCAGCACCTCCAGTTAGAGGTGGAGGCCAGGTCTAAGACCACGCAGATGGTCATCAGGGTACATAGAAAGGTCCTCAGCGATGTAGGTCAAGAGGCAGAGTTGATGCACGGGGTAGAGGATCCCAGGCCCACTTTTATGCAGCTCAAACAAGAGCATTGGCTAAAGCCTCGCACTATGTGATCACATGTACAATTTTATTATGCCATTAGCCCACATTCACTTTATTTGATCCTGGCTCCACATATTCTTATATATCTATATATTGTGCCTCTCGACTAAGTATGAGTCTGAAGTCCTTAGTTGAGTTGTTGCATGTTTCAACCCTGGTAAGTGATTCTTTAGTAGTGGATCAGGTCATTAGATCATGTGTGGTGACTATTCAGATGCATGACACTAGAGTTGATCTTATTTTTCTTGATATGGTGGATTTTGATTTGATTCTGGGTATGGATTGCTTATCTCCTCACAATGCGGTCTTGGATTGCTTCGCCAAGACCGTTACCTTAGTTATGCTTGGTATTTTGCCTATGGTGTGGCAGGGCTCTTGTAGTCGCATGCCAGTTGGTGTGATCTATTCTATTTAAGCTTGGAGGTTAGTAGCTAGTGGATGTTTGGCATACTTAACTTGTGTTAGAGATGTGAGCAGGGAGGGCCCTACAGTTGATTCAGTACCTACAGTCCGAGAGTTTGCATATATGTTTCCTATCGATCTATCTGGCCTCCCTCCTAATCGCGATAATGACTTCTCCATTAATGTAGAGCCAGGTACTAATCCTATTTCCATCCTACTATATCGTATGGAACCCGCAAAGCCCAAGGAGCTCAGAGTTCAGCTTCAAGATCTCTTGGATAAGGGATTCATTCGGCCTAGTGTATCACCTTGGGGTTCCCTAGTCTTGCTCCTTAAAAAGAGATGGTACTATGCAGATGTGTATCAATTACAGGTAGTTGAACAAGGTGATGGTGAAGTATCATTACCCTATGCCTAGGATCGATGACCTATTCACCCAGCTTCATGGTGTCGTGGTATTTTCTAAGATTGATTTGGGATCCATCTACCACTAGTTGAACATTAGGGTAGCGGACATCCCTAAGACTGCATTTAGGACTCGTTACGGCTACTATGAGTTCCTAGAAATGTCTTTTGGGTTAACTAACGCCCCTGATGCGTTCATAGACTTGATGACTTGGGTGTTTAGGCCATAATTGGACTCATTTGTCATATCTTAATTGATGCCATTCTAGTATCCTCGCGGAGTCGGGTCGAGCATGAGCAATATTTGATAGTAGTGCTCCAGACTTTGAGAGATTATTGTCTCTATGCTAATTACTCAGAGTGCGAGTTTTGGCTTAAGTCTGCAGCATTCTTGGCATGTGGTGTCTAAGAATGGCATTATGGTAGATTCTCTGAAGATTGAGGCTATTCGTGATTGGGCCAGACCCACCTCTGTGACTGAGATTCATAGCTTTGTTGGATTTCTAGTATACTACAGGCGCTTTGTTGAGGACTTCTCTACTATAGCGGCACCTCCGACTCGGTTGACTCACCAGGATGTTCCATTTGGGTGGTCGAAGGAGTGTGAGAGAAGTTTTCTAAGGCTCAGCGAGTTGCTAACCACTACTCTTATATTCACTCTTTTAGTTGAGAGTGAGGGATTTACTATTTATTATGACACATCCGGCTTTAGTTTAGGTTGTGTATTAATTCAGTAGGTCCGGGTTATTACTTATATATCGAGGCAGCTTAAGCTGGACGAGCACAACTACCCCACTCATGACTTGGAGTTGGCAGCGATAATCTTTGCGCTTAAGATATAAAGACACTATCTGTATGGAGTTCAATGTGAGATTTACACTGATCACAGGAGCCTTCAATACAGGGATCTTAATTCAAGGCAGCACTACTGGATTGAGCTCCTGAAGGACTATGACCTCTCTATTCTCAACCATCCAGGCAAGGAAAATATAGTAGTGAACACCTTGAGGTGGAAGGTGGTAAGTATGGGTTGTCTAGCCTTACTTTCTACTGTGGATCGGCTATTAGCTTTGGACATCTAGTTCTTAGCTAATCGGATGATTTGACTTGACATCTTTGATTCTCGGTATATGCTAGCTTATGTGGGAGCTCATTCATCTCTATTGGACCAGATTCCTAGCCGTCAATTTGAGGATGAGGAGTTAGTTCAACTTCAAGATCAATTTTTAGGAGGTGATGTTGCCTAGCTACCTTAGATTCATATGGGGTTTTGAGGTTTGGAGGTCTTCTATATGTTCTGAGAGTTGGGGGTTTGATTCAGTTGATCCTTAGCGAGGCTCATAATTCCAGATATTCTATCCATTCGGGCACTGCTAAGATGTATGTGACTTGAGAAAGCACTACTGGTGGATGGCATGAGGAGAGATATTGCTATTATATGTTATGTTGTTTGAGTTGTCATCAAGTTAAGGCCAAGCATTTGAGGCCTGGCGGCGATCTTCAGAGATTACCCATTCCTGAGTGGAAGTTGGAGCAGACCACCATAGATTTAGTTGTGGGGTTTCCTCTCATTTCCCATGGTCTTGATAGTATTTGTTCATCGTAGATCGATTAACCAAGTCAGCACACTTCCTTCTCGTTCACACTTCCTATAGCCTTGAGAGGTTGGCCCGTATCTAATTCAGGATATTCCAGTTTCCATCATTTCAAACAGGAGCTCATAATTCACATCTAGCTTTTGGAGGATTTTTTAGGAGGAGTTAGGTACCCATGTCGACCTTAGCACATCTTTCCACCCGCAGACTGATGACTAATCAAGGCACACGATTCAGGTTCTTAAGGATATGTTGCAGACTTGTGTTATGGATTTTTGGGGTCACTGGGACTAGTTTTTGCCCTTGGCGGAGTTGGCGTAAGACAACAGCAACCACTCCAGTATTCAAATGGCCCCGTTTGAAGAATTATATGGTAGGCATTATCACTCTCCGATTGGTTGGTTTAAGTCTACAGAGCCTAGTCCACTTGGTACACACTTAATAAAGGAGGCCTTAGATTATGTTTGGGTGATTTGGGATAGGCTCAGGATAGCTCAGATTAGACACCAGATTTATGCACATCATAGGCGTAGGACATTGAGATTTTCTATAGGTGATAGAGTATTCCTCCATTTATCGCCCCTGAAGGGCATGATGAGATTTGGGAGGTGGGGAAAGCTTAGCCCCAGTTACATTGGCCCTATCAAGATATTGAGGACAGTTGATGAGGTTGCATATAATTTACCTTTGCCTTCGGCCTTTTCAGCTATTCATTAAGCTTTACATGTTTTGATGTTGCGCCGGTATGTTCCAGACAAGTCCCATGTGTTTTAGTATAACGTGGTTGAATTGGATGATCGTTTGAGCTATATTGAGGAACTAGTTGCTATTTTGTCCAGAGATGTCAAACAGTTGCATTCTAGAGCCATTTCTGTGGTTAAGGTCTATTGGAGTAATCGTCTAGTTGAGGAGGCAACATGGGAGACCGAGCATGAGATGCTACCATAGTTCCCCGGCTTATTTGAGTTTTCAGCTAATACTTGACTCTTACTTTCATGGACAAAAGTTCTTTTAGTAGTAGATGTTATAATGACCCTCCAAGTCATTTTTGAATTTAAGCATTCATCTCATCGTTTAGAGCATTCCTGTAGCGATCCCAAGTCATTTTTGACTTGCTTGCACTAATTGTTCGGTCGCTTAGTCGTTCATATAGGTTTTAGGATCATTTCCCTATTTTGGAGCTTTTATAACTTGAAAAGTTGACTTCGGTCATAACATCAGCAAAGTGGCCTTAGAAAGGAATTCTATTGGTTCCATCAGCTACGCAATGGCCAAATTAGACTAGAATCATAGTAGGTACGAGTACCTATCATGACCCAACCCCGTAGGCCGTGACGGGTGCCCGAATTGGGCACTCACGTATATCTCTGCTATCTATAAGTAAATTTTTCCCCTGTTTAAGTTATAACACATCAACAGGCAGGATAACATATAAGCCGGTGAGGCTTATCATAGGCACCATTGTACATAACCTTGCAGGATCAGCAGTTGTATGGCAAATTCACTAAGTGTGAATATTGTCTTGAGTCTCTGGCATTCCTAGGGCATGTGGTGTCCAAGGATGGGATTATGGTAGATCCAGCAAAGATAGCGACAATTTATGATTGGGCTAGTCCCACTTCTCCTACCGAGGTTTGCAGTTTCTTCAGGTTGGTAGGATATTACAGATGGTTTGTCGAGGTTTTCTCTTCTATTGCAGCGCCTTTGACCATATTAACTCAGAAGAATGTTCCTTTTCAGTGGTCTGACGAGTTTGAGGCGACCTTCCTGAAGATTAAAGCCTTGTTGGCTTCAGCTCTGATTCTTACTCTTTATGTCAAGGACTGGGGATTTACAGTGTATTATGATGCTTTAGGTGTTATTTTGGGTGGGTTTTGATGCAGCAGGGTAGGGTTATTGCATATGCTTCCAGGCAAGTGAAGGTTCATAAGCGGAACTACCCAGACATGATTTAGAGTTGGCAGCAGTTGTCTTCGCATTAAAGATTTGGAGACATTGCTTGTATGGAACCCATTGTGAGATCTACTCTAACCACGGTAGTCTTCAGTACATATTCATCAAGAAAGACCTTAATTTGAGACAGCGCAGGTGGTAGGAGTTGCTAAAGGACTATGATGTTCCTATTCTCTATCATTCGGGCAAGGCAAATGTACTAGCAGATGTCTTAACCTATAAAGGGGTACGTATGGGGAGTTTGGTATTCTTATCAGTTGAGGATCATCCTTTAGCTTCGGACATTTAGTCCTTAGTAAACCAGATGGTTCGTCTTGATATTTCTGAGCCAGGCAGGGTACTTGATTATATAGAGGCCAAATCTTCCTTGATGGAACAAATTCGGGCATAGTAGTTTGAAGACCTATAACTAATAGTGATCCATGATAAGTTGCTCAGTAGGAAGGCTATAAAGGCGACCTTTGATTCGGAGGGCATGTTGAGGATTGAGGGTCGTATCTGTTTTCCTAGAGTTTGAGATTTAGTCAGGCTCATCCTTGAGGAGGTCCATTATTCCAGATATTCCATTCATCCTGGTGCGGCGAAGATATATTGCGACCTACGGCAATATTGTTGGTGGTGTGGGATGAAGTGGGATATTGCAGCTTTTATGGCTATATGCATGAACTTTCAGCATATTAAGTTCGAGCATCAAAGGCTAGGAGGTTTGACCCACCAAGAGGTTTCAATTCTATTTAGTTCATTATAGATCAATTAACCAAGTCTACTCACTTCTTATCAGTCCATACTACCTATCCTTCACAAAGTTTGGCTTAGATTTACATTCGAGAGGTGGTCCAATTGCATGGGGTTCTAGTATCTATCATTTCAGATCATGATATTCAGTTCACCTCATATTTCTAGGGTCTATTAAGAGAGAGTTGGGTACCCAAGTTGAGCTTAACATATCCTTCTACCCCCAGACTGATGGTCAGTTAGAGAGGACCATTCAGGTCTTGGAGGACATGCTATGGGCCTATGTTATTGATTTTGGGGGGGGGGGGGGTCATTAAGACTAGTCCTTGACTCTGGCAGAGTTTGCATATAATAATTGCTACTATTCGAGCATTGAGATGGCTCCCTTTAAGGTACTGTATGGTAGGAGATATCGTTCCCCAGTAGGCTGGTTTGATGCTTTTGAGGTTAGGCCTTGGTGCAGTAATTTGCCATGTGATTCAATGGATAGAGTTCATATGATTCAGGAGAGGCTCCATACTGCTCAGATAGGAAGAAGAGTTATGCTGATCGGAGGGTGTATTATTTGGAGTTTATGGTTTGAGACTAGGTATTCTTGTGAGTATCGCCCATGAAAGGCGTGATGAGATTTGGGAGGAGCAGTAAGCTTAGCCCCAGGTTTGTTGGCCCTTTTGATATTTTGAGACGGGTAGGGGAGGTAGCTTATGAGTTGGACTTGCCCCCAGCACTTTCAGGTGCTCACCCTGTATTCTATGTTTCGATGCTGCGGTGGTACATTCAAGATGAGTTTTATGTGCTTCAGTGGGATTTGGTCTAGTTTGATGAGTCCTTAGCCTTTGAAAAGGAGCCTGCGGCTATTTTGGACATGCAGGTTAGAAAGTTGAGGTCTAAGGAGATTCCATCAGTGAAACTCCAGTGGAGGCATCATCTAGTTGAGGAGGCTACTTGGGAGACTGAGCAAGACATGCGAGCCTGATATCCTCATTTTTTTGAGCTACTAGGTACCTTTCTTCCTTGACTTTCGAGGATGAAAGTTCTTTTAGTAGTGGATGTTGTAATGACCTCCAAGGTCATTTTTATGCTTTTATGTGTTTTTACCATTTTACCCAATCCCGTAGCTTTTTTATAGCCCTTATGTGATATTGGGGTGGGTGGAACACTCCCTAAGATGTTCGATTGAGTTTTGAGGTGGTTTCACCATTTTTAAGGATTAAGTTTTGAAAGAGTAGACTTTAGTTAACATTTATAGCTTCGGGTGGTGTATGTGAATTCTAACGGTTCCATCAGCTCCAAAAGGTCCATTTTGGTCTGGAAGAAAGGTTGGTTTAGGTTTTGGAGTATTCGTTTTGAGTTTGTGCGATTTGTCTTTTTAACTTTAATATTTTGGACAAGTTTGACTTCGGTCAATATTTTGAGTAAATGCGCTCGGATATAAATTATGTTAGCGTTGTTAGCTCCAGAATGTCAAGTTTTTTCTAGAACAACTTTTTATTCGATTTTCGAGGTGCTCAACATGAGTTTTCGGCCATTTGTGCATTTTGAATTCTTTCTTTCTAAAGTGTTGACTTTGATCAACATTTCATGGAAACGAACTTCATTGAAAAATCTATCTATTTCATTGAGTTCGGAATGCCATTTCTAGTTGGGTAGCATAGTCCGTTTGCATTCGCGGGGTTAAGCATGAATTTTGGACCCCTATTGGAGAAAATCCCATTTTTCCAAAGTTCATCACCAGCTGAACTGCTAGTGCAGGAACTTTTGTGTATCGCATTTGCAAACCAGGGGTCCACGATCGTGAAGGCCTGAGACATTGGGCATTACAATCGCATGATTGACCCTCGTGATCACGATGGGTTAACGGGATAAGACCTCGCAATCACAATGAACAAATTCACTGACTTCAGTGAATTAAAATGCCCATTTTCTTAAGAGCTCCTCTTGGCCATTTTTGATCATTCTTGCTCCGGTGCATTGGAAATTCTTGTGGGAATGGCCCGAAACCCTTTCTCGTCCTAACACCTCGTAAGTTTGGCATAATTTCATTGTTTTTTGCAATTTTGAACGATTTTAGGATTTGGATTTGATGAGGTTGTTTGAGATCTTCCGGTGCTCGAAATGTGTCCATTTTTAGAGAACACGTTCCTTGAGCTATTTGGGACCTTATGATGAAATTGGTTTTTTGATTCTATGCATGTGTTGTTTCGTCTTTGAGGTAGGTTATGGCTTACTGTTGTTAGACTTGGCTTGGTTAGAATTGGTATATTTTGAGTAGTAATGTTACACCCCAGAAAATTTTGTGTTACTAAGGTTACAGATGGATTAATGTGAGCTCGAGGAGGAGCAAATATTACAAGTATAAAGAATGAAATTCTACTGTAGTAGCATGAGGATAGTATAAATATAATATTTGGAGGTTGAACAATATGATTGGAATGATATGTTAAAAGAGATATGGCCCTCATAACCATAAGCTGAGGTGGGGCCCACATTATGGGATTTTTATAAAAAGGACATATGATAGGTTATATGGATAATACATGTGAAGTTAAACACAACTCAAGAAGGACCCTTGAGCCAAATCCAAGTGTAACCCTCCAAAAATATGTTTTTTTAAGTTACGTTTTCAAGCGATCTGACTTGGGGAGACCATAACCCCATCATATTTTTGGAATTTGGAAAAAATCCTAAATCGAAAGTTTTAAATAATTGGATTATGTTTCCAACCATAGATAGTAATAATTTATTTGATAGCAGGATCAAGAGATATGACTATTTTACTAAATAAAGGTGTTGGCCTCAAATAGAGAGCCTGACACATGGTGGACACATGGCAGACATGTGGTAGGGCCACTCCACCGCCCTTTGTCACTATACATAGGCTCAAAATAGGTCATAAATAGCATGGTAATTGTTAAATTTTGTATTTTACACATTGAACTATTCGTGAGCTAATGGATATAAATTCAAGAACTTTTAATTCCAAATTTTAAAATGGCTCGACTTGTTTGCAAATTTCTATCAGTATAGAAATATTAGTTGAGATTAGGGATTAATTAACTATATTTGGATTATTAAGTGGGAATTTGGAATTAATTAAGATGAATTAAGCTAATAATGGGATAAAAAGTGCCCCCAACTGCCACATGGCTAATTCTAATAGGCCCATGTGTTATGTAGGGGACAATAAGGTCTCAGGCAGCACACTTGTCTACATTTGACCAAAACAAATCTACATTCAACTTCTTTCCAATTCTAGAGAGTTCTCCAAGATGAAAGAACTATCATCTTCAACAAATGAAGATAGAGAAAAGTAATGGAAGAGAGAAAGGGAGCTCTCCCAAGCTAGAGAGTGAGGGAGAAATTAAGGGCTTGAGAGTGATGATTCTTCATGTGTATGTCAGCAAGAATGAGATATTTAGGGCTGCAAAAATATTTTTGATCAAGCCCTCAAGTTCCAAGCAAGTTGAGTCACTATAACCTAAGGTAAGACTTCATCTTTTTCCCCTCAATTTCCTCATCTTGAAGGTAATTTAAACTTGTACGAGTTGATAAATGAGTGATGAATGTATGAAATCATGGAAGTTGATGATTTAACCATGTGGGAGACGTTTAGGGCTGTTTTGGTGCAAAAAATAGAATTAATTTTACTTAATATTTAATTGTTATTGTTATAGATTTTGTGATGAGAATGAAGGGATTAAATGGTTAAAGTGGAGGTTGAAATTCATTTTCTGGGCTGTTGAAGATATTTTGGTGATATTAACATGGCTTTCTTAAATTTAAATGAGTAATGTTGTTGTCTTGAGGCTGCTGCTATATGTCATTAAATTTGATGAAAAGATAGTATAAAACAAGGCGTAAAAATCATATGTAATTTTCTTGG
The DNA here is from genome assembly GCF_947179165.1 of Solanum dulcamara. Classification (NCBI taxonomy): domain Eukaryota; kingdom Viridiplantae; phylum Streptophyta; class Magnoliopsida; order Solanales; family Solanaceae; genus Solanum; species Solanum dulcamara. The sequence goes on along the minus strand of NC_077244.1, from coordinate 32,130,313 downwards.
TGTGTTCGCAAGTATTCTCAAAGTTTTCGAGCATCTTTATGTTGTAGATAGGGGCTGTTTTGATATGTTGTTGTTGTTCTTATTGAACTTGGAAGATTAATGGTAATTAAGCTTATATATTGCATTATATATTGGTTGGGCTGTTTTGGGATTGTTTCTATAAAACGTTAAGACTATGTTCATTAAAGATGACTTGAAGATGTAGTAGTTGTATGTGGATTTGGAATTGTTGTTGAATTTTATGAATTTAGGTTGCCTTACTCTAGAAATGATGTTATAATGAAGAGATTTATTGGTATTAAATAGAATTAGAAGTAAGAAAACTCCATGATTAATGTTGTGGTTGTTATTGTGGTTGATCACGTAATAAAAATGAAAGCATTCAACATGTCAAGTTGGAGTTGTAATTGATTTAAGGGTTGGTTGTAACGTGTGGTTACTTGTGTTGAATTAAAAGATTAAGTATAGTTATGAATATGCATCGTATGGTTAATTGTGGGCTGCTATAAATTATTTTGATAAGGTGTGATGGCTGCAACCTATTAGAAGTAATTTGATAGCATCATAGTTGTCATGTTGATAATCAACAGAAGTCAAATGTTATGTGGTTTGTTTGGAGTATTTTTGAATATCATGTTGGCTTGTCTTGACATGGCATTTGAATGTGTGATGTTGCTTGGTGATTTTATGGATGATTTGGAAGTGGTGAAAGTGAGCAGTATAGGGGAGATGTTGTCCAATTTTTTCTAGAAATAACCTACGAACAACGAAGTACCTTTTATGCCTTTCCATAGCCTAGCCATAATGCTTAATGTATTAATATAGGTATGGGGCAGCATATACATGTTGTGTGTGGATAAACGTTAAAGGTATGTAAAGACTATCTTTTCTTTCTTTTGGCATGATCCATATGAAACCAATGGATGACGAATGCATAAATTCCAAAGAAACTCTTATTCTTAGATACACTACGATGGCTAATGTTCTTGATTTCCTTGAACTTATATCGTTATGTCTTGATACATGTGTATGATTCCAGCTATCCTAATTTGGTATAATTCATATTTTGGTTTACTTCATGATTTTTATTCACTCCTTAATGTTGGACTCTTGGAAAATAATTGAGCTACCACCCTCAAGTCTTCTATATGATTGGATAGTCAATGATACGAAAAATCTCCTATTTTTTTTTAAAGAAGGCTCTATGATGACTAATGTCTTTAACTATCATAAGTTGTAACATATTAACTTGATATATGTTTATGATTCCTGAGGCTCCATTTGGTATGGTCAGTAGTGACATTCAAAGGGTATTTAATATGACTATCTCCTTTAATACTCAAGTGCGAGTTTATTCTACATATTCTATCGAGTCTCAAATGATTATTTAGTTTGCATATGATTACTCACTACTCTGCTCGTGCATGCCTCAATATATCTTTCATTGTGTCCTAGGCTGGATATGTATTCGTGCACAGTTTTATTGCATTATTCATCAAGTCCCTCACTAGAGGGTCGAGTATGGTATATATATATATGATGACATGATATGATGACATGGTGATGTGATGATGGCATCGAGCCCCATGATGGGATGAATATAGTATACATGTATATGATAGATTCACTGAGTCCATAAAGGGTCGGATATGATATATGATATAAGCATGCATGATTTTATTTCATAAGGCACAGGTACAGTGATTTCCTGAGTGTCATACTTGTCTCTTGAATCTCTACTTTAGATGTGATCTCACTTATGATATGTTATGCTTTATATACTCAGTACATATATCGTACTGACCCCCCTTTTTTAGGGGGATGCATTTCATGCCCGCAGGTACAGATATTTATTTCGGAGATTCGCCAACTTAGAATTTCCACTCAGCGGTTTTGGAAGTGCTCCATTGTCCCGGAGCCTAGACTTTTGGTATAGATATTTTGATGTATATATTTTTTTATCTAGGGGTACGGCGGGGCACTGTCCCATCATATATTATGGTTGATATTCTTAGAGGTATGTAGACATATGTGTGGGTTGTATATAGATGTGGTCGAGCTATGCTAGTATGACTTTGGAACGTTACCATTCATAGTGGCAGCCTTGTCGACTTGCGTATATACATGTATATTTTAGAATGTGATGTGTAGTGAGTGCCTTATCAGCTTGCGTATATGTATATGATATATAGCAGGACATTCTTATATATAATAACAGCCTTGTTGGCTTACATACTATGTTATCTTTGACGTTGTAACTCCTCAGGAGACAAGTTGTAACATATATAAATATTAGACAGTTTTGAGATGACATTATGTTTCTTTAAGTCCCATATCATGTTTAGTTGTGAATTTATTAAAGATAACAGGTATGTATATGAGTGACCAATTCAGATACTAGTCACGACCCATTTGGGTTATGACAAGTAACTCATGATTAGGTAGGTGATTTAAGTGTTGATATCCTATTGAGAAATTTGGAGGCGATGATCATCATTAGTGACTAGTTTGGGGTTTTAGTTGTTGGATCCTCAGTGTAGGTGATATCTTGACTTGTTTACATTGTTTAGAATCCTAAGAAATTGCTTTCAGGTGATTTGAATTTAGGATGACATTTATTTGACTTGTTTGGGTTTCAGTTAGCCACTCATTATGATTTTGGCTTATGCTTATGCCTTGTTTCCTTATGATATTGAAATATTGGGTCCGAGGGCGTGCTTTCGATGCACTAGAGTCTCAGGTTAGTGATTTGGTGACTTGAAAGGATCTTACTCGGTTTGAGTAATATATGATTTTGGCATACTACTTGTATTGATTTGTCTTGCCGATGTTAATAACCCTTTTAAAGAAAGAACAAAATGATGAGATTAATACTTTTGGTTGATGAATAAAGATAAGGATTTTATTAACGAAATACTGGTGATATTTTATTTATGGCATTTCATTATTGAGAAGCTTGAGGTGTGAATTTCGGGTGGCCCGTTGATGCATATTTTGGATTATTATTATTACTTTTATTATTAAGAAACTTGAGATGTGATTTATGGGCGGCCCATTGATGCATATTTTGGGTTATTATTAATACTATTATTATTGAAAAGCTCAAGGTGTGAATTCTGGATGACCTGTTGATAGATATTTTGTGTTATTATTATTACTATTGTTATTGAGAAGCTCGGGGTGTGAATTCCGGGGGACCCATTGATACATATTCGGGTTTACTATTAGTATGTGAGTTCCGGGCACTTCATGATACTTTTGGAGGATATTTGAGCCATAACTATGAGTTTACATTTGTGCATTCTTCCGATATTTTAGGAGTCAAAATTATTCATGTGATTACATGATTGGTTGGATTTACTTGACTACTGTATGATCTTCTCGCACCTTGTTTCCCTACAGTCGTAGTGTTATGTTTCTCTCTTGTTATTATTAGTATCATCATGCTGCTTATTATATATTTATTCTTTCTGAGCTCAATCAGCCTATGATGCCTACGGAGTACCTGTATTTTGGTACTCATACTACACTCCCTCTTCTTTTTGATGCAGCTCCCAATTTGAACCGCCTTCAGCACGCGCCTGATCATTTGTAGTTATGCCAGATCCAGATTGTAGTGAGCTCCCGATGTTCATAGACTTGCTATATTCCCTCTTTTTCTCTAACTTGTATTTTGTGTTTTGGATAGTCAGTTATGTGTTGTATATATATATATATATATATATATATATATTGTCAGCTTTTGTACTTAGTAGTTCTTGTATAGGTGACACCAGGTCCCGGGTTTGGTCTAGTGTTAGTTCGTTATTTTTGGTCACTATCAGACCTTTTGTATATTTTGTATCATATTTATATATTTATACCCTGGGCTGACTTTTCTTTTATTATATTCTTTCTGCTTCCACCTTCTTATGTTATTAATTATTTAATTAGATTGAGATTTGACTTTCGCTTGACTTGAGTTTGGCTTGCCTACTTGGGGGTTATAATAGTCGTCATCATGGCCAGATTCGAGTCGTGACAGTGGAAAACTAAAACCTAAAGAAAATTGGCTTGCATGCGTGATGCAATACGTGCGTTTGACTGGACGTGCGCCACAATTCCTCAAACTGCCACTTTTTTCCTTGGCAAAGTTTGAATATATATATATATATATATATATATATATATATATATATATATTCATTAAGTTTTCTGCTTGATTTCTTTCTTTAATCCTTCATATTTGTTCTTTTGGCTCCAAATATCTTCATCTTTGCGTCCATTTAATTCTACAAATAAATATACTATTTAGTACAATTCATAAAATTTATGCTCAAAAAAGACAAATAAAAATACTAAATATGAGGTAAATAATGACTAAAAGTATGTATTTTTTATCTCACGTCACATACCTGTCTCCAATCTTTGCTCTCAAAATATTTACTTGTTAATGAGAGAAAAGTATCATTGAGTACTAATAAAGGATATATTTAAGTCCCAAAATATTAGGGTTTTGGTTTGAGAAAGGATGAAAAAAGAATTTTACCCCTCACTTAAATCTGTCACTAGGCCGCTATGGGTCGTTGTACGGTCTGTAGAAGACTCCTCATAGAACATGATGTCCAAAAATTGGGAATTATAGAATCTAACATCTTAGTTCTATGGACTCCTTTCTATGGGTCGTAGATCCTAAGAAACCCGTATAAGATTCTCATTGAACTCAATTGAGGAATTACGACTTGGGGTGTACGGATCCGTCTACGGTTCGTAGAACCTAAGACTAGTCGTAGGACCTAGTCGTGGGACTTGGTGCACATTTTAGTAGCTACTGGAATGTGGCATGGGACCTATGAATTATCCCTATAGGTCGTTAGAAGTTAGAAGACTCGTATAAGGGCTCGTGGAACTTGGGTCTTTGAATGAGCTAAGGGACCCCTTCGACGGACGTCATCTATGGTCCGTAGAAACTTCTACGAGCCATAGAATCCCTTTGTAGGAAGGGTCTAGACACTTCAAATATTTGTTTGTCTGTCCTGGGGATCCTATGAGTGCCATCTATGACTCGTAGAACCTTGTACGAGTTGTAGGTTCCCATTTGTGGCCACTTGGCATTTATTACTTCATCACTTTCTCATGGTTCTTTGGTTTGATGTAAGCTAGAGTGCTATGGGGGATTACAACTAGATGTCGTACCCACATTTGGGTTCAAAAGAATAACTACTTCACGGTTAGCTTGTGCAACCATAGCTTACACAAGCATTTTAAAAGTCGCTCGAAACTCGGCATGAGAGACTTGCTCGGCTAGAGGATCATTAGGAGCTTGTGGAGCTTGCTGCACCTCATCAACATTCTTTCTTACAGGTGATTGAATGGTTTCCATCTTCTAGCTAGATTCAAGATGAACCTTCTCAAGTAGGATAGTTTTCCTTGAAGACTTTTTAACTAATGAATGTTTCTAGGCTCGCGCATCTTTAAAATAACATCAACTTTAGCTTGATCAATTTTAATTCCTCAATGTTGTACAATGAAACCAAGAAACTTGCCAAAACTAAAACCAAAGGCACATTTAAATGGATTCATCCTTAGTTGATATCTTCAGAGAAACTCAAAAGACCATTCTTAAGTATTTCAAATGACGCTCCTCTTTTTTGACTTCACTACCAAGTCATCAGTGCATTTGATATGTTTTTAGAAAAATTCATCGAATATATTTTGCATAGCCCTTTGATATGCGGCACCAACATTCTTTAAACCAAACTACATCACCTTATAGAAATAAATACTTTTAGGCGTGAAAAATACAATGAGTTCTTCATCTTTTGGTGCCATATGAATTTGGTTGTAGACAGATGAGCCATCTAAGAAATACATTGCCTCATAACTAGTGGTAGCATCAATCATTAGATAGAAAACAACTCCTATTAGTACTTTTTTGTAGAGTGGGATATTGGAAATTGAAGTCTCTTAAACTTAGAATTACTTTCATTTCAAATAGGTTAAGGAGGTATCAAGTCAAGCCGGATTTCAATTAATCCCGAAAAAGGTATGTGAAGCTATTCTTCTTTTCTTTTGGCATGTCTTAGCCTTAACTGATTGATATACGAAATATGGGATAATTCCATTCATAGAACCCCAAGTATGACTCATAAGTCTTATTCACTTATCGATCGTAGAATTCCTATACTAGTTGAGTTATTACCTCTCAAGGATTCTATATGATGGAGAGTAGTAAGTATGTGAAGCTTTCTCTTGGCATGTTTTGGCACAAGTATGTAAAACTACCCTTATTCCCTCTAGATATATATTTGACATAAGTACGATGTTGTAAGTCTATGATTACTCATCGAGTCCCATCATGGGCCGGGTACATTATATGATGGTAAGGTAAAGCGATGAGAAAGTTATGATACAGAGCTCATGACGGGCCGAGTACGGTATATGTATATAATGACTCTATGAGGGAAAGTAGAGGGTATGTAAAGCTTATTCTTGTCCTTCTTTTGGCATGACCCATAGAAAGCCAATGGACGAAGAATGCACAAAGTCTACAAGAAGCTCTTATTCTTAAGTACACTAGGATGGCCAATGTTTTTAATTTCCTAGAACTTATGTCCTTTTGCCTCGATTCATGTGAAAGTGTCCAACCATCCTAAATTGGTATAATTTATGTTGTGGTATAAAACATGACTCTTATTCACTCCTTTAAGCTAGAACTCTTCCAATAATTAAACTATGACGTCTCAAGTTTTTCTATACCTTGGGAAGTAGTAAGTAGGTAAAGTTCATCTTCTTTTCTTGGCATGAGATTTATGCAATGAATAGACAAAGTATATGTGATCCCAAGGAAGTCCCCATTCTCAAAGCCACTATGATGGCCATTTTTTGACTTCCAAAAGTTATTTTATTACACCTTGATACGAGTAGATGATTCCAAAAGTGCTACTTTGATGCAAACCATAATGACACTCCAAAGGTCCTTGTTATGGCTATTGTCCTAATTTTTGACTGATAGTTCATTTTGATTATTTCCAAGTCTCCAATGATGGTTTAAATTGCATATGGTTACTCAGCACTCTACTCGTGTATACCGTAACCCTTCTCTCATCGAGTCCCGAGACGGGAACATAATCGTGTGCAGTTCACTGCATTATCCACCGAGTTCCTCACTAAAGGGTCGGGTACGCTATATGAGGAAATGATAATGCAATGACATGAACAATTCACCGAGTCCCTAACTAGAGGGACGGGAATGTATGTATATATATATGATGATGTGATGTGATGTGATAAGGTGATGATGGCTCCAGGCCCTATGATGGTCCTACAGATATATATGAGCATGCATGTTTTTATGATTCACAAGGTACAGTTACAGTGTTTTCTTAAGTAACATATTTGTCCCCTGACTCTCTTTATTTTAGATATGTTTCCAGTTATGCTTTTTATATCCAGTACATATGTCGTACTGACCGCCCTCTCTTCGAAGGGCTGCATTTTATGCCCGCAGGTACAGATACATACTTTGGGGATCCACCAGTGTAGGAGTCCCACTCAGAAGTGTAGAAGTACTCCATTATGCTAGAGCCTAGATTTTGGGTACTAACCCTCGATGTATATGTTTATCTGTTTACGGGTATGGCGGGGACTCTTTCTCACCTTATGTTATTGTTCTTACTCTTAGAGGTCGGTGGACATATATGTGGGTGGTATATGTATGTGTGTACAGTTGTTCCTATATGTTACGATAGCCTCATTGGCTTATATGTTATCATGTCTATTGATGCATTATAACTTAAACAGGGGGCAGGTTTACTTATAGTTGGCAGAGGTACATGCGAGTGTTCAGTTCGAGCACCCGTCATGGCCTGCGGGGTTGGGTTGTGACACATGCATTGGTAATATCCCCGAATTCAACACAAACTTGAATTTGAACATTTTTCTTTCTCATAGGAATAATACTTGAAATCCATGTATGGTATTTAACTTCAAGAATAAAGCCTGTTCATGCTCGATCAATGGAACTAAGTCTAACCTAAAAATTCTTTGGGCCTGGTTAACAGGATGAGCGTCATTCTTCACTGCTAACTGATGGACCGCTACTTTAGAATCCAAGCCATGAATTTCTTTATAACTCCAAGCAAAGACATCCCTATATTCTCTAAGTATATCCATATATATGATTTCTTCATTAGCTTCTATAAAAGCACTTAGGTAAGTTGGTCTTGGGTCTTTATCAATGCCAAGGTTAACATCCATTTAAGGGATCTGTTGTGGTCTTCACTCCTTCTTCAAGTTTCGGCGGAGCATCTCTAACATCTTCCTCTTCTTGAGCATCATTATCATTGATAGATATATAATAGCACTAGGTAATATCTCTCAAATCTCCCTCAATGTTCATTTGAGACAAGACATTATGCTCACTTAGGATTATAACATTATATGAGGAGCCTATACTTTTTTCATCTTCCCCTCGCTCCATGGTGTAAACCATACTGAGAGCCTTTGCCTTCAGTATCTCTTTACATGAAACCATAAGTTCCACTAGTTGCCTTATTTTAGAAGGAATCAAGCTTTTGAAATCCTTCTAAATAATAGTTAAAGCAAGTATTGTCACTCTTAGGTAACTTCTATGATGTTTGTTATTCAGCATCTTAAATGGACCTAACCTCTCAAACACCAAAGTTCTTGTAGTCAATTTTTTAAGTCATTTAATGATGGAATGCCTTTTATTGGAAGCAGTAGACTCATATTCTATAGTGATATAGTTATTGCTTACCCTATTATGGAGATACGAACCAGTGGCAGTTGGTTATAGCATAAGCCTTCGCGTGCTTTCCAAGTGGTATCTCCTTATGAGAGTTTCCTTAACGTTTATGGCTCATTAGGTTTGTATCCATCCTTTATAAATAACTTGTAAGCATTTGTATCAAAGCCTTCCCTTGTGCGATTTGTAGGGATGACATATCCCATGGTGGATTCTGAGCCACAAACTCTCCCAGTAACTTTGAAGACAGGTTTATTGCATCAATTCATTTTATAGGAAGAAATTTCCCTCCTAGTATATTTTTGGGAACTTCAAAAGATTGACTTCCTCTTTCTTCACCTTAGGAATGTAATGGAGTACAAAAGCTGACTTCTTTTTTGAGGACATGCTCTTTCCTTTAATTGGAATGGAATAAGGCTCTTTAATTTCAACTTTGACTTTTCCAACATCCATATCAACTCTTTGATTGTAGCTTTATCAAAATTGATTTAGTTGACATTGTTAATTTTTGCCTCTTTTACAATGTAACTCTTCAAATAGAATTTTGCATCAGTGTAGTGTGACTCAACTTCAGTGAAAGGATTATCTTCAGCAACTATTTCCTTTCACTTCCATCTTCAAAGTACTTCAAACAGTGATAGTAAGAAGATGAGACAATTTTATGCCAATGTACCCAAGGCATGCCAAGCAATATATTGTATGAAGTCTTTGGATCAATCATATGCATCTATGCACTTGATTGAAAATCTTACATGTGGGTTTCTAACTTGATTGAGCCTATGGACCTCTGACCCCCTTAATTTAATCCTTGTATCAACAAACAACTTTCACTATGTACTTTAGTTGTGTGCCAATTTCCATCAATTTGTGTGATCTTGTGCGTATTTATATGGTCAAAAGCCAATTTATCCTATATGTTTATCTAAGTTCGAGAAAGAATTCCATAGTTTTAATTGAATTTGTAGAGTCATTTTTCTTGTAATATCACTAATAAATATTATTAGGTGTTTGTAGAGTAAAGCAAAAGAGAAAAGAGATAAAAAGAGACAAAACTAGAAGCTGTTGAAAATGGAGGTTTAAATGTGCTAAGGATGGATTACAAAATTATGAAATGCATGTAAAGGGAACAACTCCTTGTTGCCGAACCTGGGCACTCAAATTTGTCTTTGCAAAAGTGTTAGGCAGTGGACTGTGTGATATCTATGCATCATGGAGAAGAGGAAATATTTCAGAACCTGAATCAATTATTTTATTGATTATTCAGTATTTTATCGAGCAGAGCACGACTTAGGCAACTCTTGTGATGAACTTTAGGGTTATTCTTCTACTATTTCATTTTATTAACCTTTTTAATGTTTATTAAACATTTTGATATGATGATTCGAACAATGAGTGGGTAACTTCCCTAATTCTAGGGTTGTGGCCAAAAGTTATGGTATAATAGTGAATATCTTTGGTAGAAGACGGGTTATTATATAAGTTATTCTTCCATTCTAGTTTTCATTATTTTAATGTATGATCAATATTAAGATACATATATTGTCCACTCTTGAACTCCAGAGGCGAATGAAGGGATAGAACAAGGAATGTGAGGAACACATTTATTTTAGGATAAAAACTTAGAGTGTTTCATATAGAGTATAGAATATACCTATATGCCTTGTTTGGTTAATATGCAAGATGATAGATTGATTCTATACTCCACTGTTGGTTCATGTCAATCCCCGCTCAACAATGTAGTTAGGCAATTAAAAATAGTAGTCGATTATAGGTCGAGAGACCATGACCGTAAATTTAACCTTGTGAATCAGCAACTTGATAATCTGTCGAATGTTGAAGTATGAAATATTATGCTAGAACTTATTTTGTGCTGCAACCCTGAGATTTCTCTCAATTTGTGAAAACCTTATGTTCCACTGAATCATTTGTTAGCTAGTTAGTTAATTTTAATTATTTTAAAATTAGTAGTCTAAAACCCACTTTTACAATTGTAAGACCCTGGAAGTCAGAAAGTTGAAACTAAGGAGAAAAGTATCGAAAGCTTGAACTGACCCAAGTATGAAAATCACTTTTACGGCTTGTAAAGTTGAGTCGTAGAGTGACCCCTCAATAAAAAATAGATGTTACCCTCAGGAGAGGTTCTACGACTCCACGGGATGAGTCATTGTCCTATTGACGAGTTATATAAACCTCTCATCAACCAGAGTTCAGAGGCCTTGTTCAAAGTTTCCCCAAGGCCAAGGTGATAACTTGATAGAACGGGTCGTAGAAGACCTTACGGGTCATAGAAGACCTTACGGGTCGTAGAAAACCTTATGGGTCGTAAGAAACACCCATCGCAAAACTTTAGATCCCCTAAAAATTGCAGGTTTTGTGACCTATCGGATGAGCCTCAAGAAAGTATGAGTAGGTTCGTAGGTTCAAACATTCAAAGTTTAATGAGGTGTAATTGTGTCTCTTCCAATGTTCATTTCAATGAACCTAGAAATATTTATGGAAAAGTTCAAAGTCTATAAATATTCAATTCTTCAAATTCCCCTCCTTTTCAACTCATTCTCCCAAAAATTTGACTAAGGCAAGAACAAAGTCTCTCAAGGTTTCTCTCCAAATTCAAGCTAGGGTTTCCAGATTTGTTCAAGGTTTTTTTCAATTCTTAGTGAGTTCAAGAAAGGTATGTGGGGATTGATCTATCAAAGTTTTTATTTAATTTATAATTTATTATGAACCTTAGTTTTAATGATTTGCATTGGGCTGATTTAATTTCATTTTTAGATATTATAAATGATCATTATATCCATATTCTAATATGAATTGCATGATTATAAGTTAAGTTACAGATTCCCATGCATAAAGGTATTTTTAAGCTATGAGTATGAGTTAAAGATGAGTTTATGAGTTGATCATGAGTTAAACAATTTACAATGGAAGTTTTCAATGATTTAAAGTTGAGATTATGATTTTAAGGTTGAAGTATGATGATGATCAAAGTTAAGATCAAAGATGTTATTGTAGTGTGATAAGTCCAATTCTCACACAAGTATGTTTAAGATTGTGATAAGGATAATTCACACCGAAGTTATGGATTCCTATGAATTACTAAGTTAAGATGAGCTATTCCTAACATGTTTTAAAGATGGATTGATAGGCAGTTACTATCTTTCCCTATTATGTTATGATCATGATTTTATAAGTTTCTGTTAAGATATTGACAAAGAACTGAGAGGGCTTTTAGGTGGAGTTCGATTTGGTAATGTGGTTAGTTACCCAAGGGAATCCTAGTAGCAACTTAAAATCCCAAACTACGTTGCCCACATAGGTTTCCTTCATGGCCTAACTAGTAGATCCACATAGCCCAATTGAATAGTTACTTTTGGAGTATGCCCTGGCAAGGTAGCCTCCCCTATTTTGATGCAAGAGTCATCACATCTATCTCGATGCAAGAGTCATCGGATTCTATGTAATAGCTCGCATGATATTAGTTTACGGTTAATGGTCCTATCCCATACAAGTTGAAGTTAAGTTATGAGTTCATGATAAAGTTTTTATAATATGCATTGACCAAGACCTTCTTATGTTTTAAATTGCTTTTAAGCTTTACTTATATTCATCATGATAGGTCATTCATCTTATGGCATATTGATTATGTTATTCTACTTCTTCATGCATACCTCACATACTTAGTACATTCAAGCGTACTAACAAATATTTTGCCTACATTATCTCATAATATAGGGAAGGACGACACTCGCGATTATCCTATTCATGGCTAGTGATTGCCTTAGATTTCTTAAGAAGTTAGTGAGTCCTCATTCTATCGAGGACATGACTTTTATTCACATTATTATTATTTATCCTTTTTTCTAGTGATAAGGTGAGATAGGAGATTGTCCTAAGACCACATCAGGGGTTAAAGTAGAGGCATGTCAGATGATAATCTGATATAGTCCATTTGGATGTTGATTGGTTGATTTTATCCCTTATTCCCAACCCTTTGAGATTTTTACTTCCGTATGTATTTATCATATTCTTTACCTTATGTATATAATGTATGCTAAGATGGCTTATGGTTGGGGTCCCTTGCATCCCAATTTCCATGTCGCGGCTTGGCCCAAGTTCGAGTTGTGACAAATATGGTATTAGAGCACAACTTTACAATTTTCAGAGTATGCCTCCACGAAGATTCCCCATTAAAAGGAACGTGGTTGAAAAGGTGCAAAAGCTCCGAATGACCCTATGAATGATCAAATTTCCAATGCCGAGTTCCGAGCAGCCTTTCAAGTACTCGCTCAAGTCATTACGACTCAATTTAACCATGAGGTGGTTGCTCTTGTTAACCAAAATATTAGTACGATGATGATAAAAGTTTGTGATTTCATGAGGATAAATCCTCTAGAGTTTTGGGGTTCTAAAGTTAATGAGAATCCACAAGATTTTGTTAATGGCATCCATAAAATTCTTGAGATCATAGGAATTAGCCTAGTTGAGAGGGTGGAGTTGGCTACATACCAATTAAAGGGTGTTGCTCATATTTGGTTTGATCAACAGAGAAGTGAGAGGCCTAGAGAGGCAGAGCCTATAACATGGGATGAGTTCAAAGGGATATTTCTTGATCGCTTTTTCCCATTAGAGTTGAGGGAGGCTAAAGTGTAAGAGTTTATCAACCTTAAGCAAGGTGGTATGAGTGTGAAAGAGTATGCCATCAAGTTTGCTCGATTGTAAAAGTATGATCCATTCTTGGTTGCCGACTCAAGAGCTTGTATAAGAAAGTTTATAACAGAGGTGTCAGATATGGTAGAGACAGAGTACAAAATGACAATGTTGATTCAAGAGATGGATATATATAGAATCATGACCTATGCGTAGAAAATAGAGAGTGAGAAGCTAAAGGTGAAGAATAGGGAGTCCAAGAGACCAAGGAATGATGATAATGACTTCTTTCATGCCAAGTCCAGAAGTGGTGGACGTCCTACTTTTCTCCAAAAGTACTTTGGCAAGTGTCTTCTAATGCCACTACTCCAAGATTCAACAAGGATAGGGTCCTCAACCCTAAACCTCAAGGAGGTGCTCCTATTGGCCAAGTTACACCTATATGCAAGAAGTGTGGTAGGAACCACAAGGGAGAATGTTTAGCCATATTAAATGTGTGCTACCGGTGTGGTAAGATGGGTCATCATGCTAAGGAATACAAGGTCAAGGATGCTCATCATCAAGGATAAGTTTCTCAAGGTGGCCAAGTGCAACCAAAGAGTGGTCAATGCAATAATAGGTTTTATACTCTCCATGGTAGGCAAGAGGTGGAGGAGACTCCTAATGTTTTCACTAGTAAGTTACGGGTCTTTCAGTATGATGTTTATGCTTTGCTTGATCCGGGTGCAAACTTGTCTTTTGTTTTCACTTATGTGGCCATGAGATTTGATGTTAGTCCTAAGACATTGTTAGAGCCTTTCTCTGTTTATACTCCTATAGGTGAATCAGTTGTGATTAAAAGAGTTTATAAAAACTGTCTGGTTACAGTCTTTTATAAAGTTACTTTATGTGATTTAGTTTAGTTTAAGATGATTGATTTCGATATTATCCTTGGTATCAATTGGATATATGCATACTATGGTTTTATTGATTATAGAACCCAAGTAGTGAAGTTCCAATTCCAAAGTGAGTTGGTCCTAGAATGGAAGGGTAGTAATTATGTGTTAAAAGTTTAATTCATTTCATGCCTTAAAGCTTAGAAAATGATCCAAGGGTTGTATACACCATCTTGTAAGGGTTATGGATGAGAATTCTGAAGCCCCTATCCTAGAGTCGGTTCCCATTGTAAATGAGTTTCCGGATGTGTTTTCCTGTGATATACCCGGTGTTCCTTCCGAAAGAGAGATTAATTTTGGTATAGATCATCTTTTGAATACTCAACCTATTTCTATTCTTTCTTACCTAGTGGCTCTGATGGATTTAAAGGAGTTGAAGGATCAATTGAAAGACTAGTTAGAAAAGAGTTTTATTAGACCAAGTATATTCCCATGGGGTGATCCCGTATTGTTTATTAGAAAGAAGGATTGTTCATTGCATATGTGCATCCCCATCAAGAATAAGTATCCCATTCCGAGGATAGATGACTTAGTTGATCAATTGCAAGGGGAAAGTTACTTTTCCAAAGTAGACCTTGGTTCTGGCTATCACTAATTGAGGGTGTGGGAATGTGACATTCCCAAAAGGGCATTTTGAATAAGGCATGGCCATTATGAGTTGTGAGTTTTAGTTAAGAGAGGTGGCTTTTCTTGGTTGCATCATATCTGATGAAGGGATTATGGTCGATCCTAAGAAAATTAAGGCGGTGAAGAATAGACCTAGACCATTATCTCCTTTGGATATTAGGAGTTTCTTAGGCCTAGCCGGATACTATAGGAGATTTGTAGAAGGGTTTTTATCGATCTTGTCACCTTTGACCAAGTTGACTCAAAAAAAAGGTGAAGTTTCAATGGTTGGAAGCATGTGAAAAGATTTTTCAAGAGTTTAAGGATCGTCTCACTACCACTGCTATCTTGACCTTGATGGAAGGGTCCGAAGGCTTTGTGGTATATTGTGATGCTTCAAGGGTTGGTCTTGGTTGTGTATTCATGCAACATGGTAAGGTAATAGCCTATGCTTCTAGGAAACGTAAGGTGCATGAACGGAACTATCCAACCCATGATCTTGAACTAGCAGCAGTTGTGTTTGCTTTAAAATTTAGAGGCACTATCTTTATGGTGTCCATGTGGATGACTTAAATCTTCGGCAAATGAGATGTCTTGAATTGTTAAAAGACTATGACATGAATTTATTGTATCATCTAGGAAAATCTAATATGGTTACCAATACACTAAGTAGATTATCCATGAGTAGTGTTGCACATGCTGAAGAAGGTATAAAAAAATTAATCAAAGATGTTCATAAATTAGCATGTTTAGGTGTGCATTTGGTTGACTCTAATGATGGAGGTGTTCTTGTGCATAATGGTTTAGAATTTTCTCTTGGAATAGATGTTAAGGCTAAAAAAGACCATGATCCGGTGCTAGTCGAGTTAAAGAAGTCAGTGGCTAAAATAGCTATTGAGGTTTTCTTCCAAGGGGGAGATGGTGTGCTACGTTACCAAGATCAGTTACGTGTACCTAACATTAATGGTTTGAAAGAGTTGATATTGAATGAAGCCCATAATTCCCAATATTTAATTCATCTAGGTTCGACCAAGATGTAAGTTACTTGACAGAAGTGTATTGGTGGAATGGTATGAAGAAGGACATAGTGGAATTTGTAGCTACATATCCAAATTTCCAACAAGTCAAAATCGAGCATAAAAGACCAAGAGGTCTAGCCCAAGATATTGAAATTCCTACTTGCAAGTGGGAAGATGTGAATATGGATTTTATAATGGGTTTGCTTCATACTAAGAACCAACATGATTCCATTTGGGTTGTTGTAGATCGGATGACTAAGTCGGGTCATTTTCTATCAATTAAGACTTCTTACGATGCCGAAGATTATGCTAAGTTGTATGTTCGTGAATTGGTAAGACTTTATGGTGTTCCCTTGTCCATCATATCAGATCGAGGTACACAATTCACTTTGCACTTTTAGAAGTCGTTTTAGAAGGGTCTTAGTACAAAGGTTAAGTTAAGTACCTCTTTTCATCCTCAAACCAATGGTCAAACCAAAAGAACGATCCAAACATTAAAGGATATGTTAAGGTGTGTGTTATTGATTTTAAAGGGAGTTGGGATGAACATTTTTCATTGATTGAGTTTGCCTATAATAATAGCTTTCACTCTAGCATCCAAATGGCTCATTTCGAAGCATTGTATGGGAGGAGATGTAGATCCCCGGTGGGATAGTTTGAAGTAGGTGGGATGGACTTGATTGGTCCAGATTAGGTAATAGATGCTATGAAGAAGGTAATACTCATAAGGGAGAGGTTGAAGACCGCTCAAAATCATCAAAAGTCCTATTCCAATGTTAGAAAAAGAGAGCTTAAATTCAAAGTGGATGATCGGGTCTATTTGAAGGTTTCACCCATGAAGGGTGTAATGCATTTTGGTAAGAAAGGGAAATTGAGTCCTAGATACGTTGGACCTTATAAGATATTGAAATGTGTTGGAAAAGTGGCTTATGAGTTAAATTTTCCACTTGAACTATCCATGGTTCACCTAGTATTTCATGTATCTATGTAGAGGAAGTTCGTGGCTGATCCAAACTCCATTGTGCCATTAGAAAATTTAAGTGTTGAGGAAAATTTGATTTATGAAGAAGTTTCAGTGGAAATATTAGACCGGCAAGTTAAGATGTTAAGGAATAAAGAAGTTGTGTCTGTCAAAGTGTTATGGAGGAATCAACAAGTAGAAAGTGCTATGTGGGAGGCGGAGGCGGATATGATGAGAGGATACCCGTAACTCTTTCCCTCTACTCAAGCCTAAAGTAGTAAGTTCTTCTTATTCGAGATAAATTAAACTCTTACATATTCAGTTCCTCCTATGTCATTCATATGTATGCATGTTCATGAAAAAGTTGATTTTTAAGTCATGATTTTATGTTCAGTTGAAGTTTTCATTTTCCATGCATTTTAAGATGTCATCATGTTCATGTTGGGTTGCTAGTCCTATTTTCGTATCCTTCCTATGATAAGTTAATCCCATTCGAGGACGAATGTTTCCAAGGGGGAGATATTGTAAGTCTCTGAAAGTCATAAAGTTGGAACCAAGGAGAAAAATCACAAAATCTTGAACTGAACCAAGTATGCGAGTCACTTTTACGGCTCGTAAAGTTAAGTCATAGAGTGACCCCTTGAGTAAAAATAGATGTTGCCCTCCGGAGAGGTTCTACAACTCAACAAGATGAGTCGTCGTCCTGTTAACGGGTCGTAGAAACCCCTCATCAACTAGAGTTTGGAGGCCTTATTCAAAGTTTCCCCAAGACCAAGATGACTCTTAAAAGGACGGGTCATAGATGTCATGACCCAACCTCGTAGGCCATGAATAGTTCCCGAGATGGCCACTCGTATACATATCTGTTAGATATCGTCAAACTGAAACCAAATACAATATGGAGGATTTGTGAAAACAGGACATCATCTCAAGTGTTACACACCTGTATTAGGGTAACCTGCCTCCTGGGGAATCATAATCAAATTAAAACATTATAATGCATAAGCCGACAAGGCGGTTACTACATACAATGTCCCAAAATATGTACATACGCAAGTCGACAATGCTGCCACTACGAATGGGAGCGTCCCAACCTACAAGTCATATAGGCACAACCGAACACCTAAACACACAACCCACACATATGTCCACAGACCTCTAAGAGTATTAAAAGTAGTAGATGATGGGGCAAGGCCTCGCCATACCCCTAGATAACCAAATATATGCATCAAAAGGATCTGTACCAAAAGTCTAGGCTCTTGGACAATGGATCACTCCAAAACAGCTGAATGGAAATCCTAAGCTGGCGGATCCCCAAAATGAGTATCTGTACATGCGGGTATGAAATGCAGCCCCTTCTCCTATAACCCCCCCCCCCCCCCCGAAGGAAGAGGGTCAGTACAAGAAAGGTACTGAGTATATAAAATATGAAATACAATAAGAAAGATCAAAACTGAAGTAGAGAGTCCAAGAGACAAGTATGATAATCAAGAACTCACTGTACATGTGCCTTACGGAATAAATCATGCATATCATTGTCATATACCGTACCCGTCCCATTATGGGTATCAATGCCATAGCGTATCACCGTATTATCAGATCTTCATATACATATACTGTACCTATCCCTCTAGTAAGGGACTCGGTGAATAATGTCATGTACACGTATACCGTACCCGACTCATCGTGGGACTCGATGCCATAACCATATCATTACATCATTATATCATCATATAGCATACCTGTCCCCCTAGTGGGGGACTTGGTGAATAATATAGTAAAATATACATGATAACGACCTGACCTAGGACTCAGTGAAAGATGTAATAACAGTATGCACGAGCAGAGTAGTGAGTAACCATATACATTTAGATCATCAATAGAGACTCAATAGATAAGTAGGCTAATTAATACTCGAGTATCAGGGAGACAGTCATGTTCAGTACTCTTTGAATGTCATTATATATCATACTAAATAAAGCCTCAAGGATCATAGACATGTATCAAGATAACATGAGACAACTTATTAAAGTTAAGGACATTAATCATTATGGGGTCCTTAAGATTAGGTACTTTCGTATACCAACTACTTTTCAACATATAGAAGACTCAAGGGTAGTAACTCAACTACTTTAAGAGTTTTAACATCAAGAAGTGAATAAGAATCATGAATCATAATCAGAAACGATGAATGAAATTATCCCAAAGCTCATATCGTATATCTCTTATATCTAAGACATGCCAAAAGAAAGAAGGGATAGATGTACATACCTTTAGCGCTTATCTATAATACAATACATATACACTACCTATAGTGTCAACCTATATTAAGACGTTAAGTACTATGGTTAAGCTATGGAATGGCATAAAACGTATTTTATCAATAGTAGGTTATTTCTAGATAATCGAACAGCACCTTCCCTATGTCTCTTACTCTCCTCACCTCAAAGCCAGCCATACAATGACCAAGTAGCATTAACAGTCACACGTTACAACAAGCCCTTAAAATAATTACAACTCCAACTTGGAATATCAAAGTCTTCCATTCTCATTATATAATGAGCCACGATAATAACATCAACATTAATGGTAATTAACTCAATCATTTATAGATAAAGGCAGCCCATTAATTACCATTAACACAATGCAAGCCTTAACTCTTAGTTCCTCAAACCACCAAAAGCAACAACATACCTAAAACAGCCCCCAACTAACAACGTAAAGAGATGTCCAAGAATCTCACCAACACCTACGAACATGTCAAATGAACCATCCATTTTTATTACACATTACTCAACACATTCTTTTCCTCCAAATTCATGAGTTACACCAACAACTATACGTAAATACCATCATTTATTTAAGGGAAAGAAAACTACGTGAACATCACTATAATCCTTACAATAGCCCAAAAACAAATTTAACTTCAACTTTAACCACTAAGTACCTTCATTCACATCATAAAATCCATAATAATAACAATCAAAATACTAATCAAAATTAGTTCACCATCTTCTACACCAAACAGCCCCCTACGGCTTCAACCATGCTTCAACATCAACACACATAATTTCATAGATTCAACTTATATTTACACACTTTCAACATGTCTAAACCCTTCCTAAAGTATGTAAAAAGATGATCAGACCTTACCTTACCAATTTAACTCCTCAACTTGGCTGAAACTTGTAGATTACACATTAGACCTTCTTGTTGCCCCTACGATTGGTTCACGCTGTTAATCACTTCCAATTGGTTGAAAATCCCTTACAGAATTAATTTATGGATCATAATTTGGGAGCTCGCTTTGCTTCAGCCATAGCCGTGAATAGCCATGGCTTGGACTCTCTTTCTTTCTCTCTAGGCTGTGTTGAAGAAAAATGAGCTAAATAAATAGCTAATTAGTTATCAACCAAGCTTATATAGGCTTCGCATGTGGTTGACATGTGTCCATTGTGGATATGTGTCCCTCCAAAATCCACACACCAATCAGCTCCTGCCACGTGCCTTGGTAGGCCCCACTTAGTGGTCTAATTAAGTTAATTAATCATAATTAATCACTAATTCCCAATTAATTCCTACCATAAGTTTGTAAGTAGTTGCATTACCTACTTGCCCTTTTTATTTAAAATACAGTCCACACATTCTACGTAGGTGCATCACCTACTTGAAGTAGGTGCATCACCTATTTGTTCTTTTTAGTAGGTTAGCAATTAGTCTTACCTTAAGAAATTATGTGATTCTTGCTACTTAAGCTAGACATGTACTCAAGTAGCTTAATTATGTAAGATATCCAAACCAGCAGCTTAAGCAAGTAGGTGGATTACTGTGACAAATTATTTGTCCTCGAATCCTTTTCAAATCCTTCCAAACCTATTCCAAACCATCACTACTTCACATAGAACTAGTCTATACAAGATATGGGGCACTACATCCTCCCTTCCTTAGGATGCTTTGATAACTTCATGGATAACATGGATCACGTAGTAGCTTTAGAGATGCTTAAAAATGCTCTAATGTACAAAAGTATGGGATATAACATCCTTCCCCCCTTTAGAACATTCGTCCTCGAATGTTAACTAGCCTTATAAGGTCTTACCAAGATTCCGAGAAGTCTTTATTATAGTTATCACACATAGTTTTCTCATTAATCAATATATCCAATTTAGGGGTTTAGATTACCTGTGGGTATAGGGAACAAGTGAGGATACTTGTTCTTCATCTCCTCTTTGGCTTTCTAGGTCATCTCTTCTCTATTCTTGTTTTTCCATAATACTTTGATAAAAGCCATGTCCTTGGTACGCAACGTTCTGACTTGGCGATCAAGTATAGCTATAGGATTTTCCTCGGAGGATAGCTCCTCCATCACTTGGACATCATCCACAAGGAATACTTTAGAGGGATCACCAATACATTTGCAAAGCATCGACACATGAAAGACTGGGTGCACTACTTCCAAATAAGATGGTAGGTCCAACTCATAGGCAACCTTTCCCATCCTACGAACAATCTGATAAGGCCTAATGTACCTCGGGCTAAGTTTTCCTTTCTTGCCGAATATTATTACCCCCTTCATCGGTTACTCCTTGAAGAACACCCAATCCCCAACTTCAAACTCTAAGTGTCAATGTCGATTATCCACGTATGACTTCTGTTAACTCTGGTCTGCTAATAGTCTTTGTTGAATAAGCTTTACTTTATCGACAACTTGCTGAATTATGTTTGGGCCTATTAGTTTAGTCTCACCAACAATAAACCAACCAATAGGTGACCTGTATCTCCTACCATACAAATCTTTATATGGTGCCATCTAGATACTAGAGTGGTAGCTATTATTATAAGAAAACTCAATAAGTGGCAAATGATCATTCCAGCAACCTTTGAAGTTAATAATACAGGCCTGCAACATATCTTCTAGCGTAAGAATAGTACGCTCGGCTTGTTTATCAGTCTGAGGGTGAAATGTTATGCTAAGACTCACATATGTCCCCAATCCTTTCTGGAATGATCTCTAGAAGTTAGCTATAAACTAAGCTCCTCTATCAGATATAATAGATGTGGGGACCCCGTGAAGTCTTACTATCTCTTTGATATATAACTTCGCATAGTCCTTAGCTGTATATATAGTCCTAACTAAAAGAAAATGGGTTGATTTTGTCAGTCTATCTATAATAACCCATATGAAATCATAATTTCGTGGAGTGCGAGGTAAGCCTCTAATGAAGTCTATATTAATTTCTTCCTATTTCCAAGTCGAGATTTCCATCTCCTGTAATAATCCACCAGGCTTCTGATGCTCAATCTTATCCTGCTAACAATTCGGGCACTAGGCTATGAACTATACTATGTCCTTCAGGACATCCCACCAATATAAACATCTGAGGTCATGATACATCTTTGTTGACCCTGAATGAATAGAATAATGGGCATAGTGAGCCTCTTCCATAACCTATTGTCGTAGCTTGCAATCTTAGGCATACATAACCTACCCTTATATCTTAGCACTCCATCCAGTGTGATCTCGAATGGGGTCTTCTCTTTTTGAAGGGACGCATCCCTATATTGTGCCAGAATAGGGTCCTTGTACTGGTGTCACTTTACCTCTTCCATGATAGAGGATTCAGCAACTCCTTGAATAGAAACTCCACCATCATCGGAATCAACCAAATGGACTCCAAGGTTAGCTAACTGGCAAATTTTATGGACTATCTCTTCCTTATCTATTTGTACATCTGCCAAACTACCCATAGATTTATGGTTGAATGCATCTGCTACAACATTTGCTTTTCTTGGGTGGTATAGAATGTCAACATCATAATCCTTTAGCAACTCTAGCCACCTTCTCTATCGAAAATTCAGCTCCTTCTACTTTAAGATATATTGGAGACTTTTGTGATCCGTGTAAATATCAATATGCACTCCATATAGATAATGCCTCCATATTTTCAAAGAATGAATTACTGCTGCTAACTCTAGATCATGAGTAGGATAATTTCTTTCATGCTTTCTGAGCTGCCAGGAGGCATAGGCTATAACTCTACCATATTGTATCAATACACAACCTAGTCCAACACCAAAAGCATCACAATAAATGGCATAGTCATCCGATCCTCCAAGAAGAGTTAGAATAGGAGCAGTAGTCAACTTACCTTTCAGCAACTGAAAGCTTCGTTCACAAGCATCGGTCCACTGGAACTTAGCCCCCTTCTGAGTTAACCTTGTTAAAGGTGCTGAAATTGAAGCAAACTTATCTACAAATCTCCTATAATATCCTGCTATCCCCAGAAAACTACGTACCTCCGTAGGTGTCATAGGTCTAGGATAAGTCTTTACAGCCTCAATTTTTTGTGTATCTACTCGAATACCATCAGTTCCAATAATATCGCCTTAGAATGCTACTAAAGTCAACCAGATTTCACATTTAGAGAACTTAACATACAACCTCTAGTGCTGGAGCACCCCAAGTACCATCCTCAAATGATCTGCATGCTTCCCTTCCAATCGTAAATAGACTAAAATATCATCAATAAATACAATCACGAATAGGTCTAGGAATGGATTGAATATTCAGTTCATTAGATCCGTAAACATTGCTAGAGCATTGGTCAACCCAAAAGACATCACCTTAAACTCATAATGCCTATATGGGGTCCTGAACGTAGTCTTTGAAATAACTACTTCCTTTACCCATACCTAATAATAGCCTGACCGCAGGTCTATCTTTGAGAAAAACTTAGCACCCTGCAACTGGTCAAATAAACCATCAATCCCAGGAAGGGGATATCTATTCTTTATTGTCAGTTTGTTCAATCGTCTATAATCAATACACATTCGCAGCGACCCATCTTTTTTTCTCACAAATAGTACTGGTGCTCCCCAAGGTAATGTGCTGGGCCTAATGAAGCTTTTTATAACAAGTCTCTCAGTTGCTCTTTCAAGTCCTTCAGCTCTACGGGTGCCATTCTGTAGGAAGGAATAGATACAGGCTGAGTATCTGGCAATATATCTATGGTGAACTCTATCTCCCGCTCAAGAGGAAGACCAGGAAATTCCTTAACTACCGGAACTAACTGAAGAGTCGGTATCTCTGATTCCAAGTTATGCACATGAACCATATGATAAATATAACCCTTTCTAACCATCTTCCTTGTCTTGAGGTATGACATAAAGTTACCTCTCGGCAATGTTGTATTCCCCAGCCATTCTATAATTGACTCCCTTGGAACTGAAACCGAACTACTTTTTATCTACAATCAACATTATCATAACAAGAAGCTAACAATCCATGTCCACAATAACATCAAATTCTTTCATAGCTAACTCTATCAAATCTGCCTTGGTGTGACGACTATATATAATCACTGAACAATCCCTATATACTTGCTTGGCTATAACAGAATCTCCTACTAGTGTAGCTACCTCAAGTAGTTCTATCAATTTAGGTTTTATCCCGATTCTATTAGCAACAAAGGGAGATATATATGATAAGCTAGAGCCTGGATCTATCAATGAATATACATCCCGAGAGAAAATCGATAACATACATGTAACCACATTTGGTGACACCTTCTGGTCTTATCTACTAGCCAAGGCATATATGTAATTTGAAGGGCTACTAGAACTCGGAGCTATACCACGGACTCTACCATGGCCTGCTGGTGTTTGGTTACCCTGCCCCATAGGGCGCATAGCAACAAAAGAAGATGAACTAGCAATTGACCAGTAGGCTGAGCTACACCACCTGGACTACCCCAAATAGACACTCTCTCATAATATAGACTTGATGGCCGCAAATAAAGAAAGCACTTATAGCAAAATGGCATTCCCCAAAATGGGGCCTACCATAATGAGGTCATCAAGGCAAAGGTGGCCTTGACTGGTGCGAACCTCTGTTCATCTGTGAACCTGAAACCCTAGAGCTCTAACCGGCTCCTGAATACCCTATGCTATCGAATATCCTACCTGTGAACTGCGGGGGTACACTCCAGGTTGGCTGAAAATGATATCTACTATACTTCTGAGGCTTCCCTCCTCGAAACTCCCTAGAATAACCAGCCGATCTAGCTCTCTTATACTTTCCTCTGTCATAATCTCTATCAGACTGACGCCTCCTCTATCAATCCTCTACCCCCTATGCATATGCCTATACCCGAGCAATATCTATAGCTGGCTAAGAAGCCATTTCCATACAGTTATCAATCAAATAACTATCTAGACCCATCATGTAATAATGCACTCTATCATCCATATCAAGTACAATAGTGGGTGCATGTCTCTCTAATGAATCAAACTCAAGACTATAATCTCGAACACTCCTTCTATTCTACCTCAAATATAAGAATCTATCAACTCTGACTCATCTCATATTCGGAGGTAGAAAGTGGCTAAGGAAGACCTCAACAAACTCATCACATAGAGCTGGAGGAGAACCCTCGCCCCTAGATAATTTCTAGGATTCATACCAATTAACAGTTATGTCATGTAGCCGATATGAATCCAACTCAATAGACTCAGCCTCAGAAGACCTAATTATCCTCAACATACGATGCACCTAACATATAAAATCCTGTGGGTCATCCGTAGGCCTCGACTTATAGAACTCTGGGGGTTACAAGTCAAGAAGTCACAAACC
Organism: Solanum dulcamara; assembly: GCF_947179165.1. Taxonomy (NCBI): domain Eukaryota; kingdom Viridiplantae; phylum Streptophyta; class Magnoliopsida; order Solanales; family Solanaceae; genus Solanum; species Solanum dulcamara. Next base: position 32,104,767 of record NC_077244.1, on the reverse strand, counting down.
CTTAGACTATCATGTCTATCTGCATAATTAACTCTTAGCTCATGCCTGCGAGCCTGCCCTATCGTTAATCTGATTAATAATTAAACTATGTCTCTCATGGTCCTATCCTCCGCCCCTGATTGGGGAGATGGAGGCTCAGGTACTGGGGCCTCAGGAGTTGGCAGTAGAGCCTCCCCTAATGTATAGCTGCTGCTGCTCTAAGCTCCTTTGGAGGTGGTGGTGTAACAGAGCTTGCTAACTAAAGTATAATCTTGGGCACGGACTGGGCATGGACCGGTCACGGGCCTTACTAATGCTCTAAGTCTGACTAGTCTCTCCTGCTACTGATTTGCCCTTCTAGATAGGTGTCTCTTTCTTTGAAGGCATAGTTGTAAACATAGTAATCTGCTAGGGAGGGATTATCCTAAAAATATAGCTCTATCGCATGATCTAGAGTAAGATGAAAAGATAACATCCTAAATGTCCTGTAGCTTCTTGTTTATAGTTATAGTGCACAACACACCGACAAACAAGACTCTACTAGACATGGTATGTAGACACTTTGAGGATGAACTGCTCTGATACCACTTTTCTAAAGACCCAACCCCATAGGCCGTGACTAGTGCCTAAGTTGGGCACTCATATACATATCTATTAGATATTGTCAAATTGAAACCAAATACAATATGGAGGATTTGTGAAAATAGAATGTCATCTCAAGCGTTAAATATATGTATCAGGGTAACCTATCTCCTAGAAATCACAATCAAATTAAAATATTATAATGCACGAGCCAAAAAGGCTTTCACTACATACAACGTCCCAAAATATGTACGTATGCAAGCCGACAAGGCTACTACTATGAATGGGAATGTGTCAATATACAAGTCATATAGGCACAACCGAACACCTAAACACACAACCCATAAATATGTCTATAGACCTCTAAGAGTATTAACAGTAGCATGTAATAGGACAAAGCCCCACCGTACCCAAGGATAACCAAATATATACATCAAAAGGATTTGTACCAAAGGTCTAGGGTTTGGGACAATGGAGCACTCCAAAATAGCTGAATGGAAATCCTAAGCTGGCGGATCCCTAAAATGAGTATTTGTACCTGCAGTCATGAAATGAAGCCCCCCACCCCCTAAGTAAGGGGTTAGTACAAGAAATGTACTGAGTATATAAAATATGAAATACAGTAAGAAAATCATAACTGAAGTAGAGAGTCCAGGAGATAAGTATGATAATCAAGAACTCACTATACCTATGCCTTATGGAACAAATCATTCATATCACTGTCATATACCATATCCGGCCTATTATAGGACTTGGTGCCATAATCGTATCACCATATTATCATATCATCATATACATCTACTGTACCCAACCCTCTAGTAAGGGACTCGATAAATAATGTCATGTACATGTATATCATACCCGACCCATCGTAAGACTCGATGCCATAATCATATCATTACATTATTATATCATCATATAGAGTACCCGTCCCCATAGATAAGTAGGCTAAATAATACTCGAGTATTAGGGTGATAGTCATGTTTAGTACTCTTTGAATGTCATTATGAACCATATTAGATAAAGCCTCAGGGATCATAAACACGTATCAAGATAACCCGAGACAACTTATTAAAGGTAAGGACATTAATCATTATGGGGTCCTTAAGATTAGGGACTTTCATGTACCAACTATTGTCCAACGTATAGAAGACTCAAGGGCAGTAGCTCAACTAGTTTAAGATTTTTAACCTCAAGAAGTGAATAAGAATCATGAATCATACTTGAAACCGATGAATGGAATTACCCCAAAGCTCATATCGTATATCTCTTATATCAAAAATATGCCAAAAGAAAGAAATGATATCTTTACATACCTTTAGCGCTTATCCATAACACAAAACATATACGCTGCCTATAGTGTCAACCTATATTAAGACGTTAAGCATTATGGTTAAGCTATGGAAAGGCATAAATCGTAGTGTATTGATAGTAGGTTATTTCTAGATAATCGGACAACACCTCCCCTACATCGCTCACTCTCCTCACCTCCAAGCAAGCCATACAAACACCAAGTAGCATCAACAATCACACGTTACATCCAGCCCTTAAAACAATTACAACTCTAACTTAAACTATCAAAGTCTTCCATTCTCACTATATAATCAGCCATGATAATAACATCAACATTAATTATAATTAACTCAATATTTTCTAGATTAAGGCATCCCATTAATTACCATTAACACAATACAAACCTTAACTCTTAGTTCCTCAAATCGACAACAGCAATACACACCCAAAATAGCTCCCAACTAACAACGTAAAGAGATGTCTGATAATCTCATGAACACTTATGAACATGTCAAACGAACCATCCACTTTTATTACACATTACTTAACACATTCTTTTCCTCCAAATTTATGAGTTACACCAGCAACTATATGGAAACACCATCATTTATTTAAGGGAAAGAAAACTATGTGAACATCACTATAATCCTTACAACAACCCACAAACAAATTTAACTTCAACTTTAACCACTAAGTACCTTCACTCACATCATAAAATCTATAACAATAACAATCGAAATACTAAGCAAAATTAGTTCACCATCTTCTACACCAAACAACCCCATACGGCTTCAACCATGCCTCAATATCAACACACATATTTTTTGGATTCAATTTATATTTACATACTTTCAACACGTCTAAACCCTTACTAAAATATGTAAAAAGATGATCAGACCTTACCTTAATAATTTAACTCCTCAACTTGGCTGAAACTTATTTATTACACGTTAGACCTTTTGCTTCCCCAATGATTAGTTCACGTTGTTAATCACCTCCAATAAGTTAAAAATACCTTAGAAAATTAATTTATGGATCATAATTTGGGAGCTCGCTTTGCTTCAGCCATGGCCGTGAATTGTCATGGCTTGGACTTTCTTTATTTCTCTCTAGGTTGTGTTGAAGAAAAATAAGCTAAATGAATAGCTAATTAGTCATCAAACAAGCTTATATAGGCTGACCATGTGGTTGATATGTCCATGTGCTATCCATGTGGTTGACATGTGTCAGTTGTGGACATGTGTCCCTCTAAAAGCCACACACTAATCATCTCCTGCTACTTGCCTTAGAGGGGCCCACTTAGTGGTCTAATTAAGGTAATTAATCATAATTAATCACTAATCCCCATTTAATTCGTACCATAAGTTTGTAAGTAGTTTCATCATATACTTTCCCTTTTCATTTAAAAAACAGTTCACATATTCTAAGTAGGTACATCACCTACTCGTTCTTTTTAGTAGGTTAGCAATTAGTCTTACCTTAAAACCTGTGTGATTCTTGCTACTTAAGCTAGACATGTACTCAAGTAGCTTAATTATGTAATACATCTAAACCAGTAGCTTAAGCAAGTAGGTCGATTACTATGACAAATTATTTGGCCTTGAATCCCTTTTAAATCCTTCCAAACCTATTTCAAACCATCACTACTTCACATAGAACTAGTTTATGTAAGATATGGGGCATTAATTCCTCCCTTCCTTAGGATCCTTAACTTTGATAATGTCATGGATAACATGGATCATGTGGTAGCTTTAGAGAGGTTAAAAATGTTCCAATGTACAAAAGTATGGGATATAACAATAGAAGACCTTATGGGTCATAAGAACCATCCATCGCAAAACTTCAGAGACCCTAAAAATTATAGGTTTTGGGACCTGTAGGATGAGCCTCAAGAATGACTCATTTTCAAGTTAATGGGTTATAAACTTGACTCATTCCCAAACTTTAGATTCGTCCCTTCGACGACCCATATGAGTAGGTTCATAGGTTCAAAATACTGAAGTTTATTGAGGGGTAATTGTGCATTTTCCAAAGATTGATTCAATGAACCTAGACACATTTATGGCCAAATTCAAAGTCTATAAATACTAAATTCTTCAAATTCCCTCCTATTTAACTCATTTTCCCAAAAATTTGACTAAGGCAAGAACAAAGTCTCTCAAGGTTTCTCTCCAAATTCAAGCTAGGGCTTCCAGATTTCTTCAAGGCTCTTCTTCAATTCTTAGTGAGTTCAAACAAGGTATGCGGGGATTTATTCATAAGTCTTTCCATCCATAAAGTCTCAAATTTCTCAAAGTTTTCATTCAATTTATAATTGATTATAAACCCTAGTTTTGATGATTTGCATTAGGCTAATTTAATTCTATTTTTAGATATTATTAATCCTCATCATATGCATGTTCTCATATGAATTACATGGTTTTAATTTGAGTTTAGATTCCCATGCATAAAGCTATTTTCAAACTATGATTATTAGTTAAACATGAGTTTATGAGTTGATCATGAGTTAAATGATTTACAATGGAAGTTTTCAATGATTTAAAGTTGAGATTATGATTTTAAGGTTGAAGTATGATGATGATCAAAGATGTTATTATAGTGTGATAGTTCCAATTCTCACACAAGTATGTTTAAGATGGTGATAAGAACAATTCTCACCGAAGTTATGGATTCCTATGAATCACTAAGTTAAGATGAGCTATTCCTAACATGTTTTAAAGATGGATTAATAGGAAGTCAATATATTTCTCTATTATGTTATGATCATGTTTTTATAAGTTTCGGTTGGGATATTTACTAAGCACCGAGAGGACTTCTAGGTGGGGTTCAATTCAATAACATAGTTAGTTACCTAAGAGAATCCTAGTAGCAACCTAAAGTCCCAAACTAAGTTGCCCACATAAGTTGCCTTCGTGACCTAGCTAGTGGATCAACATAGCCCAGTTGAATAGTTAATTTTGGAGTATGCCCTGACAAGGTAGCCTCGTCTGTTTGGATGCAAGAGTCATCGGCCTGTCTTGATGCAAGAGTCATCAAATTCCATGTAATAGCTCACATGATATTAGTTTTCACATAATGGTCCTATCCCACTCAAGTTGAAGTTAAGTTATGAGATGTCAAGTTATGAGTTTATGATAAAGTTTTTATAATATACATTGACCAAGACCTTCTTATGTTTTAAATTGATTTTAAGCTTTACTCATATTCATCAGTATTGGTCATACATCTTATGGTATATTGATGACATTCTTTTACTTGTTCATGCATACCTCATATACTTAGTACATTCAAACGTACTAACACATATTTTGCCTATATTGTCTCATAATGTAGTGATGGACAACACTCGCGATCATCCTATTCGTGGCTAGTGATTGCCTTAGATTTCTCAAGAATTTGGTGAGTCCTCATTCTATTGAGGACATGACTTTTATTCAAGTTACTATTGTTTTAACTTTCTTCTAGTGTTAGGGTGAGCTAGGAGCTTGTTCTAAGCCCCCATCAAGGGTTAAACTAAGGCATATTTAGATGATAATGTGATGTAGTCCATGTGGACGTTGATTGGTTGATTTTATCCCTTAGTCCCATACCCTTTGAGATTATTACTTCCGCTCTTCTTTATCATATTCTTTACATTATATATGCAATGTATGCTAAGATGGCTTATGATTGGGGTCCCTTATTTCCTGATCATCGTGTGGCAGCTTGGACCTAATTCGAGTCATGATAACAATTCTTACACAGACACATTTAGTTTAAAATACTATGGAAAGTGGTTAATTGTCAAATTAAAATGCTTTGATTTTGGTAATATCGCTCAAAAAGTCATTGTATTACTTAGCTGACCGTGTACACTTGTATGTGCTATTGGGAGCAATAATTTTTGGCATCGTTGCTGGGGAGTATAAAATTGGCAATTATTTAAATCTTTGAATCTATTAATTATTTATGCAAAGTGTTGATGACTTGATCTTAGCTTTCATTTCTTGTGGATAACCTTTGTCGTTACGTAGAAAGAGATGGAGAAATTATAAAGTCGCTGGCAGAGCCAAAATAATTTTTTACATCAGCAAAGGAGACGAATGACTCTGCAATATCTAATACCTCAGGTTGATTGTGAGAAAGAAGCTATGGAGGAAGCAAAACCTATGAAAGTGCCAAAGTGAAAATCCCACTTTCAACCAATGTTACTTCCGATATCGGAAAATCAGTACCTAGAGGTAGATTCTAACTTAAGCAGAACATGGTGCATCTTTTGCACACTAATGGACAGTTTACTAGCTTACGACATGAGGATCCTCAAATGCACATTAGAACTTTCTAGAGATTAGTAATACCTACACTTTTATTGGGTATCTCCTAATTATGTGAGGCTTACTTTGTTTCCCTTTTCTGTGTTCGGTTAGTCAAGGCATTGGTTGAAGTCTAAGCCAGCAAATTCCATCACTACATGGTATGATCTAGCAAAGAAATTTTTTATAAGATTTTTCCCCTCGAGAAAGATAGCATAGCTGAGAAATGAGATATTGACTTTTAAACAGAGAGGAGGAGAAAATATTTACCAGATTACCGCTATGTAGAATATAATTGACACCCATTTCACCAACATATCATTAGGGACGCAACATACTCTAGTAAATATGGTGAAACAGCAGCCGACATAATGTGAGGTATGTTACAGTGCTAAGCATACATCTGAATATTGCAAAGCAAAACTAGAGTTTGTCAACTTTGTTGGGAATGCTCAAAGAGGTTGAATGCACCAAAATTATGGAAACACCTATAATCCAAGTTGGAGGAACCATCTTAACTTCTCTTGGGGTGGTAACCAAGCTCAGAATAAGGGATAGAACCAATATATACCATAAGGTGGTGGACAGTAGTAACAACAGCAAGGCCAGGCCAATCAACAGGGAAATCAGCAGGGAAATAAGAGTTTCGAATAGATGCTGAAACAAATTATGGTTGACCAAGACAAGTTAGTTGTAGATGTGCGCAATAATCATTTGGCTACATAAAACTTGGAGAAATAGTTTGGGCAACTTGCAAGTACATAGAACTCTTGTCCATAAGGGAGTTTGCCGGGTAACACTGACCCAAACCCAAAACAGTTTAATATTGTGAGTACCTGGAGTGGTCATCCACTAGAGGAATTAGCTCCTAAAAAAACAATATAAATTAAAGGAAAGATGGTTGATGAAGTTAGGACAAGCGATCCAAGAGTTAATGATGAACCAAAAGCAAAATCACCTCCCTCGTTTCCTTAAGAGTTCACAAACCTTGGGCTGCCACATTGTATGTGGGCCCCACACCCCTTGCTGCAGCTGCTTCCATGTGGAACTCCCTCATGCTGCCACATGGCACTCTCTTATGGGCTGCCACATGCCTCTTTCTTTCCCTCCTCATGGGTTCGTAATCCCTTCTTACTTTACAAACCTATGTAATCCTTGATACGTAAGCTTGGTATGTACTCAAGTAGCTTAAGTATGTAAGATTTTCAAATTGGTAGCTTACGTAAGTAAGTCGAGTCCTATGACTCATTACTTGGCCTCCAACTCCTTTTGGATTCTCATAACCATATTTCCAATCTTCCCTTCTATGGAGTGTCATATTTTACTTTACTTAGAGTTATTTGATAGCGTTATAGCTTATCTGTCTCACATGGTAACTTCTAAAGAAGCTTAACAACCATTCAAGAAACTTAAAAACCTCTCAAGGTACAAAATTCTTTCTAGATACAAAAGTTTTAAAGCCCTGCAACACGCAACCCAACCAGCTTCACCTGCAGCACCACATTAATAACACCTTACGCGACTTTGATTTAGCTATGAAGACTTCAATTTAGTTTATTTCAAACGTCACCCATACTTATGAAATTTTTCCCCTTACAACCTTATTTAAGACATTTAATATACCTCATAACATCATCATAACTCCAATTTGAAAGAGAAACCCTTACCTTGCCCGAAACTCATCAAACTCGTCGAAACTTGCCTCGGAATTTCCTTTAGCGCGTCTAAAACTTCGTGGCTTTTTGATAACGTTTTTGGCTGATCCAAACCATAAATATTTATTACTAACACCTTCATAAAATTGTGGTACACCCTAGATAATTAATTCACGGAACAAAATCTGAGAACTTACCTCTTTTATTCCCCACAACCGAAGCTCCCTCTTCTCTCTAGCCCAAGTTTCTCTTCTCTTTTCTTCTAGACTTTCCTTAAAATTTTTTGATAAAGATGAACCTTAAAGGATAAAGATGACTTAAAAATTCATCAAACATATATATAGAGGCTACTTTAGGGGGTGACACATGTCAACCCCTAAGTGGTGACACATGTCAAGCCCTTATTGGGACAACACACCACCCCTCCAACCTTAGGCGGCCATGTGGCATGTGGGCCCCACACCCCTTCTGTAGTTGTTTCCATATGGAACTCCCTCATGCTGCCACATGGCACTCTCTCATGGGCTGCCACATGCCACTTTTTTTCCTCCTCGCTGATTCATAATTCTGTCTTACTTTATGAACCTATGTAATCCTTTATATGTAAGCTTGGTTTGTACTCAAGTAGCTTAAGTATGTAAGATTTTCAAATTGGTATCTTACGTAAGTAAGTTGAGTCCTACGACTCATTACTTGGCTTCCAACTCCTTCCAGATTCTCATAACCATATTTCCAATCTTCCCTTCTATGGGGTGTCACATTCTCCTTTCCTTAGAGTTATTTGATAATGTTATAGCTTATTCGTCTCACATGGTAACTTCTAAGAAGCTTAACATCCATTCAAGAAACTTAAAAACCTCTCAAGGTACAAAAGTCTTTCAAGATACAAAAGTACGGGGTATAATATTCTTTCCCCCCCCCCCTTCTTTAGAACATCCATCCTCGAATGTTAAATTGACTCATAGGGTTTTACAAGGATTTTGGAAGTTCTCTATAACTGTTGTCTTCCAATCTTTTTAGGAGTTTAGACTACCTTTGGATATAGGGAACAAGTACTGATATTTCTTCTCTACCTTTTTGTAACGTATCCAAAATATTTTAATTGTATTGTCCTTCTAATTACCACCCATACCGTAATTTACTTATTTCCTAAATTTAGTTGTACTCCTATTTTAGTCGGATCTTATCATTACCGTGGATACAATCTCTCAAGATATACTACAACCTCATATCTTTTTATTTCAAAACAAATTCGGCAGAGTTTCCTCTATATTCCTTAGTATCCCAAACTTGTACTAAGGAAATACCAAAAATGCCTCATAGGGCCAACATTTATATATTCATATCACCGCCACACAGGGCGCCTAATATAAACAACAGTATAAAATAATAGACTTATCTCATATGTCCAACTCAAACTGCACCCGTTATACTTTCCTATCTACTTTTCCCTTCAATCTTTGACTTTACATTTCAATCATATCTCAATCTTCTTACCTTATCCAGCATGCCTCCTTTATACCATTACTTACCTGTATACTGGGTAGCTTCCAATATCATCCTTCATTTTCTTCTAGCGATGCCGTTCTTCAATAGAAACCAAAGGTTAGAAAAAGGAATTTCATGTCCTATGGGTAGGCTCTATCGCACGATCTTAGATATGAAAAAAAGGTGACATCCTAAATGCCCTGTAACCTTTTATTTATAGATTTGGCACGCAATACACCGATAAACAAGACTCTACTAGACATAGTCTGTAGACATTCCTAGGAAGGACTGCTCTGATACTACTTCTATCACGACTCAACCCTGTAGGCCGTGATGGGTGCCCTGAACTAGACACTTGCGTGTACCCTTGCTAACTAAAAGGAAACCTGTCTCCTATTTGAGTAATAGCGTGCCAATAGGCAAGACAATATATATAAGTCGATGAGCCTATCATATGATATAGGCACAACTGTTCACACATACATATACATAACCCACATACATGTCTACAAACCTCTAAGAGTAAAAAACAAATAGAAATATAAGGCGGGATAGGGCCTCCGTCATATCCCTGAACAACCAACTATATACATTATACGATCAGCACCAAAAGCTAGGCTCCGGAATAGTAGAGCACTTCCGACATAGCTGAGTGGGAGTCCTAAGCTGGCAAATCTCCAAAGTAAGTACATATACCTACGGGCATGAAATGCAGCCCCCCCGAAGAAAGGGAGGTCAGTACGATCTATGTACTGAGTCTGTAAAATATAACACATCATAGCTGAGACCATAACTGAAACAAGGATGTAGGGGACAAGTTTAACAATTAGCAAATTAATGTACATGTACCTTAGGACACGTAATCATATACATCATCATACACTGTGCCTGGCCCGCTAAGGAACTCAGTTTCATAATTATTCCATCATATTACCATATCATCATATCATCATGTCATCATCTCTGTCCATCACGTATATTATTTCATCATGTCATCGTATACGGCATCATATCATCATATACGGTATAATCTTATATGTCATCATACTATATCCGATCCACTATGGGGCTCGGGGTCATAAATATATCCCTATAATTTCACATGCATGCCTATATAAAGTATTCAGCCCTTTAGTGAGGGACTCAGTGAAGGGAGTAGTGTACATCAATAGCGTACCTCATCATATATATACATACCATACCCGACCCTCTAGTGAGGGACTCGGTGCCATTATCACATAGTAAAATATACCGAGGAATATTCGACCGGATCCATAATTTAAAACAATACCGAGGAATATATGGCTAGATCCATATTTTTATCATATCATATATATATATATATATATATATATATGTATATATATATCTGACCTGAGACTCGGTGAATAACTTCATCATATACAACATCATTGTATGCTTCACTTTATTATATACAGAATTTCATCATCGTATACTTCATACATATATATATATACATACCTAGCCGGGACTCGCTGAAGGAGTAATAAAGCTGCACACGATAACATAACCAGCCCATTGGGGGACTCTGTAAAAGAAGGGTTACCGTATGCATGAGTAAAGTAGTGAGAAACCATATGCAACTAAATCATCTCCTGAGACTTAATGAAAGAGTCAAGTGAACCATCATTTGTAGACCAGGAAAGTAATTCTCCGAGGTACCCTTTAGATGTTATTAGGGATTTCATCAATTAGGGACTCAGGAACCAAAGGCGTGTACCAAGATTATGCCACACAGTTTATGCAATCAAAGACAAAGATTATGCAATCATACACATAACTTATGCAATCATAGATACAACTTATGCAATCAGAGAAATTTTATCCTCTCAGAGCCTTTCAGAATAGGAGCTTATATCTCCACTTACTATTTAACCTATAGATGACTCGGAAATAGTAATCTATCTACTTTAGGACCCTTAGTATTCAGAAGTGACTATGAGTCACAAATTACATCCGGAACCTATAAATGGAATTACCTCTAAACTCATATTAGACATCACCTCACTTACCTTAAGCTATTTCAAAGAGAGAAATAGGCAAGCCTTATATGTACTACTTATCATTCTACAGAAGACTTGAAATGAGAGGACTCCACTTATTACAGAAGTTCTAATATACAGAAGTGAACAAGGGTCTTGACTCATACTCAGACCTCTATGAATGGAATGACTCCCAAGTTTCGTATATAAATAACTTAAGGCTAAGACATGCCAAAAGAAAAGAAAGGGTAAGCTTCACATACCTTTTCTGGATTAATTATAATCCATCTTGCCTCATTACCTCCTTGACCTAATAACATGAGAGTACTAATAAGGTTAATGATATTTAACTTTCCAATTTCCAACTCTACAACCAAGTACCCATAGGAATCATTTCCTTATCCGATACCCTTGACTAGTTTGTTACTAGTCCCAAAATTACCAAAAATCGGGCAGCATCTCCCCTATAACTTCAACATCTCCGAGATTTCAACTTGGCCACCGTGTCAACAACCATACCAAAAACAAAAACTATCAGTATATATACAAGTAAATCACTTCAATATTACACAATATAAGCTCCAAACTACGATACCGAAATAGAGTTTTTAACTCTTTATTTTGCAAAGTCTTTAATCATACAAAATGAAGGGTCGTGTGGATGAAACCAGAAGAAACCACACATTTTTTAAAACACTTTAAATCCTTATAACATGCAACCCAACCAGCTTCACCCGCAACACCACAACGATAACACCCTACGCGACTTTGATTTAGCTATGACGACTTCAATTTAGTTTATTTCAAACGTCAACCACCCTTATGAAATTTTTCCACTTACAACCTTATTTAATACATGTAATATACATCATAACATCATCATAACTCCAATTTTAAATAGAAACCCTTACCTTGCTCGAAACTCGTCAAACTCGTCGAAACTTACCTTAGAAGTTCCTTTAGCACTCCTAAAACTTCATGACTGTTTGATAACGTTTTGGGATGATACAAACCATAAAATTTTATTACTAAACCTTCATAACATTGTGTTACACCCTAGATAATTAATTCACAGAACAAAATTGGAGAACTTACCTCTTTTTCTCCCAAAACTGAAGCTCCCTCTTCTCTGTAGCTCAAGTTTTTCTTCTCTTTTCTTCTAGACTTTCCTTGAAATTTTTTGATAAAGATAAACCTTAAAGGATAAGGATGACTTAAAAAGTCATCAAATATATATAGAGGCTACTTTAGGAGGTGACACATGCCAACCCCTAAGTGGTGACACGTGTCAAGCCCTCATAGGGCCAATATACCACCCCCTCCAACCTTGGGCCCCACACCCCTTTCTATAGCTGCTTACATGTGGAACTCCCTCATTCTTCCATGTGGAACTCTCGCATGGGCTGCCACATGCCATTTTCTTTTCATCCTCATGGGTTCGTAATCCCGTCTTACTTTACGAACCTATATAATCATTGCTACCTAAGCTTGGTATGTACTCAAGTAGCTTAAGTATGTAAGATTTTCAAATTGGTAGCTTACGTAAGTAAGTCGAGTCCTACGACTCATTACTTGGCCTCCAACTCCTTTTGGATTCTCATAACCATATTTCCAATGTTCCCTTCTATGGGGTGTCACATTCTCCTTTCCTTAGAGTTATTTGATAGAGTTATAGATTATCCATCTCACATGGTAACTTCTAAGAAGCTTAACAACCCTTCAAGAAGCTTAAAAACCTCTCAAGGTACAAAATTCTTTCAAGATACAAAATTATGGGGTATAACAGTTATGATGGTAAGGTAATGCAATAATAAGGTTATAGGGGAGATGCTGCCCAATTTTTGGTATGGTTGTTGATATTGTGGCCAAGTTGAAATCTCAAGGATATTGAAGTTATAGGGGAGATGTTGCTCAATTTTTGGTAGATTCAGAACTAGTAACAAACTAGTCGAGAGTAATGGATAAGGAAATAACTCCTATGAGTACTTGGGTGTAGAGTTGGAAATTAGAAAGTGAAGGGTCATCAACCTTAGTATTACTTTCATGTTAAATAGGTTCAAGACACGATGAGACGAATGTGTAAGAGTAATCTGTAAGAGGTATGTAAAGCTATCCTTCTTTTATTTTGGCATGTCTTAGCCTTAAGTGATTGATATACGAAATATGGGGATAATTCCATTCATAGAACTCCAAGTATGACTCATAAGTCTTATTCACTTCTCAATGGTAGAATTCCTATACTAGTTGAGTTATTGCCTCTCAAGGCTTCTATATGATGGAGAGTAGTAAGTATATGAAGTTATCTCTTTTCTCTTGGCATGTTTTGGCATAAGTACGTAGAGCTACCCTTCTTTCCTCTTGATATGTCTTTGACATAAGTTTGGTGCTATGATGGTAAAGTAATGCAATAATAAAGTTATGATACCGAGCCCATGATGGGCCGGGTATGATATATGATATGTGGATTGGGCCATTATTCCTCGGCATTATTATACGATGTGCAAATCGGGCCATACATTCCTCGGCATATACTTACTATATACATAGATATAGTTATACGTTCCACAATGTTAATAATATGTATGTGCTTATGATGACAGAATGATGTAAATGGTACATCGAGTCCCCTAATAGGCCGAGCACACTATGTGATGGTAATATGTATGACTTTCTTTTATACGATGCGAGTATGGTAAATGGTTAAATGTTATACTTTCCCCCTGCATCCATACGCCAACTATGATCTCCTTATGATGTCTATGCTTTACATACTCAATACATATGTCGTACTGACCTCCCTTTCTTCAGGGGGGAGGGGGGAGCTGCGTTCATGCCCATAGGTACATATATACACTTTGGGGATCTGTCAGTGTAGGAGTTACACTCAGTAGTTCAAAAGCGTTTCATTGTGTCGGAGCCTAGTTTTGGTATTAACCTTTGATGTATATATTTACTTACAAATAGCAGAGATATACGTGAGTGCCCAGTTCGGGCACCCGTCACGGCCTAAGGGATAGTGTCATGACAAAAATTATATCAGAGCGGTTCTTTCTCGGAATTTCTATAGACCGTGTCTCGCAGAGTCTTGTTTATTGGTATGTTGTACACCACATCTATAAACAGGAGGCTACAGGACATTTAGAATGTTACCTTTCTTTCTTGTCTTAGATCGTGCGATAGAGCCCAGCCATAGGAAATGAAATTCCTTTTTTTCTAACCTTTGGTTTCGGCTGAAAAACGACATCAACAGAAGAAAGTGACGGATGATATTGGAAGCTACACGGTATACAGGTAAGTAATGGTGCAAAAGAGGCATGCTGGGTAAGGTAAGAAGATTGAAATATGATTGAAATGTAAAGTTGAAAATTGAAAGGAAAAGTAGATAGGAAAGTATAACGGGTGCAGTTTGAGTTGGACATACGAGGTAAGTCCATCATTTTATACTGTTGTTGATATTGGGCGCCCTGTGAGGATGTGATATGAATATATATGTATTGGCCCTATGAGGCATTATTGGTATTTCCTGAGTGCAGGTTTGGGAGAGTAAGGAATATAGAGGAAACTCTATCAAAATATTTTTGGAAATAGGAAGAGAATGAGATATAAAGTTGCAATATATCTTGAGAGATCATATCCACAGCAATGATAAGATCCGACTAAACTAGGAGTACAACTGTCTTTGGAAAATAAGTTAATTGTGAAATGGGTGGAAAGTAGAAGGTCAATACTGATATGGTGAGAAAATGGTGATGGATATGAATGTCTTAAGACAACTTGGGAGGTATTAAGAATGAGAATGACGAGGAAGGATAAGGGGTTAAGTATTCTTGCTCCACCAGGTAGAATTAGCCCAGAGTAAGGATCGTGCATAAAAGTTAAGAAATATTACCCTCTGGGATTGACCATGAGCAAAATATAAAGTGAATATAATGAGGATCATCATGGAAGTACATAGAGTCTAGTAAAGAAGTAACTAAAGAATGTGATTGTGAGTAAGATTAGGAGTTAGCATTGGGTACACGATAAGGATGAAAGCTCATGAAGCAGAAATGGGTATTGTGTATATGTACCTCCACTTTGGAAATAGTGGGATCCCTCGAGGATAGGGAATGGAAAATTGCAAAACAACTAAGGCATTGTGAAATTATTAAAGGAACAAGTGGTATCCTTTGGGGGGAAAAGGTGATAACAAAACGTGAAACACGTGTCATCAGAGTATAAGTTCCCCCGAATGGAGAATCGGACACGATTATAAGCATTAGTAAAGTACTAATTAGGATGAATGAAATATGGCTTCGGCTAAACTACTACATTAGTTATATGAATCGAGTACCAGCACTTGGACTAGAATGTGTACTATTTATTGAGAATTCTAAGCACCCCATAATTGTACTAAGGTTTCTTACAGGGGCAACCTAAAGTATAGATGATCTAACAGAAGGTGTAGACATGGTGCAGTATGTTAAAGGGTTGGAATAGAATCATATGCACATGAATAGTTGAAAATAAATAGAGGATGACATGGGTACACCCACCCTAAAAGGGGGAAGTGGACAAGAGAAATACAAGCGTGAGAGGAAATCAACTAACACTATCACATGTTGACAGGAACGCTTAAATTTCAAACAAGATCCCAACTGGCACGAGTTAGCAAGGGCTCGAGGCCAACCATAAATAGATAGAAACTACGGTATCTAAGACCGTGTGAAGAATTATTAGTAGAGACCTTAAGGGATGGGT
The DNA here is from genome assembly GCF_947179165.1 of Solanum dulcamara. Classification (NCBI taxonomy): domain Eukaryota; kingdom Viridiplantae; phylum Streptophyta; class Magnoliopsida; order Solanales; family Solanaceae; genus Solanum; species Solanum dulcamara. The sequence goes on along the minus strand of NC_077244.1, from coordinate 32,088,735 downwards.
GCCTACCACAAGGGGTGAATATGATAAGAGAGTAAGACTGAGCAACCTAAGGACCATGAAAAGGGTAGTAGGGCTGTGTTTGAGTAAGTATTAATATATGACAACAACATCATTAGTCACTGATATTGTGATATACAAGTAGCAAGGAGAAAGAATAGAAAATCTTTTACGATAGGAAATGAGAAGACCAAGGAGTACTTAAAAGAAGAAAAGAAAATAGTAGGACAAAATAGCGTTAGTGTGAGCAAGTTCTAGTGTGAAGATGATATGTAAAGCAAGATGGACCAGGAGATGAAAAGACTATGTTTACCTCATACCAATTGTATAAGAGTAGCTATGCAACCTACGAATATTTATATACAGCATAGGACCAAGCGGAAGAGTACATGATGAAAGGAGTTATGATATTTTGGAGACGTTATAGAGGAATACAAAATGAAGTTAAATCAAATGAATAAAAGGACATGACAAGGGTTGAACGAAGGATCTACCCTAATACCAGTTGTAAGATAAAAGAGGAGAGGGAAAGACATAACCTGAAGACTAGCGAGACGATGCTAAGGTAAACCTTGGGCTAAGTTGAGTGCCTTCGCACATTATTGCACGAGTGGCAATGTAATGTGCGACAGGAAAATTGGATCCAAATCTAAGCAAAGGACCATGGAGGAATCTGAACTAAAAAGAACCAACCTATCGCCATCCTGGATCAGTAGAGTAGGAAGTTGTGAGCTAAGTACGTAGCTTCCTCCAAGGAATTGAGACAAAATGAAAACCATGAAGAAGTGACCTAGGAAGCTGAAGAGGAGATGAAATTGTCATGACCCAACCCCGTAGGCCGTGATGGGTGCTCGAACTGGACACTCACATATACCCTTACTATCTATAAGCAAACATGTCCCCTATTTGAGTCAGAGTATACAAATATACTAGATAACACTTCAGCCAGCACGACTATCATGACAGGGGAAAACTTCTCCCAAAACATAAACCATATTAGCACAACTGTGTATATATGCGTATACAACCCACATACAGATCTATAGACCTATAAGAGTACAATGATAATATAAGGTGGGACAGGGGCCCCTCCATACCCCTGAATAAACAAAATGAGTGTACAAATCAAGAGACCAGTACCACAACTAGGCTCCAATACAATGGAGCTTTTCCCAAACTTGCTGGTAGGAGTCCTAAGTTAGTGGGTCTCCAAATCGTGCGTCTGTACCTACGGGCATGAACACAGCCCTCCAAAGAAAGGGGGGTCAGTATGACATATGTACTAAGTATGTAAAGCATAACTTGAAACATTTCTGAAATAAAAAGAGCCAGGGGGATAAATTTATTACTTAAGAAAACACTGTAACTGTACCTTGTGAATCATAAAACATGCATGCTCATATTATATAATATAGCCTGCCCCTTTAGGGACTCGGTGAAACATATATTTGTAGGACCATCATAGGGCCCGGCACTATCATCACCTTATCATATCATATCACATCATCATATATATATACATACGTTCCTGGCCCTCTAGTGAGGGACTCGATGAGTTGTTCATGTCATTACATTATCATTTTCTCATATTGCATACCCATCCCTTTAGTGAGAGACTTGGTGGATAATGCAGTAAACTGCACACGATTACGTTTTCAGCCCGGGACTCGCTGAAAGAAGGGTTACAGTATACACGAGTAGAGTAGTGAGTAACCATATGCAATTTAAACCATTATTGGAGATTTGTTGAAATAATCAAAATGAACTATCGTTCAAAAATTAGGACAATAACCATAACAAGTACCTTTGAAGTGTCATTACGGTTTGCATTAAGGTAGCACTTTTGAAATTATCTACTCGTATCAAGGCATAATAAAGTATCTTTTTGGAAGTCAAGAAAATGTTCATCTTAGTGCCTTTGAGAATGGGGACCTCTTTGAGATCACATATACTTCGTCTATTCGTTTCATAAAGTTCATGCCAAAAAAAGAAGATTTACTTTACCTACTTACTCCTTCCCAAGGTATAGAAAAACTTGAGAAGCCATAGTTCAATTATTGAAAGAGTTCTAGCTTAAAGGAGTGAATGAGAGTCATGCCTTATACCAAAACATAAATTATACCAATTAGGATGGTTGGACACTTTTCATTGAATCGAGGCAAAAGGACATACATTCTAGGAAATTAAAAACTTTGTTCATCCTACTGTACTTAAGAATATGAGCTTCTTGTATACTTTGCACATTCTTCGTCCATTGGCTTTCTATGGGTCATGCCAAAAGAAGGAATAGAATAAGATTTACATACCCTCTACTTCCCTCATAGAGTCATCATATACATATATCATACCTGGCTCATCATGAGCTTGGTATCATAACCTTCTCATTGCTTTACTATACCATCACATAAGGTACCCGGCCCACAATGGGACTCGATGAGTAATCATAGCATTATAACATCGCAATTATGCCAAATACATGTCAAGATGGAAGAAGGGTAGCTTTACCAACTTGTACCAAAAACATGCCAAGAGGAAGCTTCATATACTTATGCCAAAAAACATGTCAAGAGAAAGAAGGGCTTCACATACCTATTTAGGGATTAATTGAAATCTGTCTTGTCTTGATACCTCCTTAACCTATTTGATATGAAAGTAAAACTAAGGTTAATATCTTTTTACTTTCAAATATCCCACTCTACAACCAAGCACTGATAGGAGTTATTTCCTATCCATTACCCTTGACTAGTTTATTATTAGTTCCAAAGCTACCGAAAATTAGGCAGCATTTCCCCTGTAACCTTAAAGTCCTTGAGATTTTGACTCGGAAAAAATATCAACAACCATACCAAAAACAAAAACCAGCAGAATATTTAGAAGTAAATCACTTCAACATTGCACAATACAAGCTCCAAACAACTTACTCCAGAATACGATACCAAAATAGAGTTTTTAATCTTTATTTTGTAAAATCTTTAACCATACCAAACGGAGGGTCATGTGGTTGCAACCAGAAGTACCCACACCCTTTTTAAAATAATTTAAACCCCTGAAACATGCAACCTGACCAGCTGTACCCACAGCACCACAACGACAACACACTATGCGACTTTGATTTAGCTACTACGACTTTAATTTAGCTTGTTTATAACGTCAAGCATACTTGTAAAATTTTTCCACTTCCTGCATCATTTAACAAATGTAATATACCTCATAACATCATCATAAACTCCAGTTCAAAAGAGAAACTCTTACCTTGCTCGGAACTCGTCAACCTCGTCGAAACTTGCCTTGGAAGTTCCTTTAGTGCGCCTAAAACTTCTTGGTTGTTTGGTAACGTTTTGGGATGCTCCAAACCATATATTTTCATTAATAACACCTTCATAACATCATGGTTCACCTTATATAATTAATTTACAGAACGAAATTGGTAGCTTACCTTCTTTGTTTTTCCTCAAATCCGAAACTCTCTCTAGCTCGAGGGTTTCTCTCCTCTTCTTCTCTTTTGTAGAATATTTGGATGAAGTAATAACATAAGGGATAAGGATGACTAAAAGTCATCAACATATATACATATAGGCTACTTTAAGGAGGACACATGTCATCCCCTAAGTGATGACACATGTTAATCCCTAAGTGGTGACACTTGTCAAGCCCTCATTAGGCCAACACACCCTTTTCCTGCAATCACAGGCTGCCACATGGCATGTGGGGTCCACCACCCTTGCTATAGATAATTCCACATGGTACTCCCTCATTCTGCCACATGGCAATCTCTCATGGGCTTCCACGTATCGCTTTTGTTTTCTCCTCGTGGATTTGTAATCTCGTCTTACTTTATGAACCTATGTAATCCTTGCCACGTAATCTTAGTATGTACTCAAGTAGTTTAAGTACATAAGATTCCCAAATTGGTAGCTTACATAAGTAAATCAATTCCTATGACTCATTACTTGGCCTCTAATTCCTTCCGGATTCTCATAACCATATTTCCAATCTTTCCCTCTATGGGGTATCATATTCCCCCTTCCTTAGAGTTGTTTGATAGCATCATAGATTATCCAGCTCACATGACAACTTATAAGAAGCTTATGATCCTTTCAAGAAACTTAAGAAGCTTAAATAAAACTTGAATCTTAAGAGGTTCAAGAAACTTAAGAAGCTTAAGAAGCTTGAGAACCTTTCAAGGTACAAAAGTACGGGGTATAACATCCTTCCCCCCTTTAGAACATTCATCCTCGAATGTTAAACGAATCTTCTTTGACATATTACACAGACTATATGGAAAATTCCCCTCTATTGCAATAACACATACTTTCATCACCTTAAGAGTTTCAGAAGTTTGAATTGCCTATAAACATAGGGAATAGGTATGGATACTTGTGTTTCATTTCCTGTTCAGCTTCCCAGGCCATTTCTTCGTGATTCTCACTTCACCACAACACCTTGATGGAAGCTATATCCTTAGTCCGCAATCTTCTAATCTGCCGATCCAGGATGACGATAGGTTGCTCTTCATAGGATAACTCCTTTGTGACCTGGATATCATCTACGGGATATAATTGGGATGGATTACCAACGCACTTACAAAGCATTAATACATTGAAGGATGGATGTACTACTTCCAGATCTGCTGGTAGGTCTAGTTCGTAGGCAACCTTGTCTATTCGGCAAAGGATCTGGTAAGGACCAATATATCTCAGACTCAACTTCCTTTTTTTGCTAAACCTTATTACTCCTTTCATGGGTGACACCTTCAAAAACATCTAATCGCTCACTTGAAATTTCAAAGATCGACATCGATTATCTACATATAGCTTCTATCGACCTTGGGCAACTAATAATCTCTCCTGAATAGGCTTTACCTTCTCCACAGCCTTTTAGACCATGTCTGGGCCTATTAGTCTATTTCACAACATCAGACTAACCAATGGCAACCTACACTTTCTGTCATACAAAGTCTTATACGGGGCTATTTGGATACTGAAATGATAGTTAATATCGTAAGTAATCTTGACAGGTAGTAGGCAATTATCCGAGCTACCTTAGGAGTTAACTGTATAGGCCTGCAATATATCTCCTAACATTTAGCTAGTAAGCTTAGTCTATCCATTAGTCTGAGGGTAAATAGTGTACGAAGACCTGTCTGTGTTCCTAATCTCTTTGTGGGCTGATCTTTAGTAGTTAGTTGTAACTTGGGCTCCTTTGTCTAAGACAATAACTATGGGAACTCCATAAAATCTCATAATTCTCTTGATCTATAATTTCACACAATCTCAATTGAGCAGGTAGTCCTTGATTGAAGGAACACGGGATGATATTATTAGTCTGCAGATGATATTCCATATACCATCATCCGTCTATAGAGTGCAAAATGAGTCTTATAGCCAAGGTCGTGTTGTGGAATCTTCAACCTCATGTATTACTTCTAGCCTTCTTTAGACGACATCAATTGGTCCCTTTACCTTTTGGGTTTTGCCTTTTGCCCATCAGAGTTGGCTGCCAAGTGGTGTCGCAATTTCCTCGCACAATGGTCTATATAGCTGTTTTGTGGTTTGCCTATCATTAACTGGTATTATGTTGAAGAACTTTGGCATACAAGTGAGCCATCTATTAATAATCAGCTAATCCTGCTTGTTTTGCTTAAGCCCTTTTTATAATTCTGTTAATGTAACTTATAACACTCTAGGTACATAATCTCGTGCCATTGCCTCACCACTAGTTTGAATTTCTTTATCTCATGCGATCATACTAGTACTAACGCACCAAATCCCACTAAAATTTTGAAGTTAAGAGTGCTTGGCTGAGAGTAGTACTAGGAAAGTTAACCCCCCGGGAAGTCCTCGTGTCACACTTCATTGCAATCCTTGCAATAATGTGCAAGGCACTCAAATTTTCCTAAGATTTACCTTAGCGTCGTCTCGCTAGTCTTCACGTTTCTCCTTGCCCTTTCCTCTTTTATCTTACAACTGGTATCGGGGTAGGTTTTTAGTTCCACCATGATCATGTCCTTTTTGGTCATTTAATTTAACTTCTCTTTGTATTTCTCTGTAACGTGTCTAAAATATCATAACCCCCTTTTCCTCATGTACTCTTCCTCTTGGTCTTATGTTGTATATATATATATTTGTAAGTTGCACAACTACTTTTATACAATCAGTATGAGGTAGACATAGTCTTTTTGTTTCCTGGTCTATCTTGCTGTACATATCACTTCCACACCAGAGCTTGCTCGCGCTAACGCTATTCTGTCCTACCCCTTTTTATCTTTCTTTTTTTTCCTTGGGTACTCCTTGGTCTCCTCATTTCCTTACCATAGGAGGTTTTCTATTCTTTCTCCTTGCTACCGGTATGTCACATCCCGGTGGCCAACAACTCTATTGCCATGTCTTAATCTTTACTCAACCATGGCCTTACTACCCTTTACACGATCCTTAGATCACTCCATCTTACTCTCTTATTGTGTTCACCCCTTTTTGTAAGCACTCATACATTAGGGTCTTTGCTAATGGTTCTCTGCACGGTCTCAAATATCATGGCTTCTACCCATTTATCACTGGCCTTTAGTCCTTGCTAACTCAAGCCAGCATAGGATACCGCTTGAAGTTTAAGCATTTCCGTTAGCATGTGATAGTGTTAGTCGAATTCATTTTACACTAATATTTCTCTTGTCCACTTCCCCCCTTTAGGGTGTACCCATGTCATCCTCTGTTTATTTTCAACTGTTCATACACATATGATTTTGTTCCAACATATTTGACATACTGCACCATATGTACACCTTCTGTTAGATCATCTATACTTTAGGTTGCCCCTGTAAGAAACCTTAATACAACCATAGGGTGCTTAGAATTCTCTATAACTAGTACCTAATCTAGTCCAAGTACGGGTACTCGAGCTATATAATTAATGTAGTAGTTTCTCTAGAGCCACATTCCTTTCTTCCCCACCAGTAATTAGCTAGCGCTCATAATCATTTCAACTTCTCCATTCGGAAGTACTTGTACTCCAGTGACCCGTGTTTCTAGCTCTTCTATAACACTATCTTCAACCTAGTGGATACCACTTGTTCCCCTTAATGTACTCACAACGCATCAATAGTTTTGGAGAGCTACCTCTCTCATCCTTGAGGGGTCTTTATATTTTCCACGACGAAATCATATATCCACAATACTTCTTTATATCTCATAAGCTTTTATCCTTGTCGGGTACCCGAGGTTAACTTCCAATTCTCCTCAGTCTCATGCCAATTTTTACTTTAATATTAGTCTTATCTTCTCACCTTTTCATACTACACCTTTAGTTCTTAGCTATCTATTCCTTTTTTCGTTCGATACCCGTACTTAATTGATCACGTCTATCTTGAGTACTTCCTGCAGTAGTCCTTCTATTCTTTCAGTCCATGGCCATTTTTACGCCCGAGAAGTTTCACGTTACCCCTATATCCCTTGGGAAATTATTCCTTGGTATCACGGTCCCTTCTGAATCCTTCTAGTTTGTTATCCAATATATGAAGTACATGATTCTGGACAACCCATAAGTTCATGTCTTCCATCCACAAGTTATTTTAGTCGCTTAATTACCAATAAAAGGTTACCATAAAGCATCATCTAACCACTACCAGAAGGAAATTAAGATCCAATAAGCACCATAATATTTTTTAATTCCTAACTCGTATGGTTTTCCTCTAGGTTCACTCTTGAGTCGTGAACAACCTATCCTATTCACCACTACTAGTTGAGGGCTCTATACTTTCGCTACCAAAGTGTAACCCAATTGCTGGACACTTTGCCCTCCAATGGGAGTTTTCTTTCAACTTAAGACTTCCTAAATAAACATGGGCCCCCTTCCCAACAACACGGAGGGTACCCCTACAACTTTAATTCATCATAATAAGGTACTCCGTATCAACTTCCAAACCGTATGATGAACCTGCATCTCATTCCTTTCTATTCCTAAAAAAAAATTGGCAAAGTTTCCTCTATATTCCTTCTTATCCCAAACTAGCACTTAGGAAATACCAACAATGCCATGCAAGGCCAACATATATATACATCCATATCATACTATATCACAACCGTAATGCCTCATGAGGCCAATATGTACATGTGTTTATAGCATCTCCATTTACAGCCACAAAGGGCTTCCTACATTAAAACAAACCAAAACGAACAAATTTCCCTATATAGCGAACAAAACTATACCTATCACCCTCTTATACCTGTAGTCAATCAGTCCCCAGTTCGACCCGGTGACCTAGGAGGTAAAGTATGCTCACCGTATACATTAGTTTTCCACCTGCTTGTCTGTCCCTCATCGTCTTCCTCACTTGAATCGGAAAGACATCGATAGCCAAGTAATTACTGATTCAGCAATGACCAAGATAAAGGGCTTGAATATGCCTTGACACTTGCTGTGGAAGCCGTCCGGACATAGTGCTCTATCATGAGAGCAGCTGGTGTGGCTTTTGGATCCACTTCCCTGGTCGTCAAATACTCCGGGGACTCTATCGTTAGGCCCTCCGAGGGATCAGTCTCTATAACATAATCAGGGTCTTTGGAGGGATCAGTCTCAATCAAATAACTAGGGTTCTGCCTACTCGGTCCTGGAACCTGAGGTCTCATGGGTACCTTGGGGCCCTTCTTCGCACCCCCTCTTCTATTTAGAGTTGGTCTCTTCATTTTCCACCTCAACTTATACCCACCTACAAGAAAGGAGGTCAGAAACAAGTTTCCCTTAGAGGTATTATCCTAATAGAACAGGTTTATCGCACGATCTAAGATAAGAAATAAAGATAACATCCTAAATGTCCTATAGTCTCTTGTTTATAGATGTGGTATATAACACATCGATAAAAATGACTTTACTAGACATGGTCTGTAGATAATCCAAGGAAAGACCACTCTAATACCAATTTTGTCACAACCCAACCCCATAGGCTATGACGGGTGCCCGAACTGGACACTCTCATATATCCTTGCTAGCTATAAGCAAACATGTCCCCTATTTGATTCACAGCATACAAATATACTAGATAACAGTTCAGCCGGCACGTCTATCACGACAGGGGAAAACGTCTCTCAAAACATAAACTATATCAGCACAACTGTGCATACGTGCATATACAACCCACATACATATTTACAGACCTCTAAGAGTACAATGATAACATAAGGTGAGACATGGCCCCTGTCGTACCCCTGAATAAACAAAACGAGTGTACAAATCAAGAGACCAGTACCACAACTAGGCTCTGATATAATGGAGCTTTTCCCGAACTTGCTGGTAGGAGTCCTCAGCTGGTGGGTCTCTAAAACAAACATCTGTACCTGCGGGCATAAATTCACCCCCCTCCCCGAAGAAAGGGGGTCAATACGATATATGTACTGAGTATGTAAAGCATAACTTGAAACATATTTGAAATAAAAAGAGCCAGGGGGATAAATTCATTACTTAAGAAAACACTGTAACTGTACCTTGTGAATCATAAAACATACATGCTTATATTATACAACATAGCCGGCCCCTTCAGGGACTCGGTGAAATATATATTTGTAGGACCATCATAGGGCCTAGCGCAATCATGACCTTATCACATCACATTACATCATCATATATATATATATACATATATTCCCATCCCTCTAGTGAGGGAGTAGTGAGTTGTTCATGTCATTCCATTATCATTTCCTCATATAGCGTACCTAGCCCTTTAGTGAGGGACTCGGTGGATAATGCAGTGTGAACTACACACGATTATATTCCCAGCCTGGGACTCAGAAAATGAAAGGTTACAATATACACAAATAGAGTAGTGAGCAACCATATGTAATTTAAACCATCATTGGCGACTTGTTGAAATAATTAAAATAAACTATCATTCGAAAATTAGGACAATAGCCATAACAAGTACCTTTGGAGTGTCATTACGGTTTGCATCAAGATAGCACTTTTGAAATCATCTACTCTTATCAAGGCATAATAAAGTATCTTTTGGAAGTCAATAAAATAGCCATCTTTTTGGCTTTGAGAATGGGAACCTCATTGGGATCACATATACTTCGTCTATTCATTTCATAAAGTTCATGCCAAAAAAATAGAAGAATTACTTTACATAATATACCCGACCCATGATGGGACTCGGTGAGTAATCATAACATTATAACATCGTACTTATATCAAAGACATGTCAAGAGAGAAGAAGGGTAGCTTTACCAACTTTTACCAAAAACATGCCAAGAGGAAGCTTCACATACTTATGCAATAAAACATGCCAAGACAAAGAAGGGCTTCACATACCTGTTTAGGGATTAATTGAAATATGTCTTGTATTGATACCTCCTTAACCTATTTGAAATGAAAGTAATACTAAGGTTAATATAATTTCACTTTCCAATATCACATTCTACAACCAAGTACTAATAGGATTTATTTCGTATCCATTACCCTCGACTAGTTTGTTATTAGTTCCAAAGCTACCAAAAATTAGGCAGCATTTCCCCTGTAACTTCAATGTTCCCGAGATTTCAACTCGGCCAAAATATCAACAATCATACCAAAAACAACAACCAGCAGCATATTTACAAGTAAATTACTTCAACATTGCACAATACAAGCTCCAAATAACTAGCTCCAAAATACGATACCAAAATAAAGTTTTTAATCTTTATTTTATAAAATCTTTAACCATACCAAATGGAGGGTCGTGTGTCTACAACTCGAAGACCCCTACCCTTTTTAAAACACTTTAAATCCCTACAACACGCAACCCCACCATCTGCACCCGCAGCACCACAACGACAACACACTACGCAACTTTGATTTAGCTACTACTACTTTAATTTAGCTTGTTTTTAACGTCAAGCATCCTTGTAAATATATATAGGCTACTTTAAGGGGGACACATGTCATCCCCTAAGTGATAACACATGTCAATCCCTAAGTGGTGACACTTGTTAAGCCCTCATTGGGCCAACACACCCCTTTCCTGCAATCACAGGCAGCCACATGGCATGTGGGGTCCACCACCCTTGCTGCAGATGATTCCACGTGGAACTCCCTTATTCTGCCATATGGCACTCTCTCTTGGGCTTCCACGTGTTGCTTTCTTTTCCTCCTCGTGGATTCATAATCTCGTCTTACTTTATGAACCTATGTAATCCTTGCCACGTAAGCTTGGTATGTACTCAAGTAGTTTAAATATGTAAGATTCCCAAATTGGTAGCTTACATAAGTAAATCAATTCATACAACTCATTACTTGGCATCCAATTCCTTTCGGATTCTCATAACCATATTTCCAATCTTCTCTTCTATGGGGTATCATATTCTCCCTTCCTTAGAGTTGTTTGATAGCGTCATAGATTATCCGAATCACATGACAATTTATAAGAAGCTTACGATCCTTTCAAGATACTTAAGAAGCTTAAATAAAACTTGAAGCTTAAGAGGTTCAATAAACTTAAGAAGCTTAAGAAGATTGAGAACCTTCCAAGGTACAAAAGTACGGGGTATAATAGAATCACAAGTATCTGTACCTATTCCCTATATCTACAGGTAATCCCAACCTTTAGAATTTTGATATTGAGTGCTCGATGGAAGTATATGTTATTGCAGTGGAACAAAAAAACTCTCTATATGGTTTATATAAGATCTTGAGGAAGTTGTGGTTCACATTCGAGGAAGAATGTTCTAAAATGGGGAAGGATGTTACACCCCATAATTTTGTACCTTGGAACGCGTTCATAAGTCTCTTGAAAGGCACTTAAGTTTCATGGAAGGATCGTAAGCCTCTTAAGTTTCTTAAGGTTTCCTAAAGTTTCTTAAAGCTTCTAAAAGCTTCTTAAGACTTCTTAAGAACTATTAAGCTTTTTAAGAGTTACCATGCAAGCCGGATAATCTATAACGCTATCAAATAACTCTAAGGAAAGGAGAATGCGATACCCCATAGTAGAGAAGATTGGAAATGAAGTTAGAAGAATCTAGAAGAAGTTGGAGAATAAACAATGAATCGTAGGACTCAACTTATTTACGTAAGCTTCCAACTTGTAAATCTTACATACTTAAGATACTGGACTACATACCAAGCTTACGTAGCAAGGATTACATAGGTTTGTAAAAGAAAATGAGATTACGAACCCACGAGGGGAAAAAGAAAGTGCCATGTGGTAGAGTGACACATGGAAGCATTTGGGAGTTCCACGTGGAAGTAGCTGGAGCAAAGGGGGTGGGCCCTACATGCCTTGTGGCAGCTCGTGATTGGAGGAAGAAATGTGTTGGCCCAATAAGGGCTTGACATGTATCACCATTTAGGGATGACATGTGTCCCCCCTCCAAAATTAGCCTATATATATACATATCTTATGACTCATTAAGTTCTATATTCCTCTAGAAAATTCAAGAATAAGAAAGAAGAGAAGAGAAGAAACTAGAGAGGGAGAGAGTCAAGGTTTTGGAAGGAAAACAAGGGTGAATTCTTCGATTTTGCTCCGTAAATTAATTATCTAGGGTGTAAAATGATGTTATGAAGTTATTATTAATAAATATTTATGGTTTTTAGCAGAACCAAAATGTTAGAAAGCATCCACAAAGTTGTAGGCACGCTAAAGGAACTTCTGAGGCAAGTTTCAATGAGTTTGATGAGTTTCGAGAAAGGTAATGGCTTTCCTTTCAAATCAGAGTTTATGATATTGTTATGAGGTATATTAAAAGTCTTAAATAATGTTGTAAGTTGAAAAATCTCATAAGTATGATTGACTTTAGAAACAAACTAAATTGAAGTGGTTATAGCTAAATTGAAGTCGAGTAGTGGGTTGCCATTGTGGTGCTACGGGTGCAGCTGGTTGGTTTCATGTTTTAGGTCTTTAAAGTGTTTTAAAAAGGGTGTGTGTACTTATTTTTCATCCAAACGACCCTCCATTTAGTATGGTTAAAGATTTTGAGCCCGTTTGGATTGGCTTTAAGTTGGTCAAAACCAACTTAAAGCCCCTTTTCAGCTTTTGGACGTGTTTGTCTAATGCTAACTTTAAGCCAGAAAGTTCTTAAAGTCAGTCAAAAATGAAAAGTTAGGATTCCTAACTTTTTTTTTTCTAAGTGCTTAAAGTCATTTTCTTTGACCATAGAAATTACTTTTATATCCCTTATATTTTAACTAAATTCCCAAACTATCCTTTTTGTTCTTTTAACCCTAAAATTTACATAATTTTCCTCATTTAAGCACTTTTATCCAAACACTCAACTGCTTATTTATAAAAATAACTTTTAGCACTTTAAAGTTCTAAAAGCACTTCATACATAAAAGTTACTTTTTTTAAGCTCATCCAAACGGGCTCTTTGTAAAATAAAGATTAAAAAACCTCTATTTTCGCATCATAGTTTGGAGCTAGTTGTTTGGAGCTTTTATTGTGTAAGGTTGAAGTTATTTACTTTTAAATACGAGGCTGGTTGTTTTTGGTGGTATGGTTGTTGATATTGTGTCCAAGTTGAAATCTCATAGATGTTGAAGTTATAGGGGAGATGCTACCTAATTTTTGATAGATTCGGAACTAGTAACAAACTAGTCGAGGGTAATGGATAAGGAAATAACTCCTATGAGTAATTGGGTGTAGAGTTGGAAATTGTAAAGTCAAGGGTTATTAACCTTAGTATTACTTTCATGTTAAATAGATTCAAGAGACGATGAGGTGAACGTGTAAGAGTAATCTGTAAGAGGTATGTAAAGCTATCCTTCTTTTATTTTGGCATGTCTTAGCCTTAAGTGATTGATATACGAAATATGGGGATAATTCCATTCATAGAACTCCAAGTATGACTCATAAGTCTTATTCACTTCTCAATGGTAGAATTCCTATACTATTTGAGTTATTGCCTCTCAAGGCTTCTATATGATGGAGAATAGTAAGTATGTGAAGTTATCTCCTTTCTCTTGACATGTTTTGGCATAAGTACGTAGAGCTACCCTTCTTTCCTCTTGATATGTCTTTGAAATAGGTGTGTTACTATGATGGTAAGGTAATGCAATAATAAGGTTATGATACTGAGCCCATGATGGGCCAGGTACGATATATGTAAATGATAACTCCTTGAGGAAAAGTAGATATTAGGTAAAGCTTATTATTTCTCTTCCTTTGGCATGTCCTAATTGCAAGTAAAATGTGATACGAGCTCTAGGGTAAATCCACCCTTAATTCCTAAATATAATTTGTATATCTTATTCACTTCTAAATGTCAAACTCTTGTAGTAAGTTGAACTACTTTTCTTGAACTCTATATGTTAAAAAGTACTGGGTGTGTTAGCTCCTAATCCTAAGGACTATGTGACGGCGCGTATCCCTGATTCTATGAACCGTTAGTATTACTTTTATACAAGTCTAGGGTCCCCGAGATCCTAAGTGGTATAGGCCTTAATGTCATTTAGAAGGCACTCGAGATGGCTACACTACTATTCTGGTCCTTAGACGATAGCTTAATCTTCTTACATTATCGAGTCTCTAATAATGATTTAGATTGTATATGGTTACTCGCTACTTTATTCATGTATACTGTAATACATCTTTCACCAAGTCCCGGGCCGGCTATAATATAATTATTATTCTATGATATGTGGATCGGACCGAATGTTCTTCGGTATTACTATATGATATGTGGATTGGACCGAACGTTCCTCGGCATTACTATATGATATGTGGATCGGACCGAACGTTTCTCGGTATTACTTTATTATATATGGATCGGGCCATTATTTTTTGATATTATTATACGATGTGCAGATCGGGCCATATGTTCCTCGAAATGTACTTACTATATACATGGATCAAGCTATACGTTCTACAGCGCTAATAATATGTATGTGCTTATGATGACAGAATGATATAGATGGTACACCGAGTCCCCTAATGGGTCGGTCACAGTACGTATGGTAATATGTATGACTTTCTTTTATACGATGTGAGTACAGTAAATGGTTAAATATTATACTTGCCCCCTGCATCCCTACGCCAACTGTAATCTCCTTATGATGTCTATGCTTTACTTACTCAGTATATATGTCGTACTGACCTTCCTTTCTTCGGGGGAGAATGCATTCTTGCCCATAGGTATAGATACACACTTTGGGGATCTGTCAGCGTAGGAGTTCCACAGCAGCTCAAAAGCGCTCCATTGTTCCAAAGCCTAGTTTTGGTATTAACCTTCGATGTATATATTTATTTGTTCATGGGTACGATGGGGGCCCTGTTCCGCCTTATGTTACTGTTCTTACTCTTAGAGGTCTGTGGACATGTATGTGGGTTGTGTATGGGTTTTATATACATGTATGTACAGCGGTACCTATGATAAGCCTCGCCGGCTTATATGTTATCCTTCCTGTTGATGTGTCATAACTTAAACAAGGGACAGATTTACTTACAAATAGCAGGGATATACATGAGTGCCCAGTTTGGGCACTCATCACAGCCTATGGGGTTAGGTCGTGACAAGGTAGAGGTGTCCAATCGTGTAGTAAAGCATATTCTACAGAAAATAGTTAACGCACAAAGAAAAGATTGGGGAATGAAGCTAGATGATGCTTTTTGGGCTTACAAACAGCATATAAGACACCAATAGGGACTTTTCTCTATCAGATGGTGGTTGGTAAAGTATGTCATCTTCTGGCTGAGCTAGGACATCAGGCTTACTAGGTGATAAAGAAGTTGAACCTTGATCCAGAGTTGGCCGGGAGGAAGAGAATAGACCAGTTACAAGAATTAGAGGAGTTCAGGCTCTATGCTTATGAGAATGCAAAGCTATACAAGGATAAAATAAAGTGTTGGCATTATAAACACATTATATCACAAGTCTTTGAGCCAGGCCAGAAGGTATTGTTATTTAACTTTAGATTGAGGTTGTTCCCAGGTAAATTGAGGCCTAAGTGGAGTGGACTGCTTGAGGTGGTGTGCATGACCAAACATGAAGTTGTCGAACTATGGAGAACCGATAAACATTCCACATTTTTGGTAAATGAACAAAGTGTGAAGCACTATTTCAAAAACCAAGTAGAACATGAAGAAGATGTGATAAAGCTCAACAATGAATGAGCGAAGCTGAGTCATGCCGTGATGTTAAATCAGGCACTACGCAGGAAACAACCCGTGATTCTCTAGTCTAGTTATTGTTTTTATCTTTTTTTTATAGTTTTTAGTTTTTGAACTTAGTTGTAGTTATAAAAATTGTTCTATTTTATAGATATAGGAATAGTTTTTAATTTTGTGCAAGTTTTAAAAAAAAAGGGGGGAGGATGAAAAATTCTACAAGAAACAGTAGTCCGCGACAAAGTCGCGTCGTGCACTTGTTCCCAGAAAGAGGCCTTCGATGAGAAAGTGGAAATTGCACAAACAATAGATTCTACGACGTCTCCGGGTGGAGAACCTGAGGTGAATTTTTCAATTTTTATTTAACAAATGGGTGTTAACCCATTTTTCTTCAAGTAACCCATCCCTATCCCCTTTTAATCCTAAAATTTGGTCTCATTCCCTTATTTTTCCTTTAAAAACTTCGAACATTTCTAGTACATGACCTACCATATATAAAAGATGATGAAATCTTTTGCAAGAAACAGTAGAGTCTGCGATAAAGGTGCTTCGTGGACTTGTTCCTATAAAGGGACCTTCGATGGGAAAGTGGAAATTACACAAACAGTAGAGTCTGCAACGTCTCCGTGTCACAGACCTGAGGTGAGTTTTTCTATTTTTATTTTAACAAAGGGGTCATTTTTCTTCAAATAACATGTCCCCATCCCCTTTTCATCCCTTAATCCGGTCCCATTCCCCTATTTCCCCTTTTAAAACTTCAAATATTTCTAGCACATGACCTATCATGTACAAAGGAAGATTGTGCAGTGTTTCTCTAAGCAAAAAATCATAATATGTGGATGTGATTTTTGTATCACATGCATGTACTTCTTAGAAAGAGGGTTTCACGGGCTTTTCAGAAGATGAAGGAGACACTATTGATGAGATTTTACATATTGCTTCTTCTTTGATAGCATTGGAACATGATGCCTCGATGTTGTCTTAAGTAGTCTTTGTGTAGAACCAATATAGTAAGTATTCCCTTCTAGTCACATGACCTACTAATGTTTGGTGGTGATGTTTTTCTACCTTTTTCCTTTTTGGATGCTTGACTGATTTCTACTTTATTAGTCTCCTCACCATCCTCCTTCTGATTAGTTGATCGAATGATTCTTTTTGTGAGCTTGTTTAGTTGCGTCTCTGCCAAGTCACAAGAATCTATCATTCATCATTGTCTCCATAAATTTGGAATTTATCTTGCTCCAAAAACTCATCTTCATGCTCTTAAGAGATACGTATTTGGACTGGATCAAGTGAGCAAACATGATAGAGATTTAGTTAGAACTTGCCTTCTCATCATCATGGACAATCTTCTTTTCATTAGTTAATTGCATAACTCTATCCTTGAAGATAAAACACTTCTCAATAAGGTAACCCACAAGACTATAATACTTGCAATAGCTTGGGTCCTTATTTTTTAGCTTCATCGGGTCGCTTCTCTGGCAACTCAATTGTCTTTAGCTCAATCAATTAGTCAAAAATTTCTAGAAAGTCAGAATCCAAAAAGGGGTACTTTCTTTCTTGCATCTCCCTTAAGGTCAACTTTCGGTTTGGATGCCTTGAAAAATTGTCTTTATACTTTTTTGCCATTTTTGGTTCATAATAAATTTCACTAGTGACACATTGACATTTATGGATTTGTTGTTGTCATTCTTGGGCACAAATTTGCTCCATCTCTTGGTTCCTGCTTGTCCTTTCCTTTGCGAGGATCATGAATAAACATTACATCTTTTCCATTAGAAGACATGCTCAACTCCATATAATTAGCACGAGTAGATAGGCATTTGAAGTACTTTGGCTTTATTCCTTATAAGATGTAGAGAAGCTCCCAATGCATTTCTACACTAAGTCTATCTTTGAAATTTTGGCTCGCGTTTCTCCATTCATTTATGAAGTCTATAACTGGTTCATTCTTTATTTGGCGAGTATTTGTGAGTTATACTTTTATGCCCCATACTTTTGTACTTCGGGATGCTTTTTTAAGCTTCTTAAAAGTTGCCACATGACCTAGACTGTCTACCACGCTATCAAATAACTCTAAGGAAGGAAGAATGAGATACCTCATAATAAGAAAGATTGGAAATAGGGCTATAAGAATCTGTAAGGAGTTGAAGGCCAAGTAATGGGTCGTAGGACTCGATCTACTTGCATAAGCTACCAACTTGGATGTCCTACATAACTAAGCTACTTTGAGTACATGTCGAGCTTAAGTAGCAAGGAATACATGGGCTCTTAAAGTAAGACAAGATTATGAACCCACAAAAATAAAGCAAGTAGGTGACAAGTAGGTGACGCACCTACTTGGACCAAGTATGTGACTCACCTACTTGGGGTGGACCCCACGCTGCCACATGGCAGCTTTGGATTAGACGCATGGTTGAGGTGGCACCCTAGGGGTCTTCCACATATCACCCTAGAAAGTCTTCCACGTGTCATCCCTAAGGGGATGCCATGTTTCACACCTAAAGAAAGGATATATATGCTTAGTCTTATGACAGCTTTCATTTTCAGCATTTTGGACTTGGAAAGGTTTAGAGAAAACTTGAGGGAGAGAAGAGAGAATCATGGCAACCACAAGAACAAGGTAAGCCCTTCGATTTCATTCTGTGATTTAATTATTTAAGGTATCCTATGGTTACATAACTATGTTTAATTACGTAAATTGATTTTTTGCGGAAGCAAGATAGGGCGACGAACAGCCCATCCGTTTTTAGCGCGTTAAGGAGATTTTAAGGGAAATTTTCAGCAAGGTAAGGTTTGATTCTCTCCTACCACAGTTGGAAAAGTGTTTAAGAATGTTATGGGTGTTTAATCATGAGTTGGAGACATGATAATATGGATATTACGTCTAAAGGAAGTTACAGGTCGTGTAGAGACTGTTTTGACGTATTCTAGTGGCTTAAAATATAACTAGTATCGTTGTTATTGTAGTGTTGTACTGTGAATTGTTTTGTGGTGTTGCGGGGATGGAAACATGTCTAAATATGGTTATAAGTGCTGCTGGTTGTAGCCACATGACACCCCATTTTGTGTGGTTAAGATTTTATGAAATAAAGATTGAAAATCATATTTTGGAGTCGTAGTTTTGAGCGGGCTATTTGGGACCTATTTGGTGTGATGTTGAGGTGGTATAATTATGTACTTGATGTTGTTTGTAGTTGTTGGTTGGCTGTACTAATTGAAAATGTAATGGGAAGTTCGAATAGGGCAAGTTATAGAGGAGATGATGCCCGAATTCCGTTAACTTCTAACTAACTATTAGGCTAGTCGAGACTAGTCAAGAAAGGCGAATAAGGAATTGATTTCTATGGGTGCTTAGTTGTGGATTTAGAAGCTGGAAAGTTAAAGGCTATTAATATGAGTATTATTTTTATGTTAAATAGGTTCAAAGGACGATGACGTGAACATGGTTACCAGTAACCCATAAGAGGTATGTGAAGCTACCCTTTCCTTTGTTTTGGTATGTCCTAGTCTTAAGTGGATTGTATATGTAATGTGGGAATAATTCCATTCCTAAAACCCTGAGTATGGTTCGTAAATATTATTTCTTCTCGATATTTGAACTACTGCGATAATTGAGTTATGGCCTTGTAAGTCTTTGACATGACGAAAAGTAGTACACGTGAAGCTTATCCCTTTCCTCTCTTGAAATGGTTTAATGTAAGTGAAGAGATATATGATATGAGTTAGAGGTAATTCCTTTTGTAGGTTCCAGTCATAACTCATGACTTGTACTCACCTTTAAATGGTAAGAGTCTTAAAGTAGTTGAATTACGACCCTCGAGCCTTCTACATACTGAATAATGATTGGATGTGTAAGCTCCTAGACCTAGAGGCTCTTGGACATACTTTATGATAATGTGTTGAGGGATGTTTGATATGTTAGCAAGTTTTACATGCATGTATATGCATTATTATATTATATAGGGATCAGGTCGGACGTTCCTTGGCACTAACATATTATATGTATAGGGATTGGGCCGGACGTTCCTCGGCACTAACGTATTATATATATAGGGATCGGGCCGAACGTTCCTCAGCATTAACATATTATATGCATAGGGATCGGGTCAAATGTTCCTCGGCACTAAATTACTATATGCATGGATCAGGCTATAAGTTCCATAGCGCTAATAGTATACATATGCCTGTGATGATAAAGTGATGCATTTATAACACCGAGTCCTCGAGCGGGCCGGGTGTGTTATGTGACAATGGTATACATGACTTTATTTTGTAAGATGTAGGTACAGTACTTTGTTAGATATTATACTTTCCCCCTGCATCCCTATATCAGTTGTAATCTCCTTATGATGTTTTATACTTTATATACTCAGTACATATGCCGTACTGACCCCCTCTTTTTGGGGGGGATGCATTTCATGCCCGCAGGTACAGACGCATGCTTTGGGGATCCACCAGCCTAGGACTCCACTCAACAGTTTTGGGGAAAAGCTCTATTATATCATAGCCTAGTTTTTGGTACTACTCTTCTAGTGTATATATTTGTTTATTCAGGGGTATGGCGGGGGCCCTGTCCCGCCATATGATACAGTTAATACTCTTAGAGGTCTTTAGACATATGCATGTGGGTTATTTGTAAGTTTGTTTCAATTGCACCTATGCGATGCGTTGTAAATGTTTTTATGTCAAGGCAGCCTTGTCGGCTTGCATGCCCTTCTATGATATGATACGAAGAAAAGAGGCTATATCTACATGAAAAGGTTTTGACCCATTGGGGTTTTATGTGTAGTATCACATTATACAGAGTTCAACTTGACTATAGCCGATTGATACGTATATAGGGGTCAAGGTCAGAACCCAGTCATGGTCTACGGGATTGGGTCGTGACATATACCATGCACACCGTGTGCCTTTTTCTATAAAAATGATTAAGAAACTTGTGCTCTAGTTACTCCTAACTCTCGATAGAATTAGGCTCGAGATTTATGTACCAATAAAGGAATTTCCTTTTAGGGAGTGGACAAACTTCTTGACAAGATAGTCTTCATAGATCCCAGCATTATTACATGTCTCAAAAATGCATGCAACATGTTGCTTCATATTTTCTTTTTCCTCAAACTATTGAAATTTAGGAGGTTGATAACCAGTAGGCATTTTGAAGCTATTAATTCCTGCAGTGTACGTCTTGACATACATAAGGGAAGACTTGGTGGATAATTCATACTTATCTTTGATGTTCCCTTCAATGAACTCCTTCAATGGATCATTTGGGATCATTAATTCATAAGAAAATGGCATCTCTTTGACAAGTGGTGCTTGCTTCACAAGATTTTTGATCTCTTAAACTTCAATACCCTTTCCAGAAGCATGATTAGATTCTCCATCTAGTAAGCCATCCATCTTTTCCATCAACTTATCAATTTGAGACTCTTGGTGGTGTAATGCTTTGTCAATCCTTCAACCATCTTCGCCAGGTTCACAAGTTGTTCTTCAATGAATAAGGAATCATTTGGAAAGTATCCTAGATGTTCCTAATGTGAGCATATTGTGAAAGCATGTTGAACCATTAAATAGAGTTTTGGAACCACCTCCCAAGCCTTCAATAAAAGAAGTGCCAAAATTGGAGCTAAAATCTCTCCCCATCCATCTTAGGAATGCTTTCTTATGTGCTATTGAAACTTTACCAATAATCCTTTTTGCAGCTTTGTCTAAAGTGAAGGTTGAAGCATTTTTGGAGGTATTAAAAGGAGGAAGAAGGCTCTAGGTGGGTAAATATCTGTCATACATGGCTTTAGCCTAGCCTTGTGCATGCATAGGATATTTAGGGAGGAAGTTCATAACCCAAAGCATAGCTTCAGCACAGGTTGATTCCGATTATGAAGGATATGGTGCGAAAAGAAATCAACAAGTTGCTTGATGTAAGAATTGTGTACCCCATCTCTGATAGCAAGTGGGTTATCTAGGCTTAGTGTGTGCCTAAAAAGTGAGGCATAAAAGTGATCATTAATGAAAAGAATGAGTTGATTCCAACAAGGACGGTCATAGGGTGGCACATATGTATGGATTACAAGAAATTAAATGAGGCCAATAGAAAGGATCAATACCTAGTTCCTTTTATTGATCAAATGTTGGACAGGTTGACAGGGCAGGAGTTTACTATTTCCTGGATGACTATTCAGCGTATAATCAATTTGTAATTGCTCTAGAGGATCAAGAAATGACTACATACAATTGTTTTTATGCCTTTTGGACTATGTAATGCTCCGGCCAAATTCCAAATATGCATGATGGCAATTTTTCATGACATGGTCGAAGACTTTATGGGGATCTTCATGGATGACTTATCAATATTTGGGAATTATTTTAGAAGGTTTTTAGAGAATTTGAATAGGGTGATTTCAAGATGTAAGGAGACAAATCTCATTCTGAACTGGGAAAATTGCCATTTTATGGTAAAGGACAGGATTGTGTTGGGTCACAAGGTGTCTTAGAATGATCTCGAAGTTGATCAGGCAAAGGTAGAGGTGATTGAAAAGCTACCCCCTTCAGTCTCTATAAAAAGAGTGACAAGTTTCCATAGTCACACCGGCTTTTATAGAAGATTCGTCAAGGATTTCTCTAAGACTGTAAGGCCTATCTGGAGTCTACTAGAGAAGGAGGTGAAATTTGATTTTGATAGGCAATGCATTAGAGCTTTTGAGGTTATGAAGAAAAATTTGATAGAAACTCCAATCCTAACCTCTCCAAGTTAGGAGCTGCCTTTAGAATTGATGTATTATGCAAGTGATATGGTGGTAGGTGCAGTCCTAAGTCAAAGAAAGGATAAAGTATTTCACTTTATCTACTATACAATCAATACACCAGATGTCGCTCAAGCAAACTACACAGTGATACAAAAAGAAATGCTAGCCCTAGTCTAAGCATTTGACAACTTCAGATCTTAACTGGTAGGGACTAAAGCTATTGTTTATAATGACCAAGTAGCTATCGGGTACCTTTCCAATAAGAAGGAAACAAAAGTGTGGCTGATTAGGTGGATTTTATTGATTCATGAGTTTGACATTGAGATCAAGGAAAATAAGGCTCTGAAAATCAAATTGTTGATCACCTATCTAGGTTAGAGAGTTACGCGCATATTGAGGAGCAGAGGAAGATTCACAAAGAGTTCCCTGATGAACAGTTGTTAGCTCTAGAGGTAACTGAATTACTTGTGTATGCAGATACTGTCAACTACATGGTGAGCAGTGTATTTCCACCCGACGCAACTACCTAGTAAAAGAAGAGGTTAAATTATGATTCTTGTTTCTATATATAAGATGAGCCTTATTTGTTTAAGCAAGGACCAGACAGAATAATGAGGAGATGTGTGCCTAAGTCTGACATGAGATAAGTTCTTAACAGCTGCCACTCTTCTGCGTACAGTGGTCATCATAGAGGTGAATGCACAGCTCATAAAGTGCTCCAAATAGGCTTTTTCTAACCTACCTTGTTCACAGATGTTGTAAGTTATGTGAGAATTTATGATTAATGCCAAAGGTTGGGAAGTACATCCAGAAGGTATGAGATATTTGAAGTCAGGGGGATTGACTACATGGGTCCTTTCCCACCATTCAATGGCAACCAATATATCCTCGTAGTGGTAGACTATATATCAAAGTGGGTGAAGGCAATGGTTCTTCCCACTAATGATTCCAAAGTAGTGCTTAAGCTATTAAAAAAGCACATCTTCACATGGTTTGGGACTCCATAAGCAATAATAATTGATGGAGGGAAGCATTTTATCAATCAGTTGGTGAAGAATCTTTTGGCTAAGTATGGGGTCCATCACAAGATGGCTACTACGTACCACCCACAAACCAGCAGACAGTAGAGGTGTCCAATCGTGAGGTGAAGCAGATTCTACGTAAAATGGTGAATGCAAAAAGAAAAGATTGGGAAATAAAGCTAGATGATGCTTTGTGGGCTTCCAAGACAGCATATAAGACACGAATAGGGACTTCTCTCTATCAGATGGTGTTTGGTAAATAAAGTCATCTTCGATCTGAGTTAGGCTTACTAGGTGATAAAGAATTTGAACCTTGATCCAGAGTTAGCCGGGAGGAAGAGAATGGACCAGCTACACGAATTGGAGGAGTTCAGGATCCCTGCTTATGAGAATGCAAAATTATACAAGGATAAAACAAAGTGTTGGCATGATAAACACATTGTATCATGAGTCTTTGAGCCAGTCCAAAAGGTATTGCTATTTAACTCTAGATTGAGGTTATTCCCAGGTAAACTAAGGTTCAATGGAGTAGACCATATAAAGTGGTGCGCATGATAAACAGACCATATTACTGGTAAATGGACAATTGGTGAAGCACTATTTTAGAAATAAAGTAGATCGTAAAGAAGATGTGATGGAGCTCAACAATGAATGAGCGAAGTTGAGTCGTGCCGCGACATTAAATCAGGCGCTACAGGGGAGGCAATCCATGATTTTGTAGTCTATTTAATATTTTTAATTTCTTTTTTTTTGTAGTTTTTAGTTTTTGAACTTAGTTAATTTAATTTTTGTAGTTATAGGAATAATTTTTATTTTTTTAGTTCTGGGAATAGTTTTTACTTTTGTGCAAGTGTGTAAAACCCCAAAAAAAGAGCGGGGGGACAAAGAGTTATACAGAAAATAGTAGAGTCTACGACAAAGACACATTGCAGACTTGTTCCCAAAAATGGGCCTTCTACAAAAACGTAAAAATTACTCAAACAGTAGAATCTACGATGTCCCCACATCGCGTACCTGAAGTGAGTTTTTCTATTTTTATTTAACAAATGGGTTTTAACCTATTTTTTTTTCAAATAACCCGTCCATCCCTTTTTAATCCCCAAATTCGGTCTCATTCTCCTTATATCCACTTCAAAAACTTTGAATATTTCTAGCATATGACCTACCATATAAAAAGGATGATTGTGCAGTGTTTCAGTAAATAAAAGATCATAATCTATTAATGTGGTTTTTTTATCACATGCATGTACTTCTTGGAAAAAGGGTTCCATGGGGATTTTTAGAAGATGAAAGAGACACCGGTGATGAGATTTTACATATTGCTTCTTCTTTGATATCATTGAAACATGACGCCTCGATGTTGTCTTGAGTAGTGTAGAACCAATATGGTAAGTATTACCCTAAAGTGACAAGACATTATGGTTTTTTGTGGTGTTGCTCTTCTACCTTTGCCATTTTTTGATGCTTGACTAATTTCTGCTTTATTAGTCTCCTCACCATCCTCTTTCTAATTGGTTTATCAAATGATTCTCTTAGTGAACTTGTTTTGTTGTGTATCCGCCAAATCACAAGAATCCATCCTTCATCACTATCTCCATAAATTTGGAAATTATCTTGTTCCGAAAAACTCTTCTTCATGCTCTTAAGAGATACATATTTGGACTAGATCAGGTAAGCTTTGTGATAGATATTTGGTTAGAACTTGCCTTCTCATCATCAAGTATAATCTTCTTTTCATTAGACAATTGCATAACTCTATCCTTGAAGACAAAACACTTCTCAAGAAGGTGACCCACAAGCCTATGATACTTGCCATAGCTTGGGTCTTTATATTTCCAGCTTCATTGGGTCGCTTAATCTCTGGTAACTCAATGAGGTTTAGTTCAAGAAAATCATCAAAAATTTCAGGAACGTCAGAATCAAGAAAGGGGTATTCTCTTTCTTGCATTCCTTCATAGGCAACACATTGACATTTATGGATTCATTGTTTTCTTTCCTGGGCATAAATTTGCTCCATCTCATGGGTTCCTACTTGTCCTTTCCTTTGCGAGGATCATGAACAAACAGGAAATCTTTTCCATTAGAAGACATGCTCAACTCCATATCATTAGCACGAGTAGCTAGGTATTTGAAGTACCTTGGCTTTTTTCCTTGTAAGATGTAGAGAAGCTCCCCATATTCACATTTTTACTGTAGATGCTTCATTAAATCTATCTTTGCAATTTAGGCTTGATTTTCTCCATTAATTTATGAAGTCTATAACTGGTCCATTCTTCCTTTGGAGAGTATTTGTGAGTTATACCATACTCACCGTGTGCCTTGTGCTATAAAAATGATTAAGAAACTCATCCTCTAGTTGCTTCTAACTATCAATAGAATTAGACTCGAGATTTAAGTATTAATAAAGGCATTTCCTTTTAGGAAGAAGATGAACTTCTTGACAAGATAGTCTCCATAGGTCCCAGCGTTATTACATGTCTCGACAAAGTGTGCAACATGTTTTTTCAAATTTTGTTTTTCTCAAACTGTTGAAATTTAGGAGGTTGATAACCAACAGACCTTTTGAAGCTATCAGTTCTTGTAGTGTATGGCTTGTCATATATAAGGGAAGTCTTGGTGGAGACTTTATACTTATCTTTGATGGTCCCTTCAATTAACTCCTTTAATGGATCGAGTGGGATCATCAATTCAAAAGAAACTACATCTCCTTGATAGGCGATGCTTGCTTCACATGATTTTTGATCTCTTGAACTTCAATACCCTTTCTAGGAACATGGATGGATTCTTCATCTAGTAAGCCATCGATCTTGTCCATCAACTGTAACATTCCTCAATATGCTTATAACAACAACAACAACAATAACAATCTAGTGAAATCCCATAATGTGGGGTCTAGGAAGGGCAAAGTGTACGAAGACCTAACTCCTACTAAGGTAGGACGGCTATTTCCGAAAAACCCTCGGCTCAGTAAAATCAAAAAGGAAGTCAGATAAGAATAAAAAGTTCAAAGCGATATGGAAAAGTAAGTAACGAAAGCAACCCAGATAAGATAGATCAATCAAAGCATAAAAAGTAATGAAAGTAATAAATAATAATAGCTATCAGACCACGGGGAATTATAGTGCGCTAATACGCCTACTAATAAGGAAGAATAACGAGACTATGAACTAGCCTTCTATCCTAATGTGGGTCCTCCACACCCTCCTATCTAAGGTCATGTCCATGGTAAGTTATAATTATGCCATATCCTGTCTAATTACCTCTCCCTAATATTTCTTCGGCCTACCCCTACCTTTTCTGAAACCATCCATGGCTAATCTCTCACACCTCCGTACTGGAGCATCTATGTCTCTCATTTTCACATGCTCAAACCATCTTAGTCATATTTCCCATATCTTGTCTTCCAGTGAGGGTACTCTTACCTTGTCCCGAATAACTTCATTTCTAATCCCATCACTCCTGGTATGCCCACATATCCATCTCAACTTCTTATTTTAGCAACTTTCATCTTTTGAACATGAGATACCTTAACTGGCCAACATTCTGCCCCATATAACATAGCCGGTCTAACCACCACTTTATAGAACTTGCCCTTAAGTTATGGAGGCACCTTCTTGTCACATAGAACACAAGAAATGAGCTTCTATTTCATCCACCCTGCCCCAATATGATGTGTTACATTATCGTTAATCTCCCCACTGCCTTGCATGATAGACCCAAGGTACTTGATACTACTTTTCTTTTAGATGGCATGGTCACCAAGCCTAAATTCCGTGCCAACCTCTTGAGGTGTCTCACTGAACTTGAACTATAAGTACTCTATCTTGGTCCTACTTAGCTTAAACCCTTTATACTCCAAGGTCTGTCTCCAATCCTCCATCTTAGCATTAACTCTGTTACTAGTCTCATCGATCAAGACTATGTCATCCACAAAAAGCATACACCATGGCACCTCATTCTGAATTTGTTGCGTCAATCCATCCATCACCAAGGCAAATAAAAATGGACTAAGAGTTGATCCTTGATGCAATCCCATCACAACTGGGAAGTGCTCTGAGTCACCTCCAACTGTCCTTACCCTATTTTGGCCCCCTCATACATATCCCGCAGGTATACCTTTAACCTCCAAACATCTTCATAGTATCTCTCGTGGCACTTTATCGTAGGCCTTTTCTAGGTCGATGAATACCATATGCAAGTCCCTCTTCCTCTCCCTATACTGCTCCATCAGTCTCCTCATAAAATGGATGGCTTCTGTAGTTGAGCATCTTGGCATAAATCTGAACTGGTTCTCTAAAATAGACATGCCTCTCTTTACCCTCATCTCCACTGCTCTTTCCCACACTTTCATAGTATGGCTTAGAAAATTGATACCTCTATAGTTGTTGCAACTCTAGATATCTCCCTTATTTTTGTATAGAAGGATCATTACGCTAGACATCCATTCTTCGGGCATTACTTCCGTCTTAAAGATGACATTAAATAACCTAGTCATCCACTCTAAACTTGTTAAGCTCACGCTCTTCCAAAATTCCACAGGAACCTCATTAGGTCCGGTTGGTCTTCCCTAGTGCATCCTACGAACAACACCCTTAACCTTCTCGACCGTAATACTCCTACAACACCCAAAATTATGAGGCCTCCCTATATGTTCCAAATCTCCCAACATAATCTCTCTGTCCCCTTCCTCATTCAAGAGTTTATAGAAGTAGGACTGTCATCTTTGTTTAATGAGGGTCTCGTCTACCAATACTTTTCCATGCTCATCCTTAATGCACTTCACTTGATCCACATCACGTGCTTCGGGAATAAACTGCTTGTGTAACGTATTATCCTTATCTTTTTTGATAAATTAGAGTTCAGAATATCGATCAGAGGGTCAAATCCTATGGGGAAATGGACTCGGTGGATTTTTAGGAATCGTCTACCGAAAGATAAATTTTTTAAGAAATTGTGAAAAACAATGAGCTGCGTGGCAGCTACGCATCGCCCACTTTTTCCCATTCAGTATAATTTTTCTCCGATGTCAAAATCTGCCCAAAATCTCATTCGCTAAAAATTAGCCTATCTGGAGTAGCTACGCATCATGGATCTGGGCGAGGTTTTTTGTCCGAATTCAATTTTAAGTAAGGGAACTTTAAACTTTTTTCAAATTGTTAGTTAATGAATCTGGACATTTTTAGGGCCTAATTCTACTCTATAAACTATACTAAACCTTTGGTTTCATTCATTCAATCACAATTCACCTATTCAAATATCTCTCTCTACAAAATCTCTCAAGGACTACATTGAAGACTGTAAGAAATTCACTCAACCTCTTCATCAAAATTCTCAAACTCTTCCAATTTCTTTGATCTTCTCACTCAAGGTGTGTGGGTAATTGATCCTAGGGTATTTCACCCCATGGAGACCAACGAATTCTCTACTTTTCAATCAATTAAAGTATGTATTCTTATGGATTTTATGGTCTTCATTCTAATTACACGAACTATGATTCTAATTATGTTTATGAGTCAATTTTGATATAAATTGATAGTTATTGCATTGAACTGAAGATTTGTTTCATGAATTTTACTATATTGATCTTTAGAGTTCATGATATGAATTTTGGGTATTTTCAATTATACTTCCAAATGATATAATCTTCATGAATTATGTATGGGCTGATAGAAAGTATATGATCATGCATGTTTTTAAGTCAATTTTCATGATTTTCAAGTCAATTGATCATGTATTCATGTTTTACCCTAATTTCCAAATATGAATTATGATCATGTATTTCAATTATGATCAAACTATGATATTTCATGCAAGTAATGGGAAAGGTGACTTAGGGCCCAATGTGGTGCCTTAAGTCCTAATGATATGAACTATGTATGTATGATTTTTAATGTGGAAGGATAATACTCACATTGCATTATGTTATAAAATGAGCTACTCTATGAATTTCAAACCTATGATCATGTCTATAATATATGTTAACTATGATTACTATGTTATGATAGTATTCTGTGGAATTTTACTTAGCACCGAGTGGACTTGAGGTGGGGCTACCAAAAGCCTTAGTAGTAGCCTCATGTCTCTTAAACTACGTGTCATCATAGGTTGACTTTATGACTTAGCTAGTAGATCTACATATAGCGTATGTACATCACCCTCCTAGCGGGGTAGAGTCTACAATGGCAAGTAGATTCCCCTTTCTTCTGATGTAGAGGTAACATCGGGATTCAATGTTATGGCTCTCATGGTCTTATTGTCGGTTATGGTTCTATCTCATATATGTATGACCTCTTTTGTACTTTTGTGATTTCAACTATGTTTTTCAACTACTTTGATCATTATGATTTTTCCCGTGACTTTACTTATCTCTTCTTACAATATACCTTACTTGATCATTGCATCATATTATTTATATTGCATGTCATGCCCTCATACTTAGTACATTCAAACCTACTAACGTATATTGTTGTCTACATTGTCTCATAATGTAGGGGTTGATGTTGAGGATCGTATTCATCCATATGGCTAGTTGAGCTTTCCTATCCGGCGAAGTTGTGTTGAGTCCTCATCTATCGAGGACTAGTCATAGAGTTGGTTATTATTTCCAAAGACTTTTGTTATGTTTTATTTTGAGGGTGAGCTAGGGACATGTCTTAGCCTCCACCCATATTCATGAGTAGAGACATCTAGTTGGACAAATATTTCGAGTCTATGTTGTTATGTGACATTTTTCATTTTTTATTCATGGTTTAGACTCTCTTATGATGTTTCCACTTTTACTTTACCTTATGTATGCTTATGATATGAACAAGAGGCTTTCTTGGAGCTCTTTAGGGTTTCGATCACCGTGTTACGACTAGGACCTAGGCTGGGTCAAGACATTAACTTATCAATTCAAGACTCTTGGTGATGTAATGCTTTGCCAATCCTTCAACCATCTTCGGTAGGTTCACAAGTTGTTTTTCAATGGATGAAGCATTAATTACCATTGCATGCATTATCATTGGAGACATTCGAGGGTAGCATGGGTTGTCGTGCAAGTTGATAATCAAAGGGCTCATATCATGTGATGCATGTGGAGAGGATTCATTGGTTGAATCATAGTTCTTCTTTGTGGTAGAGTTCTTAGAACTAGAAACCTCAAGTAGAGCTAGAGTTCTTGATCTGTTTGGCTACACTGCTTCCTCCTTCTAAAGCATTTGTAGAGGGTCTTGATCATTTGGGGTTGAAGAACCAAAAGTAGGAGTTGATGTGGATGACACTTGAAGTATTTTCTGTCCCAACATAGTGACCTGGCTCCTTGTAACAACTCCAAACTTTCAAAGGTAACACTAAGGATTCCTTCTGCCTCAGCAGAGAACTTGGAGTCAATAGCCTTAAAGGAAGTTGATTAGGAGTTGATCTTCTTGGAAGCCATCTCGATGTTCTGTGATGATTGAAAAGTTGAGATGAGAGGTAGAGATTGTCTTACTGGGCATGGTAGAATTTGGAGATAATAACATTCACGTCGAGAAAATAATAATCAAGATAAAAAAATATTGCAATAATCATAACATTTTATTTTGAATATGAGCGTTACAAATCTCTATGAATCATGACTCATCTTTTTAAATATAAATTCTAGAGTTTGTAAGATTGATCTTGACTTGTGAATTTGGATTCAAGAGCCTTCCAGTCTTGATCTTAATCTTAAACTTGTTCATGACTTATACTTGAATTCAAGGATTTTCGAGCTTGATCTTGAATCTTGATGAATTTGATTTTGATGAGTTTGATCTTGACTTGTACTTGAATTCAAGGGCTTTTGAGCTTGTTATTGAATCTTGTGGTCTTGATCTTAAGTTGTTCTTGAACTTAAATGCTTCAGTGCTTGAATTCTTGAACTTGTAGCTTGTAGAAAATCTACAGCGCTTGATCCACGAGCTCTCTCTGACTTCTTGTTAGAATTCAGGTGTCATTTATGAATTATGAGGACCCCTATTTATAGTTGTTTAATGGAGAAATTATGGTGAAAACAGGCTTCCTCCATCCAATCAGCTTTGAGTGACATGGAGGAGTAGTGATGAAGACAGGTTTCCTTCGGCCAAACAGATTGAAGTGACATGGCGATATTTGATTGGTCGGAACACATCACTTGTACACATGTGGCACATTTTTATTGGCCTTTGATTATGATAGGCATGCAATGTCATTTTGACACATGGTGTGATCCTATTGACTTCTTTGTTTGATTTGACATGCCATGTCGTTTTACATGTGGCACCATACTGGATCTCTAGGATGAGAAGGCATTGGGTTTAGCAAAGTGGGTTCATCATTTGTAACCCAAATCAATGGACTAGTCCCTTGAAATTAGACTTTAATCCATACTTATTGAATTTAAATAATTAATTCAATTATATTAATCCACAATATTTATTTGGACTGATATATCTTGAATTTAATATAATTTGAATCATTTTACGAATTTACATCCAATAAATTTTAAATGATTAGAATTTAGAGGTATCTTCGTTCAACCAACACATAAAATCGCCTCATCATTTGAAGTGTTGATAAAAGAAGTCGGTGATATACGTCTTCCCTCTGTTAAATTCCAACTGACCATGTTTAATTCGTGATTGCAAGGGTTCTAATAGGTTGTTCTTTGAAATTGCTCAATTGAATGAATAATATGTGTACTTGAGATTCTGTTTCTAGCAAACAATAAAATCACTGCTCCTTAATTTATGATGATTTCATCCCTTTCTTTTCTCTGATAAAAGAGAAATGAACTTTATCAAACAATTTATTACAAATTTAAAATTAAGTGATCATATCAAAGAGAAATGAACTTTATCAATCAATTTAATACAAATTTAAAATTAAGTGATCATATTAAATCAACTTTTTGACCCTTTTCTCCGGACATTAAGACTATGGTTGAGTGTAAATTACTTAACGGAAGCAATTATAATTGTTTGGAGATTAATCAGTAACCAAGAAATTATCCGAGCCACTTATTATTTCATTCAACAACTACAAGTTGTTATAGGATCGCATGTTTTTCGTCCTATTTCTTATAATAAAATTATTTTAAGGTTAACAAAATAATGATATTCACACTAACCTATTACCTTACGATTATTATGTTCTTGGCCTAGAGTTACTAGTTTTTAACAAACACTAGTTATTTAATGTTTGTAAAAGACGAAAAACCATTGCACAAGTATGTTATATACTATTATTTACTCAGAAACCCTAATACTCATGGGTTGGAGATGGAGGTCCTTTATAACTGATGAAATAACTGGTATAAGAAGCTAAATTTTTATATATACATAAATGGAATGTAAAAATAGGATATAGATTCAGTTGTGCATAAATATGTGGTCATCTGTTTGCTTCATATACATGCTGATGACATATTATGAAAATAGTTTTGACATTTTACATCCATATAAAATACAACAACAACAACATTAACAACCCATTGAAATCCCACAACGTGGGATCTGGAGAGGGTAAAGTGTACGCACACCTTACTTCTACCAAGTAAAACGGCTGTTTCCGAGAGACCATCGGCTCAATAGAAGCATAAAAAGAGGTCAGATAAGGCTAAGAAGTTCAAAGCGATATGGAAAAGCAAATAACGAAAGCGACACAGATAAAATAGAGTAATCAAAGTACAGAAAGTAATAGATAATAACAGAAGTCAGAGCACAAGAAATTATAGTGCGCTAATGTGTCTATTAATATGTAAGAATAATGAGACTATGTACTAGCCTTCTATCCTAATATGGGTCCTCCTCACCCTCTTATCTAAGGTCATGTCCTCGGTAAGTTGTAACTACGCCATGTCTTGTCTAATCACCTCTTCTCAATATTTCTTCGTCCTACACCTATCTCTTCTGAAACCATCCATGGCCAACCTCTCACACCTCCGCACTGAGGCATCTGTGTCTCTCCTCTTCACATGCCCAAACCATCTCAGTCGCATTTCCCGTATCTTGTCTTCCACTAAGGCCACTCCTACCTTATCCCAAATAGCCTCATTTCTAATTATGTCGCTCCTGATATGCCCACACATCCATCTGAACATTCTCATATCGGCAACTTTCATCTTTTGAACGTGAGAGACCTTAACTGGCCAACACTCTGCCCCATATAACATAGCCGGTCTAACCACTGCTTTGTAGAACTTTCTCTTAAGTTGTGGTGGCACCTTCTTGTCATATAGAACATCGGAAGCGAGCCTCATTTCATCTACCCTGCCCCAATATGATGTGGGACATCATCGTCAATCTCTCCACTGCCTTGCATGATAGACCCAAGATAGTTGAAACTACTTTTCTTTTGGATTGCCTGGTCATCATAAAGCCTAACTTCTGCACCAACCTTGTGAGGTATCTCACTGAACGTGCACTCTAAGTACTCATTCTTGGTCCTACTCAACTTAAACCCTTTAGACTCCAAGATATGTCTCCAATCCTCCAGCTTAGTGTTAACTCTACTACGAGTCTCATCAATCAGGACTATGTCATCCGCGAAAAGAATACACCATGGCACCTCACCTTGAATTTATCGCGTCAATCCATCCATCACCAAGGCAAATAAAAATGAACTAAGAGTTGATCCTTAATGCAATCCCATCACAAATGGGAAGTGCTTTGAGTCCCCTCCTACTGTCCTTACCCTGGTTTTGGCACTCTCATATATGTCCTTGATCACCTTAATGTACTCCACAGGTACACCTTTAGCCACCAAACATCTCCATAGTATCTCTCGTGGCACTTTATCGTAAGCATTTTCTAGGTCAATGAATACCATATGCAAGTCCCTCTTCCTCTCCCTATACTTCTCCACCAGACTCCTCATAAGATGGATGGCTTCTATAGCAGAGCATCCCGACATAAATCCAAACTGGTTCTTTGAAATAGACACGCTTTGTTACACCCCGCACTCTTGAGCTCAAAACGTCTTCTTAAGTTCCTTAGACACTATCATATGAGCCGGATAAGCTACGACACTATCAAACAACTCTAAGGAAAGAAGATAGTGATACCTCGCGAGAAGGTAGGTTGGAGATAGAGGTATAAGAATCCGGAAAGAGTTGGAGGCTAAGAAATGAGTCGTAGGACTCGATTTACCTATGTAAGACACTAAGTTAAGAGTCTTATACACTTAAGTTGCTTAAGGATATACCAAGCTTACGTAGTTCGGATTACATGAGCTCTTAAAGTAATACGAGATTACGAACCCGCGAGGAAGGGAAAAAGACGACGCGTGGAAGCCAATGGAGGAGCGACACGTGGCAGAACCTCAAGCAAGCAGGTGATGCACCTACTTAGGGTAAAGTAGGTGATGCAGCTGCTTGGGGGAGGTGGACCCCGCTGCCACGTGGCAGCCCCTAATTGGCAGCATGACACGATGGCCAATCATGGCTTGACACGTGTCATACTTAGGGGATGACACATGTCACCCCTTGGTACCACCTATATAAGTTGATATGTATCCTAATTACTTCAGTTCATTAACAAATTTCCAGCAGCAACGTGAGAAAAGAAAACCCTAAGAGCTAAGGAGAAAATTGCGATGGCTTGGGAGAAAAATAAGGTAAGTCCCAATTTCGTTCCGTAAATTAATTATATAGCGTATACCACGATGATATGGAAGTATTAGTAGTATAAGATTAGGATTTGGTGCAGCAAAAATCGGAAAGCAAGCTGCCACAACGATTCAGCACGTGAAAACAATTTCGAGGCGCGATTTCGGCGAGTTCTAGCCAATTTCGGGAAAGGTAAGTTATTCCCCTCTAATTTGAAGTTTATGATGTTACATTATGGTGTATTACACACCTTAGGAGCTGATGGAAGTTGGGTAAAAGGTTTGAAAAGTTCAGCGTTTGGAATAAACGAATTTGGAATCGCTATAGTTAAGTTGTTGTTGAAATAAGGTGTTGTACGCGTAGGGGCTGCTGCTGGTTGTGTTGTTGCGTGTTGCAGGGTCTAAAAGTTATCTAAATTAGGTGTGGGAGCTTCTGGTTGCAGCCACATGACCCTCCGCATTGCAATTAAATAATTTGCGAAAGAAAGATTAAAAACTCTAGTTTTGGTATCTTAGTTTTGGAGTGAATTGTTGGGGGTTTATATTGTGTAATTTTGGTCGTAATATGTATATGTATGGGCTGATGGTTGCATTTT